>NC_054826.1:1023750-1365000 GCF_018345385.1 Vulpes lagopus | reverse complement strand
AGCGTGGGTTTTTTGTAATGATGAGAATGTTCTGGAATTAGGTAGTGGCGATGGTTGCCCCAAAGCTTTGTGAATATAGTAAATATATTAAAAACCACTGAATTTTATGGTAGACGAATCATATCTGAAAGGCTATTACTTTTTTAAAAGTATGAGGAAAAAGATGTAAGGCAGTCCATATCCAAATCTGCCTTTACTTGGAAAACAAATAAGTAGCTGACAGTGAAAACAATTTCTGAAGTGTCTGGTGGCAAATGTCTATTGTTCATGGCAACGATGGATGGAGTAGGGGAAAGAGAGACACGCATCCCATATATCCAGGGCTAGTCCTCGTTAAAGAGGATTGAAGTGTGGAGGACAGGTTCCCCAAATCCCACGCTAACTCCACTCATGTTTTTCTTCAAAGTTGGCTTTTAAAAAAGCTTTATTTTTTTAATAATTGGGATAAACGTAATTTGAAATAGCTATCTTGTGTAGTAACAACTTTTGCTAGTCTCATTGGATTATTTCAAGTCATTTTAGCCATATACTGAAAATATGAGCTTATAATGGAAGATTATGAATTGTTTTATGTGTGTTTTTACAAGCAAGAACATACGTTCTTCTAGAGGAAGGAGGGAGGCTGTACAATGTTTGAAATAAAACAGGCTTGGAGATTGGGACACCTAAGTGTAGTCTTGCTTTTGTCCTTAGCTAATTGTATGGCCTTGACCAGGTGACATAATTTCTGTGGACCTGTGTCCTCACCTTTAAAATGTATTAGAACATTCACGGAGCAACCTAGTGGCTCAGTTGGCAGAGCATGTGACTCCTGATCATGGGGTTGTGAGTTCAAGCCCCACATTGGGCTTAGAGCCTACTTAAAAAAAAAAAGCACTCAAACTGCACAAGCCCTACATTATCAAGATAAGGATAATAAACCCTTTGTTCGTAAGCATCCTAGCTCAGACTTAGACAACAAAAGGGGCATCAATAAGCCAACCCACATAGAAAGTATTAATTAAATTGAAGAGTTCAAGTCACTGTTTTAAAGAGTTAACTGTTGTACTGAAAGATTTTCTATGGAAAGTGAGTAACAAAGAAACCAGTCTGCCTGCTAACCTGTCATTACCTTCAGATGTCCCAAATCTTAAAGTGTTCCTGTATGTATTCTGGACACAAATCTGGTAAACGGGGCATAGTTATTTTCAGCGATATTTATAGGAAGCCAAGTGCTTCTATGAACTCTTAAGTTGAATATGGAACAGAAGGAGCAATATTTTCTTTCTTTTTTTTTTTTTTGACAGGCAAAGCATTTTATGCACGTGCAAAATATATCTAAAGTTACGTTTTTTACAGAACAGTGGTAGTTTCTAACATTTTTTTTATAAATTTATTTTTTATTGGTGTTCAATTTGCCAACATATAGAATAACACCCAGTGCTCATCCCATCAAGTGCCCCCCTCAGTGAATATTTTCTTTTAATTCCTTGCATTAAACAAACATAGGTTACAGATGCTAAGACATTGCTCTCCATGGAGGAAAATGCTGAGCAGGATAATACCGTTTGTTACACCAGAACCCATGAAAACCTCCAACTGAAATATTTTTAAACTTTGTGATCATACATATCCACACTGGCTTCCAGCTAATACCCTCCCTGGGCCAGGATGAAAGTTTTGTTTATAATGAACATTTAAACCTATTATATAAACCTATTATATATAGGTTTATATATATATATATATATATATATATGAAGCAAAACAAATGAGCAAAGGGGAAGAAAGAGAGAGGGAGACCAAGAAACAGACTCTTGAACAGAGAATAGACCCACGGTTTCCAGAGGGGAGGTGGTGGGGCTGGGTGAACTAGGCGACGGGGTGAAGGAGGGCGCGTGTGATGAGCTCGGGGTGTTGTATGCAAGCGCTGAATCACTAGAGTGAACACCTGAAGCTAACACTCTGTTAACTCCCTGGAATTTAAATACAAACTTAGAAAAACTTCAGTCAAGCCTCAAGCTAACGTTAGACAGGTTGGATGTTAAGTCATCACATACCCTGTTTCGTGCTTAAGAGGAAAACTAAAGCCGTAGCGGGGACGTGCGGTCCTGGCGTCCTTGTAGAGAGCCGGTGTCCCGCATTCGAAAGGGGTCCAGCCTGTGGCGAAGCTGATTCGCTAGGAGGCCAGTGGCCGCCAGGCCTGCCTAGAGGGCTCCAATTCCAATCAGAGTTCCTTTCAGACAGTTCTTTTGTTTCAAATCCATCATGGTGCTCAGGCATGAACTTGTGTGATACATTCCACAGATCTCGATCGACCCAGCGAAGAAGTTTTCTCTCGAGACCTTTCCGATTTTCCATCTGTAGAAAATGGCATGGGAACAAATGATGAAGATGAATTCAGCCTTGGCTTGCCCCCTGAGCAAAGGAGAAGAAAGGAGCAGCTGGACAGCGGTGTGAGAACGAGCAGAGAGAGGCAGTCGGCGGCTGGTCTCAGCCTTCCTCTGAGCAGTGACCAAACCTTTCACCTGATGCGCAGCCTGGCTGGGGACGCCATCACGGCCGCAGTGACAGCTGCCATCAAGGAGCAGTTAGAGGGCGCGCAGCAAGCACTCTCTCAGGCTGCCCCCAGCCCAGGAGACGACACAGACACTGAAGAAGGTGATGACTTTGAACTACTTGACCAGTCAGAGCTTGATCAAATTGAGAGTGAGTTGGGACTCTCACAAGACCAAGAAGCAGAAGCACAGCAAAATAAGAAGTCTTCGGGCTTCCTTTCAAATCTACTCGGAGGCCATTAGTCTGGGAATCAACTTGTTCAACACAGCACAGAGAAAACTACCAAAAAATTTGAAACAAGCAAAAAAAAAAGGAAAAAAAAATTTTTTTGAACTGTGAGCTTTACTGATTACTTCAGATTTTTTTCTTATTTTTCCTTCTGCAGTGAATTGATTGGATATATATCAGCTGATACTGATATTTCCTATAGTTATTTTTATGTAATAAGCATGGAAATGAACTTTATATACATATATATATACATACTGTGGTGTCAGACATGAATATTAGAGGTTGTTTTTAAAGCAAAAACACCAAATTATTGGGATCCTCTTATAAGTACTCCTTATTTTTTCTTTACAATTAATTTTTCAAGCATGCAAACAGTTTATTGTAACTCACTGAAATATTAACCATTAGTTGTGAATACGAAGCAGTATCATCTCCTTTGTTACTGATACTTGGAAACAGTTAAAAAATTCTGATAGACTCTGATGTAAAAAAACAAAAGTTATCACGGTATCTTTAATCGAAGGACTTGGGAAATATCGTCAAAATTAATTTCCTAGGGATAATTTTAAAAATATATTTAAATACTTTGGATAGGCTGATACATTTCCACGTCGTTTCTGCAGTCATAGACTCAGGCCTACCTGTGTAAGTGGCACGCTCCGTGGACGGCAGCTCTGGCCTTGCCCTCGGTGGTGTTACCCCTGGAAGGCAAGTAATAGTGTATCACACAGACAGGGGTTTTGATGGAAACACAGACTGGGCTGCGTTTGGTTGCTGGGCCGTCAGGTACTTGTCAGAGATGTTGTCAAGTGCAGGTCTGTTCTGCTTGCTCAGACCCAAGTTAAATCGTCATCTCTCCTATTACGTCACGGACAAAGTCTCTTCAAGTTGTGAAACGCGTGCCTGGTATGTTCGGTGAGTGATGTTGTCATCGGCAGCAGAGAAGCAGTGACTGCTTCGTAGTCTGTAGTGCACCTCCTGTGGGAGAGAAATTTGCTTGGCTTTAAGGTGTCTTTACTTGCTACTAAAGTCTAAAAATAGAACCTGTTTCTACTGGGAAGCTAGAGTATATTTTTCCTTTATTTAAAA
The DNA here is from genome assembly GCF_018345385.1 of Vulpes lagopus. NCBI lineage: Eukaryota > Metazoa > Chordata > Mammalia > Carnivora > Canidae > Vulpes > Vulpes lagopus. The sequence goes on along the minus strand of NC_054826.1, from coordinate 1,361,142 downwards.
CTTTTTAGATCACCTTCAAATAACCAAATTGACATAGGCTTTTAACAAAGGATTTCGCAGAAATCAAGCTAAGTTTGTTTTCGTGATGTAAACTTTTAATAGTGTCGAGGGACCATGCCAGCCAACTACCAACAATCCCTTCAATCTTCAGGTACAGCTGGCATTTCTACAGATGCATACAGACGTCTGAGACCCTGAGAAAGGAAAGATAATCCAAGAATATAGGAAAGCTGTTGTCCCTTCCCTTCATTTTATCCCTTTCCTTCTATTCCTAAAGACGATAGGTAATCTGATGTTTTAATGTAGCATCTCTTATTTATTTTTTTCTGAGGTATTAAAATATCTAGACTGAATTTTGCCAAATGTAAAGGGAGATAAGTTATTGAGGACTTTCAACACATGCTTTTTGTGACTGACTACGCTTATATGTCATTAGTGCCTCATGACTGTGTTTGATGTCCTTTACTGATACAAAGTGAGCCTGTGCCTTCATTATCTTGCCCATTTTGGTACAAAAACCTGGTGTTAGATCTATGAACTGTGTGGGTTAGGGAGGAATATACATGAATTCTATTCAATACAAGTTTCTGGACATAAAGAACAATACAGTCACATATTTATAAAATAGTTGTCACCAGGATTCTTTCTCTTTTTTTTTTTATGTGTATGTTTCTGTATTTAAAAAATGTTCTTGGCCATAAGTCAAAAAGTTTTCAGTTGTTTCAATTTCTTCATGGAGGGGAAAACAAGAAGGTGACCCATGTAACTAAAGAATGTGTTAAGAGTCATTAGACAAGCTTACAGAAAGATAAACTCTAGAGTTGGTGTAACAAACAATAAAACTAGGGTCAAATATTATGAACTATAAATTAAAAGTGGTTTGGGGATGGCGAGGTGGTTAGGGTAGGAAATTGTGTTATTAACACTCTGGAGGAGACATACCAACTTGCTATGGGTAGTAGCATCATAACCAGACATGTACTTCAATATTTATTCCAGAACATATGTCATTACAGATGTACCCAATGCAGTAACAGTACTCCTAATTCAGACAAAGAGGGGTGCTGTGGGGTTGTGTGCGTGTGTGTGTGTGTGTGTGTGTGTGTGTGTGAATGTGTTGGTGGATGTACTGTATATAATCCTATTTCTGATTTTAAGGTATAGTAACAGTAAACCCCGATAATTGATCCAGTCCCAGTGGGGACTACTTACCCCTTACTGTGAGAATTTATGCATTCATTAAAGTGTGAAACATGGATTCTTTTTAATTGTGAAGGAGTTGTAGAAAAAATGCTTTGCAAAAGAATGCTGAGCAAAATGAGACAGTGGGAATAGCATACATTGATTATGCATTTTGACCTGAAACAATGAAGCAGAGCTCAAGAAGTTCAAGCTTGCTTTGGAAAGTCAATCCAGGCTTACAGCCCTGTTTATATTCTCATTTTGAATCATCATTGCTTTTTCCTTACTCTAAAAATTCTCAGAAGTGATTTTTAAACCACTCCCCCCATGTAATAGAATATTAGGAAAAGAAATATTTATAATTGTAATTGGCAAACATCCCCAACATATTTAAGCGTCTCACTCTTATCTTTGAAATAAGTGCAACTCTTCAGCTTTTAAGAAATAGCAAATGCTAGTATACTGCTGATTTTAGGCAAGAAGCATATCTACATTTAAGAAAAAAGTGACTTAAACATTTTCCTTTCTGTTTATAATTTAGGTTGATGTAGTTCTTTATACACTGCTTCAGTTATATTAGTTACAAGATAGGAAATTATTCTGAAAACCCTTATTAAACTGTAGTTGTCATAGGCCATTTGTATCATGATGAAGGTAGAAAGTCTCAGAAATATATTTTTGTGTATTATTCCTCCATTTCCACTGCAGCAGTTAAGTTAGTATGGGATGTCATAAATACCAGTTCTAGTTCTAATGTTAATATTATGACCCCTTAAGATACAATGTGAAAGCCACATAACATCCTCAAACTACCATTTCGGGTTCCCCAAACAAAAAATAGGGAGCTAATTATTCTCTTACACAAGAATTTTTTTAGAATGAATGGAAAAAAGTATCTGAAGCACTTTCGGGGGTGAGGGGGGGGAAGGCTATATATAACTGAGATAGTGATTTTTTTTTTCCCACCTGTGTTTCAACTAAACCACCTTTTCAAACATTAAAACAAAGTCAATCAACAAGTACCTGCTTATAAGAAAACTCTAAAGTTCTTTCAGTAGGAGTAGCAGTATATTGGCCTCATAATCCAGGAAATGCTGTGGAATAAAAAAGATGAAAAGTGTTGCAAAAATGTCTATTTTTTCAGTTGACCACGTGTGAGGTTCTAAACTAGCCATTTTTAATGGATCTAACACTGGCTGGGAGGCTCCAAGTCATTCACATTAGATCTATACCTGTTTCCTTCATCTATAAAATTAAGTTATAGCATCTGCATCCCATAGTGTCTAATTCAGTGTCTAAGACTGGCTTTGGCAAACTATGGCTTACGGGCCAAATCAGGTCTGTGGCTGTTTTTATATGGAATAGCAGCTAAGAATGATTTTTTAAAGGTTTTTAAGTAGTTGAAAAAAATCAGAAGAGTTCATGACTTGTGTAAAATATATGAAATTAAAAATTCATCCATAAATAAAGGTTTTTTGGAACATAGACACAGTCATTTATGTACTGTCTATGGCTGCTTTTGTATTTTCTCTTTTTATATAAAGAGAAAAGTTGAATAATTGTGGCAGGGACCATAGGCCTAACAAAGCCAAAACATTTACTATCATACCCTCTATAGGAAAAGTTTGCCAACTGTTCGTCTAATACATAGAAAATACTGTTACAATTACAATCACGTGTAATCCTGATGACTCTACAATTAAGCAGTAGTAAGAGCATTTATCAGAAGGACAGGGTTAAATCAATTTTCCAAAGTCACATAGCTAGTAAGGGGGAAAGCCAGTTTGTCCCCAGAGCCCCCAGAGTCTCTTTCTAGTATATTATGTCATCTAATTTTTTGTTTTTTAGATACATTAAGAATGATCATAATTTTAAATAGTTCAGAAGTTTACTAAATATTAATGACTGAATTTTTAGTTTTTTTTTTCAAAGAAGCCAGAAATCAGCTGAACTATACTATTGTAAATGCTATGATAACCAGGTATTCTCAATTCTTTGTTAATTTAAGAACAGAAAACTCTGCATATCTAGACACCCAAAAACCAAGAGGTAGTAAAACGTATTAAAATTGTCTATTGAAAATAAAAATTCTTTACTTAACATTTTTTAATGAACACCAAATTCACAGAACTTGTAAACCATTTACTAAATGTTAGTTTTTATATTCTTTGTTATCCCCCAAAAGTAATCCCATCCAACCCTTTTAAGTTTTTCCTTTTAAAAACCAAGTTGCTACTGCAATATAGGTATGTGGAAAGTAGTAAGCCTGTCACAAGAGAACACTACATATCAATGTTAGTATCTCAGCTGACTTGAGGTGAACTTATTTCCTCCTATTTTAAATTTTGTAATTATCAAAAATCAATGTCCCAACATCTGTCAGGATTGAAAAGGAACCACATCGTCATTGATACTGTCACTTTTACAGTGTGTAACCTAACTTCACTAGTTTGGCAATTAAATGATCTTGAGGGCTGTGTCACCATATCCAAAGAATTTTAATTTTTAAGATTTTCAAATCTAAATTTTTTACATGGGCAGTCTCAGTTTAAATTCTTCAGTAAAACGATTAATTAGGTAAGAAACCTTTTTCATAGTACAGTCAGCAGGAATTAGACACATTAACATAATATCCTGAGTATATGGCAGAGAGGTTCAACACAAGGTCCCTTGGTCAATCATCTTGCGTTTACCGAGGAGCTGTTGGCCACAGACCCGCTCCTTTCAAGTATTTTTCCAGTCCATTCCAGGTACTGCTGTTGGATCTCAAGGACCACTTCTGTTCCTGATGCCCATGTAAACTGCAACACTTTTCTTGAGTGCCTACTGTTTTAGCAAATGAAGAAAGAACAAAGTATGGAATTCAATTCTCTACCCAATACCTTAATCCTCTCTAATCCTATTTCCTCATCTTTACCTGTATCCTATGCTTCAATGCAAACTAGACTAACATTCTTCCTAAATATGTCCCTTAGTTTGGCCCCTTCACAGTATTTCTTCTACTTTCCACCTCCCTTCTCCACTTGCAGATGAAGTCTTCAGTTTCCCCGCTCCTTCAGGACCCATCTGAAATGTCAGCTTCTTAATGAAAACTTTTCTGGTCTCTAGTCGGATGAGATTTTTCTATCCTAAATCCCATTGCCCCTTTATGTTTTGTTGTAAGTGACCCAGTCTTTAATGTGTTCATTGTGTATTTCTTATCATCCCTATCAAATTGTAAGAAACTCCTTGAGGGTAAAGATTCCTTAATTTAGAATTAGAAGAGTATTTTAAAGGACAGTGTGATGTTGTGATTCATAATAAATATACCTTTGGTCTTTGTCCATTCCTGGCGTAGAGCTCACAAAACCCCTAAGTGTTGAGAGGATGACTATGTTTTCGATTATGACTTTTGGAAAGCCCCTTAGATGGCCTAAGGATGAGAGCTGGTTGCCAGGGGAACCGACCTGTGTGGAGGAGAAAGTAGCTGGAGGCTGAGTTCAATCACCAAAGATTTAATCAGTCATGCCTACGTAAGGAAACCTCCATAAAACCCCACAACGGTGGGGTCAGAGCTTTTCGGTTAGTGAAGCAGAACAAATCCATGTGCCAGGTGGGTGACTGCACCCAAGCTCCACGGGGACAGAAGCTCCTGTATTTAGGACCCTTCTGGACCTCGCCCTGTGTTTGTCTTCATCTCTGGCTGTTCGTCTGTATCTTTTCATGTCCTTTCTAATAAACCAGTCCTCTAGTAAGTCACCGGGTTTCCTGAGTCTCGTGAGCCACTCTGCGAATCAGTCAAACTGATTTTGGGGGGCAGGGGGCAGGCGGCTTCGAGGCCGTGGGTCTGCACGGGTGGCCCTGGACCTGCTCCCGGGGTCCACGTGGGCACAGTCCTGAGGGATCGAGTCCTCAGCCTGGGGAGCTGATGCTGTCGCCAGGTCGCCGGTGTCAGGCAGGTGTCAGCTGCTGGGGTGTGGCAGGAACACCCCCCGGAGACTGGTCACACGGGGGCAGGGGGCAGGGAACGGGAGCTACTGGAAGGCAAAGGAGCCGGAGCTGCATTCTGTGGGCATCAGGCAGCCATCCCCGATGGGGAAAAGTGACCTGTGAGGAAGAAGGGCTTAGGGAAGAGGAGGCCCCGGGGGTGGGGGCCAGCAGGGCCCTGGGGTGTGCAGACCTCGGGGTCCCCGCAGGAGGGAAAGGAAAGGGTGTGAACTCCCAGGGGTTCAGATGCTGGAGTGGGGGCTCGGGAAAACGGACTGAAGGAGGCAGGAAGGAAATGGCACACGAAGAATGACGAGATGCTGGAAGAACCACAGGAGAGAGAATAAGAAAAAAGTAAAAGAAACCAAAATCTCCTTACACAGCCATCTTTGGCTTTACTTTTTAGAAAAGCATGAAAATACACATCAGTTTGGTTTCTCCCCGGCGATGGCTAGTCGTAGGTACGTTTCTTGAGGTGGCCTCTTCTCCGGGCGGCTGAGCAACTTGAAAAGGTTTTGATGATCTCAAAACCAAGTTTTCTGGAATAAAAATCCCCATCGGATAACTTCCGCGGTAAGAGGTTCGTTTCTGAACAGTCCGGGCGCCAGCGTCGGGGGCACCTGGGTGATGGGGTGTCCAGCCTGGCGGTAGAAAGGAGATGGTCTGGGGGGCCAGGACTCCAAGGGGCACGCGGGGAAATCAGTTGGGGTGCTTGGGGGGCCTGGCTGAGGGACACCTGGGTGATGGGGCGCCTGGGTCAGGGGGACCCTGGGTGATGGGGCGCCTGGCTGATGGGGCACCTGGGTGTGGGGGCGCCTGGCTTGGGGGGTGCCTGGGTGATGGGGCGCCTGGGTGCGGGGGCGCCTGGCGGGGCGGTGGCCGGCTGCGGGGCGCCTGGGTCGGGGGTGGGGGGGCGCCGGGGTGGCTCAGTAGGTTCGGGTCCTGAACTCGGGGGGCGGGGCTGCAGTCGGGGCCACGCCCCCCGGTGCCCACCGCCCCCCCCCCCCCGGCCCCCGACAGCGAGCGCGGCGTCGGGCTGATCGGCGCCGCCTCCCACCCGCCCGCCAGCCCGCGCCCGTCTCAGCGGCGTGTCCGCACCCCTGGAGCGGGGGGCCCGGGCGGGCGGGAGGGGGCGCAGCGCCGGGGCGGCCGAACTCCTCGGTCCCAGCGTCCCGCGCGCCCCTCGCGGGGAGGCTGCCCTGGACCCCGCGTCCCTGCCAATTCCCGCAGCCTCCGGCCCGGGTCTCCCTTCCGGACGTGTGGGCACCGGCTCCGTCCTCCGCGCCCCCGGGAGAGCGACCGGGTGGGCGATGCGCGGGGGCACCCCGAGCCCCGCGGGCCCAGCCCCCGCCCCCTCGGGCCCAGTCCCCGCCCCCCGCGGACGCAGTCCCCGCCCCCCGGAGACCCAGTCCCCGCCCCCCGGGGACCCAGCCCCCGCCCCCTCGGGCCCAGTCCCCGCCCCCCGCGGGCCCAGTCCCCGCCCCCCGCGGACCCAGTCCCCGCCCCCTCGGGCGCAGTCCCCGCCCCCCTCGGGCCCAGTCCCCGCCCCCCGCGGACCCAGCCCCGCCCCCTCGGGCCCAGTCCCCGCCCCATCGGACTCAGTCCCCGCCCACCTCGGGCTGGCCCAGTCCCCGCCCACGGTCTGGCCCGGTCCCGCCCACCTCGGGCTGGCCCAGTCCCCGCCCACGGTCTGGCCCGATCCCGCCCACCTCGGGCTGGCCCAATGAACATCCACGTCGGGGTTGCCGCGTACGCACCGCCGTCAGGCCGACCCCTCTGCATCCACCCTGTCCGTCGGGCCGGCCCAATCAACATCCACGTCGGGGTGGCCCCGTCCGCGCCGCCGTCAGGCCGACCCTTCCAGCGCCCTCCCCGTGCCGCCTTAACCCACACCCGCTTCTGGCCGACGGGGCGGGGCCAGGCCAGTCCCGGGCCTGCCCTCGACTTCCGGCGCCGGCGGCGGCGGCGGGGGCGTGGCTGCGGCTCGGAGGCGGGACTTCCGGCCCCACTGGCATAACTTCCCTGACGGGCCGGAAGTCCTCGCAGAGCGCGGCCGGCGCGTGCGGGGCAGGGGGCCGCGCGGGCTGGGGGCGGCGGGCTTGCCTGGGTGGGCTGGTTCGTGGGCCCCGGCGATGGCGACCTACACCTGCATCACCTGCCGGGTGGCGTTCGGCGACGCGGAGGTGCAGCGGGCGCACTACAAGAGCGACTGGCACCGCTACAACCTGAAGCGCAAGGTGGCGGCCATGGGCCCGGTGAGCGCCGAGGGCTTCCAGGAGCGCGTGCGGGCGCAGCGGGCCGTGGCGGAGCCGGAGAGCAAGGGCGCGGCCACCTACTGCGCGGTGTGCGGCAAGAGGTTCGCGTCCTTCAACGCCTACGAGAACCACCTGCAGTCGCGGCGGCACGCGGAGCTGGAGAGGGCGGCGGTGCGCGCCGTGAGCCGGCAGGTGCAGCTGAGGAACGCCAAGAACCTGGAGAAGGGGCTGGGCGCGGACGGCGTGGACAAGGACGCCCTGAACGCGGCCATCCAGCAGGCCATCAAGGCCCGGCCGGCCGCGTCCCCCGCCAAGGCCCCCGCGGCGCCCGCGCAGCGGCCCCGGAGCCCCGCGCCCGCGGCCCCCGACAGGCCCCCGCGCCTCCAGTGGCTCGAGCAGCGGGCGAGGAGGCTGGCGAGGCGGCGGCCGGCGGAGGGGCCCCCGGAGGAGCACCCGGAGGGGCCCCTGGAGGAGGACGACGACGGTAATGCCCTCCCGAGGCCGGCGCGCCCTGTGTCCGCGGTTACCTGTCGCGCCCTCGGGCCGGGGCGGCTGGGACACGTTCCCCGACAGGGCCCCGGGGACTCCACCGCTTTGCCGTCGTTGTCATCGCCGATCCCGGATGTCCGTGCGGGACTTTAGGCTTTGCGGGCGGTCCATGGAGAGGTCGATAGGTCATGACTGAATAGTTGGAGCTGCTGCTGCTTTCTTTTTCTTTTTTTTTGTATTTAAGTCCAGTTAACCTATAAGGTATTGCTGGTTTCAGAGGTGGAGGTCAGTGATTCAGGGCCGGTCGCATGGCCCAGGAACCCCGTCCCCTCCACCCTCCTGGGGGCCCTCAGTTCGTTTCCCAGGATCAGGGGCTCTGAGGGTTTGTCTCCCTCTCTGATTTCATCTTGTTTTATTTCTTCCTCTAGGAACTTCTGCTTTGTTTATTAAATTCCACGTGAGTGAGGTCATATGATAATCGGCTTTCTCCAAGTTATATTCATTTAGCACGATATCCTCTGCTTTTAAAGATGTTATTTATTCATGAGAGAGAGAGAGAGAAGCAGAGACACAGGCAGAGGGAGAAGCTGGCCCCCTGCAGGGACTCGATCCCAGGACCCCGGGGTTACGCCCTGATCCAAAGGCAGATGCTCCACTGCTGAGCCCTCCAGGCGTCCCTCTGTGGGGTTTGGGTTTGTTTGTTTGTTTTTGTTTTTTGGGGGCGGCTGAATAGCCCACTGTACATATAGAGAGACCACAGCATCTGTCGCTGGGTTTCCAGGTTCTTTTCCCTAGTTTGGCTGTTGTGGACATTGCTGCTGTGAACATTGGGGAGCAGGTGCCCCTTTGGACCACTGCATGTGTATCTTTGGGGTAAATACCTAGTAGAGCAATTGCTGGGTCATCGGATAGCTCCATTTTCAACTTTTTGAGGAGCCTTCACTGTTTTCCTCGGTGGCTGCACCAGTTCACATTCCCATCAGCGGTGTATTAAGGGGTTCCCCTTTATCCACATGCTCACCAACATCTGTCATTTCCTGACTTGTTAACTTTAGCCATTCTGACTGGTGGGATCTGCTTGTGGTGCTGATTTGTATTTCCCTGGTGCCGAGGCATGTGGAGCATTTTTTCACGTGTCTGTTGGCCACGTCTGTGTCTTTGAAGAGGTGTCTGTTCATGCCCTCCGCCTGTTTCTTGATTGGATGCTTTGGGTGTTGTTGATGACTTCTGTATTGATTGAGGAGGCATTTGACGTTCGCATAGGAGGGCATGATACCACCTGCACCAACGAATGTAGGACTTGGGATTCTACTGGGTTTCTAGGTAGGATGGATGGCTCTGCGTCTAATTTAGTTGCTTAAAACAACAAAACGGGGGCTTCAGAATCAACTAGCTAACCTGAAATGTGGAGGTGGAGCCAGCAACCAAGCCTCCTCTTTTTTATGAGCTATTTATTCCCTCCTGCTCTCATCCCACATCCCATTAATATGGATTGTATGTGTTCATATAGGCTTAGGAAGGAAGTACAGACTCCTTCAGGTAGTTTACTGTATGTTGGAAAAGAAAGATTAAGGAGTCTTTAGCGGTACAAGCTCGTCTGTGAAGGGACCAGCTAAAATTGAGATCTTAAAAGAGGGTCTGTCCTTGGATGTAATTAGCACTCTGCCTCCCCCGATGTAAGATTGTACTATCTCCTATTTATGAATCATTATGGTTTCTTCGATTGTAGTTACCACTTTCTTAAACTGTTTTTTTTTAAAATCTCTGCCTTGAAGATTGGGAAGATATTGATTCTGATGAAGAGTTGGAATGTGAGGATGCTGACGCCATGGATGACGTGGAGGAGCAGGACGTAGAGGAGGAGGAGGCTGCGGGAGGCCCCCTCATTGGTGCCATCCCCATAACAGACTGCTTATTTTGTCCCCATCACTCAAGCTCTCTGATGAAGAATGTGGCTCATATGACTAAAGTCCACAGCTTCTTTATTCCCGATATAGAATATCTTTCAGATCTTAAGGGACTGATTAAATATCTGGGTGAGTACAATAATTTTCCTTTTAATGAGGAAATACCACATTATTGAGGGACAGATTTTAAGGGAACATTCATTTTTTGTTTCTCGTCAGTCTTTAATTATCTGCTTATTTCGTAAAGATAAAAAAATGATGCATGTTTTTTGAATCATGGACATAAATTGTGAGCTTTAACCTGGCGGCAGAAAGCTCCTCTTATGTTTTGTCTTCAAATTATTTTTCCAGGAGAGAAAGTTGGTGTTGGGAAGATTTGCTTGTGGTGCAATGAGAAGGGGAAATCCTTCTACTCCACGGAAGCTGTACAGGCACACATGAATGACAAAAGCCACTGTAAACTCTTCACAGATGGCAATGCTGCTTTGGAATTTGCAGACTTCTATGATTTTAGGTAAGTCTGTGGTTTGTAAGCACAGTGAGGTCATCGTATTTGCATTGATCTTAGGTGTGCCAGTGCTTACCACGTGTCTGGCACAGTACAATATGTGCTTTATAATTTATAACTCTTCCATATGGGTGATTGTTCCCTCTCGGTTTGTAGATAAGAAACTGACTATGAGAGTTGAACATACACATTTAATAAAAGAGATCTGATAGACGATCTCAGGCCCAAAGTGAAGTTTGTCTGACTTGAAAACTTGTTTTTCTTCTTTTTTTGTTTAAAGGGTTAGGAGCTCAGTTTTGCCAGTTACCTTGCAAAAACAGAGGGACTGAGGTTAGATTTCATCCTTTGGTTTCCCTAAGAGTCCTTGAATCACAAGCAGTCTCCTAAGGTAATTGAGGTGCTTGCTGAACGAGGCCCGACCCAGGCATTTGATGGTGACATTATCCCATAGGTGGTTCACCCTTAACTAGAAAGTTGGATAATTCGTCCATGATGCGAGGGATCTGTGCCAGGCACTTTTGAACAGCTAGTTCCCAGTGTCACAGTACCTAGCACAGGTGTCCCGACCTAGCATGGGTGTGCTACACAAGCAGTTGTGTGTAGTTACCATGCCAAGCATGCACAGTCTCCAGATACATGTGTTCAGAAAAGTCCTGGTTTCTTAAATCATCCTTCTGCGTTTTCCTCCTGATTTCTCATTCTTCTTTTGCATTGAGCAAAAGGTTTTATTTCAGCCATTTTGGTGGCTGGGTAGTGGTATCCCATTGTGGTTTTAATTTGCATCTCCCTGATAATAATGAATGTAGTTGAGAACCTTTTTATATTAATTGGTCATTTGGATATCTCTGCTGAAGTGTCTGATCAAGTCTTGTCTGTTTCTTTATTGGGATTGGGTTATCTGTCTTAACTTTTAACATTTTGACGTGTAATTCTCCAATTATTTGACATGTAACTCTCCAATTATTCTCCAATTATCTCTAAGTATATGTTTGAGAACATTTCTAGGAACATAGAGGTTCTTCTAGAATTGCAGTGTCCAATATGGTAATTACTAGGTATATGCATACAGCTATTTAAGTTAATTAGAAATTAAGTTAAAAAGTTAAAAATTTAGTTTTTTAGTTGCACTACCTAGATTTCAAAGCTCAGTGCTTAAAAGCACATGTGACTCGTAGCTCCTATATTGGACACACAGGCCTAGAAAGAACTGTGATCACAGAATTCTATTGGAATTCTATTCTAGAACTTGTTTTTAGAATGGTTAAATTGAGGAGAGCTGCATCTCCAGCTCTACATTCTCTTCTGTCTAGCTGGCAACCATCTTAGGAAGAGACAAATAGGAAAAAGAAAATTCAGTTACAGATTATTTTCCCAGTCTCTCTTTTTTTTTCTTAAGGGCAATTTGATGTTAATAGGAAATTTGAGCAGAAAGCACAGAGATCTCCCATATAATCTTTGCCCCCCACAACCACACGAGCATGATAACCTCCCTGGTTACGGACATCCTTCACTAGTCGTAATTGATGAACTCACGCTAGCACCTCCTCATCACCAAGTACATAGCTTACACTGGGGCTCCACTGTTAGTGTTGTACATTTTCTAAGTCTGGACATAGGTGCGATGGCGTGTATCTGCCATTACAGTAGCGTACAGCGTCGTGTCACTGCCCTGAAAATCATCTGGAGTCCACCTATTCTTCCTCCTTGTCTTTTCAGACTGGCTTCTTTCCCTTAGTAATACACATTTAAGTTTTCTCTGTGTCTTTTCATGGTTCACTAGTTCATTTCTTTTTAGTACCAAATACTATTCCATTGTCTGTCTGGATGTACCACCATTTATCCACTCACCTACTGAAGGATATTTTGGTTGCTTCTGAGTTTGGGCGATTATGGATAAAGCTGCCATAACCATCAGTGTGCAGGTTTTTGTGTTGACATGTTTCCAGGTCCTTTGGATAAATACTAAACAACACAATTGCTGTATTCTGTGGTAAAGAGTATGTTTGATTTTGCACAACCACCAAACTGTCTTGCAAAATGGCTGCATCATTTTGTGTTCCCGCCACCCGTGAATGAGAGTTGTTGCTGCTCCACTTTCTCACCTGTGCTTAGTGTTGTCATATTCTGGATTTTGGCCATTTGGATACACGTGTAGTGTTATCTCATTTGATTTTGCATTTTTCTGGTGACATGCTGTGAAGCATCATTGTCTACAATCTGTGTTTCTTAGTGAGGTGGCCAGTAAGGTCTTTGCCCCATTTTTAAATCTGATTTGTATTCCTGTTGTTGAGGTTTTTGTGTATTTTGAATAATGGTCCTTTATCAGATACGTCTTCTGCAAATATTTTTTCTCAGTGTAACAGCTTGTGTTTTAATTGCCTTGACATTGTCTTCCCCAGAGCAGAAGTTTAACAAAGTGTCCAACTTACCAACTATTCCTTCCATGGATCGTGCCTTTGGTGGTATATGTAAAAAGTCCTCATCAAACCCTAAGCCATCTAGATTTTTTTCCCTGTGTTCTGTTCTAAGCATTATTACAGTTCTGCGTTTTGCATTTAGGTCTGTGATCCATCTTGAGTTTATAGGTCACTTGCATGCTTTTTATTACAGCGGATGCACCCAGGTTGGTTCTTCTATTAAACCTTTCAGCTTGCCATGCCTGTAGCTATATATCCCCTGCTTTGAGGTAGCTACTGCGTTTGCCATTTTGCAAATACAATTTATCTTTTAATTAAATCTGGGGTGTTAGTCTTTGTATTAATGCCATTATTAATGCCACCGTTACAGGAGTAGCTATCCGGATCACAAGGAAGGGGACCACCCTGATGAGACTGAGGAATTGCCTTCAGAAAAGACAGTAGAATATGATGATGAAACCATGGAGCTGATTCTACCTTCTGGTAAGTGCACTTGTCAAAGATAAATAGCTTAATGCCAGTGAGATTATTAGGCATGTCACATCAGTCCCCTTCCATACTGAGGAAGATAGTTGAACTTTTTAAGTTCTATGTTCTTGGACACATAGTAAATTCTGAAGGTTGCCACTTAGCTCTGTGTTGGCTGTTTCATTGAAATTAGATCAATGTTTTTGCTTGCTTCTGTTACGATTCCAAGTGCTTTGATCAGTCATTTCCTTTCAAATACATAGACATTTTGCATTTGGTTCTTTATTATTATTATTATTGCCTCTTTTAGGTTTTTCTTGTAAGTCATGGCCCTGCTCTTATCCTTTGAATTAGTTCCTGTTTCCTCGTGTTGCTCAGACTTCCAGCTGGTTAGTCTGTCCCAGGCGTACCTAACGACAGTGCCCAGTTGCCTCTGTATTCTGATTCTGGTAGGGAGGCAGGGAGTTGGAATTGTGCCTGCTACTTGAGGGAACAAGATTTGACTGAAATGGTGGGTATGAAAAGGTGGGGGGACAAATGCTATGGGTCTGACAAGCATCCACTATTGCTTCCAGTGTTAGGATTAGCTGATGAGAATGGGAGAAGCTACAGAAGCCCCTGTGAGAAGGAACGGGCATGGAGCCATGGAGATAATAAAGTCCTAATAATACTATTTACTGAAAGGCGGCGTGGTACGTGGGTATATTATTTCATCTTTACAAGCAGGTTAGAGTCCATTAGCCTTATTTGACCTGTAAGCCCGCTGCAATTTAAGTAGGGTGAAGAGTTGACCCAAGACCCTAGTCAGTGAAGCCTTTTTCACGTCTTCCCTACCTGTCTTTGGGAGGTGTGCAGCAGCGGTGGGGCAGGAGCAGCTATCCTGCTTGTGGAGCTGACTGCTCAAGAAACTGTCTTGTATCACGGCTCTTCACGTAGAATAGCACTGCTTAGGTACAGACAGCTCCTTAACTCGGAGTAAGCACCTTTGAGGCCAAGGGCAGCTTTAGAGTGTGACGTAGGAGGAAGGGGCGGGCGGAGCCTGACTTGAAGACATAACTCTCCTTACAGTGATGAGGGCGCTGTTAGGTGTGGCATTGTGGCCTGTGCAAGACACAGGAGCAAAAATACATTACAGAAAACCTCTTGTAGGCTTCCTCTGGTGGAAATGTCAGTACACTATAGCAGAAATAAGCCTAATAACTTAATTTCCAGGGCGGGCTCTTTTAGCCCCTTACCTCATGAGCATACATGTCCTTGACTGGAGAGTGTGATGACCCAGACTGTGCCCGAGTTGACTAAGATGATCCCTGTAGCGTCTGGCGTGTCATTATGAACGGGGGCTTCGTTTTGCGTTGACTCCAGCATATTCTATAGCAGACTGTGCACAATGAGCATATCCTATTTAAGAGATACAGTCTATTTGAGAGAAATTTCATTTAAACATAAAAGTTTTGCAGCTTTACTTAGGGGTCTTTTTTTTTGGGGGGGGGGGGTCTAGAAAACACCTTTTCCTAGGATGATTGAGCTAAGATTAGCCAAAGCCCCAAATGGGCGTCTTGTCAGGATACTCTCTTCCTCTCCCACGTAGAAATGGTTACTAAGTGCAAATCCTCTACAGCCTTTGAATATTTTTTCCTTTTTTTCTCTTGAACTCTTGTCTCTGTCATCATTACTGCTTCCTATGTGTCCATCTCCACTTTGGTGTCCTCTATCACCCAGAACAAACGCCAGTCTGTTTCCTTTTCCTCTGGAATTCCTCCAGGGGGAGCCATTGTTCTTCCGGTAAGTTAGTTTTTCCAGGTGCGACCCCCACCAGGTATCCTGTTCTATCCCTTTACCTGCCCAATGGCAGTTTCCCTCCTCTGGGACTTTGCATGGCTGGTGCTTCTGTCTTACTGCTGCTAAGACTTGGGTTCACCCCTCCATCAGCTTCTGTGAACTCAGCCCCTGCCCTGAGTGTGGGGAGTCTCCTCTGCTCCTGGGACGCTTGCCTATCTGTCGGAACCGTCCCCTCCTTTGTAAGTGTTGGCTTGCTTGCCTCTCTTCCCCCTTTACTTTTTTTAAAGGTCGCGGCTTTCATCTCAGCACTGGGTCTCAGACACACGAGAGCCAGATAAATATTTGTTGACTGAGTAATTGAGGGGTTGGAGGTGACTTTAAAAGGAAAGTAAGGTTGACTGTTTTGGGCCTGACACAGACCAGGAGAAGCAGAGCAGAGGGAACCATTGTGGGCTAAGGGGCCTCGGGCTTGGAATCAGTCAGTGGCCTGCAGCACTGTGCAGCAGATTGCTTGTCTCTACATCCTCATGTAGTCGAAGAAGACAGTGGTGTCAGATTAATTTGAAGGTCCAGTTTCCCTGGTTTTTAAAGCCTGGATTCCGGGATCCCTGGGTGGCGCAGCGGTTTGGCGCCTGCCTTTGGCCCAGGGTGCGATCCTGGAGACCCGGGATCGAGTCCCACGTCGGGCTCCCGGTGCATGGAGCCTGCTTCTCCCTCTGCCTGAGTCTCTGCCTCTCTCTCTCTCTCTCTCTCTGTGTGACTATCATAAATAAATAAAAATTAAAAAAAAATAAAAAATAAAGCCTGGATTCCTTGCTCACTGCTGCTGGCTACCTACTATTAGGTAATAAGCCTCAGGACAGGGAGTAGTGAAGAATAGTAAGTGGTTTGGTGCTGCTGTGAGGTACCGCACTTGTAGACACTCCAGAGAGACGTGAGCAGCAGTACTGCGCAGGCTCCTAACCAGGCCGTCCGCGTTGCTTCGTCTGAATGTGCCGTTTCCTGGGGAAAGGCCATCGTGCTTAGTCACCTGTGTGGGGTGGCCCAGTTAGCTAAGTGTCTGCCTTCAGCTCAGGTCATAGCCTTGAGGTCATGCGATAGAGCGCTTGCATCAGGGCGCCCTGCTCATCGGGGAGTCGGCTTCGCCCTCTGGCCCTCCCCCTGCTCCTGAGCTGCAAGCACACATACTCGCCTTCTCAAAAAAATGAAATTTTTAATATCACCTGTGTGGCCATGCATGTTTGTTTCTTTAACTGAATGGATGGGCAGGTACATTTTTTTCTGTGGAGATACTGTAGTTTTTTTAAAAAACCTGTGATCTGGAGAAGAACGAGAGCCACTAATAAAACAATCTAAGTCCTTCACTAGCTTCGTGGGTCTTCACAGATGATTGACTGGTGAGACCTTATTAAAGAATTTGTTTAGGGATGCCTGGGTGGCTCAGCGGTTGAGCATCTGTCTCCAGCTCAGGGCGATCCTGGAGTCCGAGATCGAGTCCCACGTTGGGCTCCCTGCATGGAGCCTGCTTCTCCCTCTGCCTGTGTCTCTACCTCTGTCTCTCATGAATAAATAAATAAAATCTTTAAAAAAAAGAAAGAATTTGTTTAATAAATAGCTTTCTTCATGAATCAAAGTTTGCTAGTATTCTGAAATTTCTTCCAGGTGGACTGATGCCTTGCTTTTCATGTCACCTGTAGTTCCACTGTCTTCTGTTAAAAACTCGCCATCCGTCTATCTTGATCACAGTGAGACATGATGGTTTCTAGTCCATTGACTTGCCCTCATGTCTCAGTTCTGGTTTGGGAAGTTCTCTAACGAGCTGGGAGAGTGGGAGATCTGAGTAAGCCCCGTAACCGAGGAGCAGTATTACAGCAGTATGTCCAGTCCCCTGTTTACGTCTTTGAACGAATCTACCGGTCAGAAACCTTTTCAGTTACTCGGCTGAGTTAGTATGGATGTTAGCATGAAGCTGATTTGAGAAGGACTCTACTGTGGAAACCTTGGTGACATTTAATCGACCACACTTAGCAGGGTCCACTTTCAGTTCGGCCGTCCTCTATCTAATATTACACCAAGGAGTAGGTGATCGGAGAGCCAGTGACAAAGAGCACCCGCAGGGGGCACTGTGAGCATGTATGCGAAGCCTGAGGCCTGGCGCGCTTCCTGGAGTTTACTTCCCTGATCCTCAGCTCCTGTGGATAAGTTGTTGTGAAAGACGCAGGCAGTGAGCAGCTGGGCAGCCGGATGAAACTGGTGGTGGATCCACGAGAAGATGTAATTAATCTTGGGAAAATTACAGCTGGAGGTCATTTCTTTTCCACTGTCTCTTTGTTAAGTAGGAGCAGACAGTTTTCCAAGTGGTTATTGCGATGGTGAAAGGTCGATGGACAGAGTGTGGCTTTGCCATCACTAGGACATAACCTGTCTCCTGTTTATTGGGCAGTCACACTGTGTTCTAAAAATAATTTTCCGGGACGCCTGGGTGGCTCAGCGGTTGAGCGTCTGCCTTCGGCTCAGGGCTGGATCCCAGGATCCAGGATCAAGTCATACATCGGGCTCCCTGCAAGGAGCCGGCTTCTCCCTCTGCCTGTGTCTCTGCCTCTCTCTCTCTCTCTCTCATGAATAAATAAATAAAAATCTTAAAAAAAATAAAAATAAAAATAATTTTCCTAGATGAGGGCCTTCAAGTTGAGCTGTTCCTAGCACGTTATTCTTGGGGCTTCCTGTCATTGACACGGGGCAGGGGTAGCTCTAAACTGTGTTTTCAGTTCCCCTGCTCGGGGCATAAACCTTGGCGTTGAGTAATGAACTCAACCCTGAACCCTGAATTTTCAGGGGTGTTCTTCAAAGATGCATATGTCCAAAGTCTGCTTACCATTATACATTGTTTTACTTTGTCCCAGTGACCCAGCATTATCATGTAATGATTTTGAGCGTGGCAAACCTAGAGCGTCCTGACCTATTACTATAAATAGAAAATGATAGTGGTGCTGGGGTCTCCTGTAGCAGCCTTCTTTTAAGCTGGAGTCTCGTGTGTCAGCTGCATCGTATCCTTTCCTTGTGGTCTAGAAGCTTTGTTAACTCTTAGGCTTCCAGAAGAAACAGGTTCAAGGGGACAGGTTCATCTCTGCTGGTATCCAACAACCAACTCATCTTTGAATTGAAAGGGTCTTTTTGGGGGGGGGAGTCCTCTCTTGCATCCTATGACAGAGAAACAACTGAAAGTAAGTACTTTCCCATGTTTGTGTAGCAAGCAAACCTTTCCAGGGGGCTTGCCCCAGCTATCAGGACTTAAAATAACCTGACGGAATTTTTTCATGTAAGTGAAAGGTCTAGATCCTAAAGGCAAATACAGCCATCTGGAGTATTTATAGTCTCCTGTTCATGGTCTTTCTACACAAAAGATTGTGAAAGACCTGGTCTGATATAAGTAAATGTAAGACTCCTGGAAGCTGTGCACGTGGTTCGCCTCCGCCATGTGTCCTTCACCCCTTTGCAGCGGGAATGGCAGTTCCGTGCCCAGTGGACACGTGCTGTCGTGGAATCGCTCCGTGTTTGTCTGGGAAGGTACCTGATTATTGTTGCTGTGAGAGAACCACACTTAGTGTCAGATTCGATTGCCCTGGGGTGAGGCTGATACCGCCGTGCCAGGACCACCTTGTGAGAGCCCCTGCTGCAAGGGCGCCCGAGTCAGGGAGCTGCTCTGCCCCCTTCGCTTTCCTGCTGTGCAGCTGAGGCTGGGTGCACGCTTCCTGGAACGGGCCGGGGGATCCACAGTGACTCGTCTGTGAAAGCATGGTTGACCTGCAGAGTTTTACCAGATTCTGCTAATAAGCAAAAGCTGTAGAGGGAATGCAGTTTAATCATCCTTTAGAATTCTGGCTCCCAGGTGATTTCTGTCACATAGAAAACAACAGGGCAGGGTTTCTGAGCGTGGGACCTTTTAGGCCACATGACTGTTGTGGAGGACTGTCCTGTGCACCGCAGGATGTTTAGCAGAACCCTTGACCTCCGTCTGCTAGCCACTAGCCGGCCTCCTCCAGGTATAACAACCAGCAGTGTCTCCAGATGTCCGTGGAGGTAAAGAAATCAGCGGCTTGAGAACTACCACTATGGAGAATTTCGGCAGAAGAAAGGTGGATTGGTTTTTTTGCTCTAGACCCAGACTGTGACTTTTAGGTTTTGAACATCAGGGTTATTATGTGCTTTATCTTTGTATTAAAAAGAAGTTCGGCCCCTACCTCCTTTCTCGGGTCCTGTTATCCATATTAGCAAGTGTTGCTGTGTTAATCGCTAGAGAAGCATACACACCAGATGCTGAGTGTTTCAAGGAACAGTGACTTGCCATTCTCTCTTTTTAAAAATCCCTCTATTTTTTGGTGGGCTCTTGACAGGATGAGCACTGGGTGTTATTCTGTATGTTGGCAAATTGAACATCAATAAAAAATAAATTTATTATTTAAAAAATAAAAAATCCCTCTATTTTTTGATTTTCCGTCTCTCATTTTCTAATATGCTGCTTCATTTTTATTTTTTTATTTTTTAGCGGATAGAACTTTGTTTCATCTCTATCTTGCTTTTTTGAAAAACAGGTGCCAGAGTGGGTCACCGCTCCTTGATGAGATACTACAAACAGCGATTTGGCTTGTCACGGGCTGTGGCAGTTGCTAAGAATCAGAAGGCCGTGGGCCGGATACTGCAGCAGTACAGAGCCCTGGGATGGACCGGCAGCACAGGTGTGTGGGTACCACCGTGGACCAGCCCAGGGCCTCGTAGGACCCGAGGGGCTTGGCTGGAGTCCTTTCCATTGATGTCCTTACGGGTCCTCCCTAGAGGGAACGGAACTTCTTGGCTCTGGGGCCTTATGTTACTACTTGATATGTTTATGGCAATAAACCCAAAGCTCTGTTACTTAAAAACTTCATGTTTCTGGCACGGTAACGTTCTAAAATGGCATATAATAGATAGTAGTGACAGAAATAAGTACTTGGTAGTCAACAAAGGTGGAAATTATCCTGGAGGTTATACGGAGGACTTAACTAGTGTCCTTGGGACAAACAGCTCGAGTTATGGAGTCAGACTCGACTTACCTGATTTACTAGGTGGTTCTTACATGAGGAACATGAGTAATTTAAGTGACCAAAGCCTCTGTTTCCTCATTTATAAAATGGGGGCAAGAACAAGTCCCCCTGGCAGATCTGTGGGTTGCCTGTCCTAATGCATGTGCTACAGCAGCTCAGTGCTTAGATCTTCGGGGAGACCATCAGCCCACTGGGGCCTGGAGCAGATGGGGGAGCTTCCTGAGGTGGGCATGGAAAGTCCTAGACGGATAAGCTCTGTGTGCAGTGCCGCTGTGCTTAGTTACACTGGCTTCCTGGCCGCCGGCTGCCACTTAGGTCTAGCAGACGCTGACTTCATCTTACTCTTGTCAGGAACTATCACCTGACTCAATTTATAGTGTCTGCCTTTCTGTCACCTTTGATGACTGGGGCATTACCTCTGGGGCTTACAGACCCGTCCAGGTGACGGGAACTAGTGAGGCTTGTCCCAGAGACAGGTGTGCGAGTACAGGTGGTTGTCTGTAACTCTGGGCACGTATAACCCCCACGCGCTACGTGGAGACCCCAGGTCAGCGCCCTTCTTCACAGTAAGAACCTGGTTACCACGCCCCCCACCCTCCAGTTAGGTCTGAGAGTCTCTCTCACGATTGGGTTTTTTTCCTGATCACAAATAACCTTTGCCCCATTTCTTGTCCCCTCTGCAACCCCAGGAGCAGCTCTTCTGCATGAGCGGGACATGCAGTACGTCCAGAGGATGAAATCGAAGTGGATGCTGAAGACCGGAATGAAGAACAATGCCACCAAGCAGATGCACTTCAGGCCCCAAGTGAGGTTCTGAGGGTCCCCGAGGATTGAGTGGTGTGTGTCCTGCGCAGGTGCGCTTCCTGAGGCCCGGACGCAGCCGGATTAGATGACAGGCCCTTTTTGCTGCTACTTGTCCCTGTTCTTTATCTGTTCTTACCTAAGAATAAAAGTCAGAATCCTGTCGGCTTTTAGCTGTCATTTTTAGACAGGGGTTAAAGGTGATGTTTTCACAAAGTGCGGGCCGGGCCTGCTGGGCTCTGGGAGTCAGACTGCTGCCTAGCGGAAGCTTTCCAGCCTCAGCTTTTGATTCCTGGCTGTCAGAATGACATGGGAGAGCAGGAGTGACTTGTCCTCTCCACACGTGTGATTGGATTTGGGAGGAGTAACTCTACCTTGCCCTGGCACCGGAACCCCCAGAAGGGGGCTGGGAAGCTAGGAGGAAGGTGAATTTCCTCGTTTGAGCATGTGCCGCAGGTCATTCTCCTTGAGTTCGGGTGGGTTGGCGTGTCGTCAGCCGTAAAGGTTCTTTACTGGTAGATGTGAACGCGCAAAGGTGCCCCGCTGCGCCCTCAGGCTCGGTTTCCAGACCTGCCTTTACTCGAGCAGTTAGCTGAGGAAGAAAATAATGTAAAATGTTTAGACCTCGCTTTCGGAGCAAAAGCCGCCGGCCTCAGGGCTCAGCACGAGGGGCTCCCGGTCTGGGTGCCTCAGGGGAGTCCCGGCGGAGATGGGCTTCGCTGGAGATGGGCTTCGCCGTGGAGCTCAAACCCCTCGAGCTATCCCGTGACTCGGGAAGAGCGACTTGGGTTTTCCGTGGGTGCAAGGAGGTGTTCGCTCCGTCCCCGGTGGAGGGGGCTGAAGAGGTAAGTGTTAAGGTTCTTCTCCCTTAGAGAGCAAGCCTGCTCCACCAAGGACGGGGCGCTGCCGCGGGAGCCGTGTGTCTGCGGAGCGGCCGCTGGGGAGCGCTGGCCCTTACCACGTACCCACTGGCCCTCTGGCCCTCTCGGCAGACCTAGGGCTTCTGTACACTTCAGGTGCAGAGTGCAGTTAATTGTGTTTCCTCGGTGCACAGGTTCGCTCTCACTAACCACGGAGGGCTCCCTGGTCGTAAAGATCTTCCTTCATCCTGTTTTCCGACATTGTTCTCACACGGCGACCCGTTCTCCGGTGTTTGACACGTCTCTAGATCTACGTCCTGGGAAAAGGATGTCCTGCTCCACAGGTGCTGTGTTTCTAAGCTACACTTCACTGAACGTACATGACACCGCGCCGTAGCTTTTGTCGTCGTCGTCGTTTCCCATTCAACGTTTTGTCACTCGGCGCGACACGCGGAGATGATTGCCGCTGACACCCGCTGTCTCCAGCCCCCGTTGCCAGCCCGCCACAGTCTGTGTGCCTGTTTGTATACACACCCCTTAACTTTGGGGTGTCTTTACCTGGGGAGAGTAATGACGGTGTTGGCCGACCAGTAAAATACTCCCTGCACTTAGCACGCAATTTCATCTCACTTCTCTCCACATCATAATTTTATAAAACACAGGTTCTTTGCCTTTGGGAAGGAGGGCAAAGAAAAAATACACATCACCCATGCAGTCCTAAAAGTTTATTCTTAACGATGAGGACTTTTAAGATTACTTTTCTGAGCCACTTTCAAATAGGCGATACAGTATTCTCAGCTACGTTCCCCATGCTCACCCCGTGACTTACGAAGGTTTCCCCTCTGACCCCCTGCACCCATGCATTTCCTTGTGATCGAATCCAGAATTAATCCAAATTAACCCGAAAGTGAATCTTGAGTAAATCAGATTCCTGTAGCTGTTTCCCCTCAGTGCCCGTTCCCTTTAAGTCCGTCACCCGAGCTTGCAGTGGGCAGCAGGTCCTATCAGGCCTTCCTCCGCGCCAAGGCTGCTGCGGCTGCCGTCACTCACGTGGAGCTGCCTCCCAGGAGCGCGCCCAGGACCAGATGGCCCCGGCAAGGGGGTTCGTCTGGCGTTAGCCCGAGACATCAAGGCTGGGATCAGCAGTGGGAGAGCATTGCCTTGTCCGTGTGCCTGGGACCACGGCCCTGGTGGCCCCTGCACCTCCTCTGCAGGCTAGCCACAGGCTTCATGTGCTCTTTCTGCTTGCCGAGTGCGGATTTGTTCCAGGGAGTGGAAAGGGCCGTCACGCGCCACCTTGCCTCTCAGCTGAGAGGTGTAGGGGCTGCTTCACAGCTGAGGGAACAGACTCCGGGAGGTTGGGTGACTTGTTCAGGGAGGCTCAGGGAACCAGACCGGGTGATGCCTGGCGCAGCACTCTCAGCATCGGGGCACTCTGCGACAGCAGCGTCCCGTCTGGGGAGCGCTCTGGGGGGCCACGGGCCTTTACACAAGCCTGTTAAACCTGCAGCAAGCCCCGAAAAGGGTCTTGGTCTAAATCTAGAAAGACCTGGAATTTAATGCCATGCATGTGACGCAAGCACAAGTAACATAAATATCAGCACACACCAAGCAAGGAAAAGACCTTTTCTTTCCTAGATTGTGAACATATTTTGCCCCCAACCTCTTTCCCTATTTGTGGACTCCTACTTCTGCTGTTTTCCCCCACCTTAGTCATTTCTAAACTGTTGAGATCCCGTTGGGTAGTGTTAATTTGGAATCCGCAATAATCCGTTTGCAGGGGACCAGGTGAGAGCTGTGCCGCTGGCCCTGCGTGTGCGACATCCTCGCAAGGGAGGTGCTGCTAGCCCTGGCGAGCTCGAAAGGCGCTCGGAGGAAGGCGGCGTGCTTAGGCTCATCGGCGACGGCACCGAATCGTGACGCGGAGATGAGGGCGATTGGGTCACCTTGTGTATCCCGCAGACCTTTGAGTTTTCGAATACAACGTACTGGCGATCACCTGTGGGGCCGTGTGGGGCCGTGTGGGGCAGCCCGTGTTGCCAAATCCGTCTTCCCTCTTCCCGGCCAGACACCGTTCCCCAGGGGCCCGGGAGGCGGGCTCTGCTCGCGTGGCCGGATGGGGGTCCACGGGTGGGAGCAGGGGTGACGGGCGCGAGGCGAGTGCCATCCCCTCCACCGCGGGACCTGCTGCATGTTAGAATCCACCCGTCTCCTCCACAGCTGGACGTGAGGGTCCGGGAATGGGTGGCGCGGGAGGAAGCGGGTCCCCAGGAGGCTCGGGGACCTTGCCCAGGCCCCGGCACACTCCCCGGGCCGCGGGGCAGGCCGCTGTTCCTTATGTTCCGAGGGGCCTGCCCTCAGCCGGGCGCAGGGGAAGGGCCTCCGGTGGTTTGGGATCTTGTCGATATTTTCCATGTCCTCTCTCCCGTACTCTTTTGGAGACCGTACAGACTGGAAGCTACCGTTTTAGGTGGCAGCTTCACGACGTGCTGCTAACCACTTGCCCGCCGTCCCCCTCCTTGAGGCCGGGTTGGCCTCCGCGACTCCATCGTTACCAGTAAAATACAGAAGAGACGCTGCTGACTCGAGAAGCCGCAGAAGGCAGTCGGCTCCCGCCTGGCCTCCTTGCACACCCGACCACCTAGAGTCCTGACCTCCGCCGAGGGCACGCCGTATAAAAGCCCAGGCCACGGTGGAAGTCTCTGGAAGAGCCGCGGTCGGTTGGCGGTCCCCGCCGAGCCCCAGGCAGCACCGGCACCGCGGCCAGCATCTATGGGCACCATCAGTCAAACCCGGTGCAGTCCAGCCTCGACCCCGGCAGGACCCGCCGTCGTCTGATCCCCAGCGAGGCCCGCCCAGGGGAGACCTTCCAAAACCCCCACCCCACAGAAGCCATGAGCTTAGTAGGCGTTTCACAGCAGCGGTAGTAACCGGGCACCTCACCGTGACACTGTCACACGGTTTACGTGACTTTGATTTCCATGTATCACCCGATGGTGTTTTCCTGTCAATATGCTTTTAAGGGCACAGACTTTACGTGCATCGTATTCCCTGATTATTCCAACACCCACAAGAGGTAGATACGTTATTCCCGTTTCACGGCTGAAGGATCTCGGGCATAAAAGCCCAAGGTCGTGCTGCTCTTAATCGCTCGATGGTCTGTGCTGAACAATGAAAGGCTGCCTGACTCCTGGAGTTTCACCCTTTGGTGACACATTGAGGTGACCTCAGTAAGCCCCACCACCCCACCTCTTCCCTCGCTCTAGCGGCCAAGAGCCTGGACGCTCACGGTGGTCTAAGGCTGACCCACCTTGAAAGCACGGAAATGCCCGTTTCCCCACGTTGTCTGTGCTGTCCCCACGGCACTCCCCAAAGTCTGACTTTTTCAGCTCCTTCAAAACAATAAACTTCTAATATGAACTGTTTGCCGAGTAAACTCGTGCATTTCTTTAGAGGAGAAGAATGCATCTATAGTGTGTGCCTGAATCTATATTAGAAGCATTAAAACTACTCCCAAAGCCTCACACTTATGTTTTCTTAAAGAAATCTATAATTTCGGTTTCATCGAGTTAAGACCTGTAAACCCTAGATCCAAGGCGTTTGTTTGGATACCGCGTCCTCATGTTTCGTTTTTGCCCCACTTGGTAGCCCGTCCTCGGGGCCGACCTCACTGGGGCTGCTGGGCCCCAGACTTGTCACCCGGCCCATGATTACCTGCCCTATAGACCTAGCATCCACAGACGTAGAAAATGGGCTGTATTTGTCAAAGGGAGGCGTTTTCATTTTCCTGAAGAGGTTTTCGTGGGCCAGGTGCCACCGGATGAGAACGTCACCCTGGCAGTCAATGGAAGCTACTGTGACGTCTGCTGGGACCCGCACCCTCCCCACAAAATCTCTCCTGTCCCTCCTCCAAGTGAATGAAGTGTATCTGGATGACTTGGTAATGCAGTCTTTCTTTATTTCCTGGAAAGAAACGCAAAAACTGGTGAGAATTCGTTAGGATCAACAACTGGAACGAAGGACTTACCAAGTGGTGGGTCTTTGGGACGTGCTTTCCGTCATATGAATTCGGTGCGTCCCCACGACGGTGTCACCTCTGGGATTGGAAGCAGCGGCCTGCAGGTGGGCACCTGAGGCAGGAAGACGCCTCCGTGGCTACGACGCGGCCAGGCTGGCCCGTGACCCAGCGGGGCAGGCTCCAGGTGCGGTGCTTGTGCACCCCGGCGCCCTCGGCCCCAGGACCCGTTTCCACTTCTGAGGACTATCGATGACCTGCAGAGCTTTAGTGTTTGTTGGCTACGTCCCCCGGTGGGCGCCCTGTTAGGAGTGAACACGGGGAGACCGCAAGGTGTCCGCTAGCCTAGTGTAAGATAACGGGATCCTTCCCTGTTAACCGGCCGTCTGCTCGTGCAGGAGAACCGTGCTTCCCTGGAACAGCCGTAGTGGGAAGGGTGGTCCGGTCCACATTTTCTGCAAACACCTCCCACGTCCAGTGGAACAGCAGGCGTCCGACTGTCAATCTGCTCCTGTGTTCTGTGTGTGCTGCACACACATCACGTGCTCCTGGACACCCCGCTAAGGCCTAGTGAGACGCCAGGGGTGCGAAAGGCAAGCACCACCCACTTATACTCTCCTAGAAGCTGCTTCCACCTCGCCTGGCCGCTGCAGAGGCCCCGCACCCCACTTTGAGAAGCCCTGCCCTGTGCCACCCCAGCCTCCCCGGCCTCCCCAGGCCTCCCCAGCACAGGGGCGGTCTGACGGTGAGCACTCCTTAAGGAGCACCGAGGCCTTGGCCCGCAGGCTGCTGTGCAGGGGCTGGGGTGCACGGAGGCCAAGGGGTGCCCTGGCCCTGCCTTGGTCCCCCGCACCCTGTGTTGCTCCCTTGGGGGCCTCCGCCCCCAGTTGCTTTCAGGTGGCTGCAGGGATGGAGCAGGTGGGCAGACCTTGACGCCAGGTGTCAGGGCACCCGGAGCAGGAAGCCAGGCAGCAGGGCTTCTGTCCCCACGGGCCGCAGGGAGCAGGGAGGGGAGAGGACGGGAGGGGACAGGAAGGGAGCCCCGCAGCAGACACGTGCCTCCCCGTGTGCACCAGGCCAGGCTGCGAGCCCGGTCAGGAGGCCACGCCCCGGGTTCCAGGGAGCCTCCACGGCCAGAAGACTGTGAGGATGGTGGCCGTGCTCCCCGGGGACAGCAGCACCCCATTTGCCCTGCGCCTTGAAAGTGGCCCCAAGTCACAAAGGCCCTTTCAGGAGTGCCTGGGGCCCCAGGCTGACTTGAGCTCGGGGAGACCCCGGGGTGGGGATGGAGCCCCAGGCCGCCCTGTGCTCAGGATGCCAGCCTGGGAGCCCCCCCGCAGCCCCCCCTCCTCTCTCTCACATAAACGAATCTTAAAAAATAAAGAAAGAAATCCGTGCTGAGAGCCCTGGGGACCGGGGCCTGAGAGCTCTGGGGACCCGGGGTCTGCAGGTGGGGACCCGGGGTCTGCAGGTGAGCCCCGGGGCAGGCCGGGTGCCACTGCCCGGCTCCAAGCTCGGGCCGAGTCCGTGCCCTTCACGCCATTCTTTTAACGTCCCGAGCAAGCAGCAGACATGTCCGTATCCAGAAAGCTCTGTACGGCTTCCTGCCTCCCAGCCAGTGTGACGGGAGCCCGGGGTCGGGGCGGGGGCCCTCACGGTCGTGGGCAGATGCCGTCACCAAGGGCGGGGTGGGGTGACCCACGGGCTGGCGTGTCTGTCAGAAAACGAGCCGACCGGCATCAACAGGCCTCACGTTCTTGATTCCATTTCGACAAATGTCCTGATGAGCGTGTAGAAGGTCGGTACGTGGTCTGGAGGACCCCCCCCCCCCCGACCCTAACCTCCTGAATAGCGAAGATGGGGGAGCCCGCGGTCGGATGACGACGTGGTCCGAGGGGGTCGGCGCTGAACACGCGGTCCCGGGGGAGCCTCCACGCACCGAAGCTGCGTGGCCCCCAGGTCCGACCTACACAATCTCCGAGGCACGTGCTGTTTAAAGATAAGATCCTGTGAGTCGATGCCCAGTGACACGGGAGGATCTCGGCTCCCCGCAAGCAACATCTGAAGAATTTACTAGAATTTGAAATCACACGAGTTTCTGATGAGGCTCGAGGCTCTAGAGAAACCGTTTCAATCTCTGGCTCTTCTGGGATTTTATAATAATCTGTAGCTTCAAAGATAAAAATAAATAAATAATGATTTTTTTTTTCGGCCTCCACCAATATTGTCAGCCTGAGTCCAGCGGGAGGGGTGTCACGTTGACCTGGACATCACACTTAACACTAACTGGTCGGCACTTTATTTGTTGATCCAAGTTGAGTACGTATAATCGATGATGACAATAGGCCCGTCAAGGTCGCCGGGGTCCCGGTCGCTGGGGTCCCGGTTACCACGTCCCCTCCCTGGCCGGGCCAGTAACGTCTGCTAGGAGGAGACGGGCAAGTAGAAAGGTCACCTCTCTGCGACGCTGACTTCAGTTACCTCGGTGGCTGCCGACTTCTCTCCTGTTCTCCGTCTCCCTCCTCCTCCCTCCCCTGCTTCCCTCCCTCTCCTGTTGTCCCACCTGCGCAGCGGATTTCCATCCGTGTTGCTATGGAGGTGAGCCGAGGCTCCTTCTCCACTTTCATTCTCTAGAATCCATTTAGGAAAAGTAATTACAATCGTACCCAGTCGCTGGAGCCAGGGCTTCTCCGAGATCCCTGGACCACAGTGTGGGGACCACGCAGACGGGGCCCCTGGGGCCTCTGGTCTTCATGGGATGGACCACAGCGGGTGCTAGTAGCGGGTGCAAATCCCGAGCGCCCGGCCTGGCCTCCGGCTGGAGGCGCTCACCTCCCCCCGCCCAGGACTGCTGACCTTCGGGGGCTCCCCGGGGTCCGCTGGAGGATGGCCGTGAGGGGAGGGAGCTGGCCGGCCCGCCGCCCTCTGCACCGGGGGCTCACTCTGTGGCTCCATGGGACGAGGCCGAGGGCGCCCCCAGCTGCGGAGCCGTCAGGCCTGGCCTGAGGCCCTTACCCCGGGTGCATGTGGGTCCCCCCCTTACTCCCCCACTCCCTCCCCTACTTCCTTAGGGGCAGAGCCCGGCCCGATGTCTGGGGAAGCAGCAGAACTGCTGCGGCCGGGAAGGCCCGAGGTGAGCTCCCGGGGCCGAGCTGGCAGCGGGGCAGCACCTGAGCCGGCGGACAAGCCACGGCGGTAACCGGGCGGCAGCTGGGCCCCACGGGCGGGGGGGGGTGTGGTGGACTTGAGGGTTTGCTGCTCCTGCCGTGAAGGGACGTGGAGACAGGCTGTGCCACCCGTCGGCACCCCAAGGCTGCTGGTGAAGGCCCAGGGCCTCGTGGGCTTCCTCCGCCCCGCAGCCAGAGGCCGGGAAAAGCCAGGGCCCAGCCTGCGACGTTCTTACAAGACCTGCGCAGCGGGAGGGACATGTCGGCTTTGTCACGGTCAGGGTGCCGGGGCACTGATGTCCTGTCCAGGGCTCACAAGTCCCAGAGCCACGCGGGCCCCTGAGCCCCCGAGCCTGGGAGCCCCCTGCTCCCTAGGAAAGCTACTGCGCTCCCCCACCCCACCCCCGCCCGGAGGCTGATGCGGACCATGGCATGACGCTGTGCCCACCCCCCCACACACACCAGGCCCGCCACGACAATGAGTGTCGGCAGTGACACCGCACGGGCCAGATGGACCCCACTCAGGTCCCACTCAGGGCGCTGCACAGTTGCGGCAGGGCCCGCATGGCTCCTGAAGCCCGCGGTGGGTTTCCTCGGCTCTTTCCATGAAAAGTCTGCTGACCTCTGAACTGGAGTCAAATCCTAACAAAACCCAGCGGGAAGAGCACCAGTCCCGAGGGGGGAAGACGGGGAATGTACACCAGAAAGGTGGGGGCCTGGCCCGAGCAGGGGCAGGAGCACGGGGAGCACGGAGGGTGCCGGGCCTGACTTCCGAGCATCTGAGGATTAAGGGGAGGGAATCCAGTTGGTTACGGGACAGTTTTGGGGCCCGCGAGCGCTCTCCTCTCAGATCCGGGATTTAACACTCCTGGTGGGCTCTCGGAGCCTAGGGGAGCAGTGCCCAGTAAGTGGAGGAGCTAAGTGGGCAAGGCTTTGGCAGACGGTGGAGAAAAAGATCAAAAGGCTCAAGGAAATGGGCTGCTAGGGAGGGGGAGGATGCACTCTGGAGACCTGGGGACTATGCCAGGTCCCTAAGCTCAGAGGCGACCAGAGGACACCGCTTACCGGGGATGTAAGGAATGAGCGGGTGACAGGGTAAGCCTCACAGAGCAACTCAGGGCAGGGCTGAAATGATAAAAGGTGGCCTTCTAGGACGAGGCTCCCTGAAAGCGGTGGGGTAAGATCTCAGAGTGACCGAGCCCAGGTGGCAAAACTGGGACATCAGGAGCGAGGAGGATGCCGTTGTCATGAGGGGCAAGAGGCCCTTGGGCATGGAGAGCAACAGAGAGAGTGGAGACGACGTGGTGTCCTTAGAGGCCGGATAGAGGGGTGGCTAACAGGGAAACACTAACAAACACCCCACTGAAAGGTAAGGCCAGTTTCCAGACCTGAGCCTGTCCTTTGACCCAGAACCCGTTGCCTGAAGGAAAGGTGGTTGGAGGAAGGGTTCTGCTACACAGTGGCAGGTGCCGGTGGTAATAATGTCCTAGCTTTTGCCCTGCGGGGTCTGTGGCCATTTCCTTTAGTAACTAATGGGGGGGAAAAGGCAATTCCAGGTATTTCAAGGACTCTGGGGCATGGTAATCTCCACTGATACTCAGGGATTTTTATTTTATGTTTCATCATGGCCCTTTGCTCAAGTGGGGGCCTCCGGGAGGTAGGTAATAAGAAACCCAAGCCCCGTCTAGTTTACAGTGGGATGCACGGATCCCCTGTGATTGTTCAATCTCTTAATTGAAGTGGATGTCTTCAGTGGTGGTCACAATCCCCTTCTTGGTTCACAGAGTAAGATGCTGCAGTGAAGAAGGCCACACGGAAGCCTCTGCAGCTTTCCCATTGTGATCAAGAGGGTAGATGAAAAACAACACCACATCTTAACCCTGCAAGGGCCGTGGTCTCCATCACGTCCTCATCTAATTCGCCATTCTTCCTTGGTCAAAACCAGAGATCCTGGTTATCGAGAGTGGACCAACCACCATCAGGTCAGCTAATTATCTGACGCACCTACTGCCACTACTGAGCATCTGAACTTGTAGCAAGAGAAATCAAGACCGAGGCCTCAATACAACACCCTTCCCTGCAGAGACCAACTAGTTACTTGTCAGCAACTTGACTACCGGGATCCTTTTGGAGGTGAAAAGTGACGCTGATGTATCTTGGCCAGAACTGGGACCTATTCGAGAAATGAATAGGGAAATAAAATTAAGATTATTAATTCCCTCTTCTGCCCACAGGGAGTTCGCCAGCACGACCCTCTATGAGTTTATGAGATTATGTGATAAATGGATGTGCAGTCCTGAATAATGTCACCCTGGACCAAGTATCCCAGGGGATAGCAAGAGAGGAGCTACGGTGGGCTCATGTCCTTCAGTTAATGCAAATGCTTTATACTTTAGTGTGGTACCAGTAGTTTGTTTTTGCTTTTGTTTTGCTTGCCTGAGAAGACGCATCTGGAAAAATGTTTCTATGGCTGATGTCAAAGAAATTACTGCCTAGGTTTCCTTCTAGGGGTTTTCCTCGGGGGTGGGGTGGGGTGGGGTGGGGTTCACATTGAGATCTCTAATCAATTTTGAGTTCATTTTTGTATATGGTATAAGAGAGTGGTCAAGTTTCACTCTTTTACATGTAGCTGTCCAGTTTTCCCAGCACCGTTTGTTGAAGAGACTTTTTCCTGTTATATATTCTCACCTCCTTCATCATAGATTAATTGACCATCTAAGTATGGGTTTATTTGTGTGCAATCTATTCTGTTCCACTGATCTATGTGTCTATTTTGTGTCAGTGCCATACTGTTTTGTTTAATTAAAAAATGGGCAGAAGACCCCGATAGACATTTTTCCCAAAGAAGGCGTACAGACGGCCAACGAGCTCATGAAAAGATGCTCAGCATCACTCACCATCAGGGAAATGCAAATTGAAACTGCAGTGAGATACCACGTGATGCCTGGCAGGGTGGCTAGAGTAAAAAAGACAAGAAATAACAAGTATTGGTGAGCGCATGGTGCACTGTGGATAAAAACACAAGTTAGTACAGCCACTATGGAAAACACTATGGAGGTTTCTCAAAGAAAATAAATATAAGAGGGACGCCTGGGGGGCTCAGCGGCTTAGCGCCTGGCTTTAGCCAAGGGCGTGACCCCGGGGTCCTGGGATCGAGTCCCACATGAGGCTCCCTGCGTGGAGCCTGCTTCTCCCTCTGCCTGTGTCTCTGCCTCTCTCTCTGTGTGTCCCATGAATAAATAAATAAAATCTTAAAAATATACATATAAGTATACCTTGTCACCCAGTAATTCCACTACTGGGTATTTACCCAAAGAAAATAAAACATTTATTCAAAAAGCTACATGCACCCCCTGTTTACTGCAGTGTTATTTCCAATAGCCGAGCTATGGAAGCAGCCCAAGTGTCCATCACAGATGAATGGATAAAGAAGAGGTGGTATATACACAATGGAGTATTAGCCATAAAAATGAGATCTTGCCATTTGTAACAACCATGGATGGACCTAGAACGTATAATGCCGAGTGAAATAAGTCAGAGAGAAAAAAAGACAAATACCATATGCTTTCACCCCTATACGGAATCTATAAAACAAAATGAATAAACAAGCAAAGAAGGAAAAAGACAACCAACAACAAAAAACCAGACTCTTATGTACAGAGAACCAACGGGTGGCTGCCAGGCGGAAGGTGGGGGGTGAGAGATGGGGTGAAATAAAGGGGATTAAGAGGTACAAAATTCCCGTTACAAAATAAATAAGTCACAGAGATGAAAACTGTAGCATGGGAATACAGTCGATAAGATCGTAGTAACACTGTTTGGTGACAGATCCCTTGGCTCATGGTGCTGAGTGCTGGGTAACGTATGGAATCGTTGAATTACTATGTTGTGCACCTAAAACTAATACGACACTGCGTGGTAATTATACTTCAATTTTTAAAAAGCTGCTAATCAATTATCCTTCCAGTCAAGGTATATTGAATGGAATCATCCATCAATGATGAAGTGGTTTTCAAGAAAAAAAAAAAACCCAGGGATTAAGAGTAAATAATCTTTCTCTTACAAATTGGAAATTAAAATATTCAGTAGTTTGTCATTCAGTGGCAAACACTTTGCTGAACACAAAGGGCTTTGTTTCTAGGAGAAGTCCTCTCTGCGCGGAATTTTTCCTTCAGTGAGCTTTGGGTGTTTCAATTATTTATTTTCTAATCAAGTTCTAATCCGTTGTTTGGATAGATGTTTCTGAAGTATTTTTAAAATGTACTATGTTTTTAAAATTAGATCTCCATCTGTCATTATAGGGAATGTGTGTGGGCAGATGGTGAATGGACTTATTTTTAACCCCTGAAAGCTATTAGCTTGCTTGACTGTATCCCGGGGAGGAAGGGCCATGAGGAGCTTCTTTCCTCCTCCTCAAAACCCGTCTTACTCCCCTTGGTGACCAGCATCCGAGCATCCGCTGTTTGAAACAAACAAATCGTTTCCTTGACCTCTTTCCAGAGGGTCACGGCCGCGAGGCCTGTGGAACCCGGGCTTTCTTTCCGTCTCCAAATTATGTCTTTGCAACAAGAAAGACTTGTTCGCTGAAAGAGAACATGGGAAGTGATTAATCTTTTTCATTTCTCCACTTTTTGGTGTCCTCGCAAACATCGTTTCTTAGGGTTAAATTTTTTTCAATATGAAATTTTCCAAACATGCACACGATGGTACGGAGAGCGGTTCGAAGAGTTTCCATTTACCCATTGCTCAGCTCCGACGATTATCAACATGTCATAAATCTTGTTTCATTTAGCGATGTCTGCCTCTGCCCCTTCCCACAACACACAATCACGTACGCGTGCGTGTGCGAGTGTGCGCACGTGCACACACACACACACAATATCTTCCTGGAATATTTGGAGAAATGCCAGACGTTGCATCATTTTCCTCCTAAAGTACTTCATATGCATTTAAACATATAATGTGAGGGATCCCTGGGTGGCTCAGTGGTTTAATGCCTGCCTTTGGCCCAGGGCATGATCTTGGAGACCCGGGATCAAATCCTGCATCAGGCTCCCTGCATGGAGCCTGCTCCTCCTGCCTGTCTCTGCCTCTCTTTCTCTCTGTGTCTATCATGAATAAATAAATAAAATCCTAAAAAAAATAAAATAAACATATAAAGTGAGACTTATTTAAAAAAAACCAGAAAGCTGTCCGGGTATTGTCATACTCCAACACAGCAATATCCTGAATATCCTAATACCCAACCCATATTGAAATTTCCCCAACTGTCGCAAGGTCATTCATTCCCAGTCAGCCTATTCAAATACCAGGAAACAACCAAGTCCATCAACTGCACGGTCACCCTCTCTCTCAAGTATTTCGTCCACATAATCCCTTCTCCCCTCTCACGCCTTTGCCTTTGTTCGAGAAATCAATTTATCCTTTATGCTCCATGTTCCAGAACTGCCCCAGTGCTTCCCTGAGATTTCCACCTTGTTCCCCTGTCTCTGTGCTCCCTATAAACTGGTAGACCCGAGACTTGATTAAAGTCCGGTGATTTTTTTTAGGCTGTAATATTCCTTATCCTGTGAACGTCCGGTGGAATCGCAGCCGAGCTCACGATGCCGGTGGCTCACGTTCAGTGCTGCCAGTCATCAGCCCCGGCGTCCTCCCGAGCTCGGCCGGCAGTCCCCAGGCCGAGCACTCCCCAGCCGCCACTGCCACTGCTCCACTGGGGCTCCTGATGGCAATTTTCCTACTGTCATCCGTCCTGCCCTGTGAGTCCCACTTCTGCACGGATGACTTTGTCCTCATCAGTTCTATGGCCGCCCTGAAAGGCCGCATATATGGGAAGGGCCAGACAAATTCTTGATTCCTTCTGCATATTTATCAATGATCAGAGTAATGAACTGGCGCCCTTATAACCTCCAATGGCTGCTAGTAAGTCTTTTAGAAAGTCTCATTATGAACTCATGGATTTCTACATATTTAATATCTTAATTGAACTTAACTACTCTTTTCGGTAGTCGTACTACGCCATCGTGG
Organism: Vulpes lagopus; assembly: GCF_018345385.1. Lineage (NCBI taxonomy): Eukaryota > Metazoa > Chordata > Mammalia > Carnivora > Canidae > Vulpes > Vulpes lagopus. The sequence goes on along the minus strand of NC_054826.1, from coordinate 1,326,220 downwards.
CGCATGGGGGCCCCATTCAAGTTAGCTTTGCTGTCATGTGACCGATTCGGTATTTGATAGTTTCTTGCTTTTCTGCATTTCAAGCTGTCCCAGGCTTATCTCGAACGTTTCAGGTTCCATATAGATTCTCAAAGGTGGTTTACTGGGACAAGAGGAGGTGACTGTTTTTTAAAAGATTGATTGATTTTAGATAAAGAGGGAGCTAGAGGATGAGCGGGAGGGGCAGAGGGGTGGGAGAGAATCTGAAGCCGACTCCGTGCTGAGCACAGAGCCCACATGGGGCTTGGCCTCGGGACCCTGGGATCAGGACCTGAGCCTAAACCAAGGGCCGGCTGGTCAACTGACTATGCACCAAGGCGCCCCAACCCCGGGACTTGACTATTTTTAAGGTGTTGTGACATAGTGGGAAGAGTCTGGGATCTGGCGCTGGGTAGATCTGGGTTAGAATCCTTGTTCCATCGCTTGCCCGTTCTGGACTCTTAAAAGGCTTTGTCTCACAAAATGAGGCTAAGAAGAGCCTCTATACGGAAGAGGACATTACAATAACAGAGAAAATCATTTTATCGTGACGTTAAGTGGAAAAAGCAGGATTCGCACTTGTATACGACATGCACAGGGAAGCGGCCATGATCAAACACGCTCCTGTGTGGATAGTGGTATCTTTTCATGGGGGGACGACGGGTCGAGAGTGTCTTCTTTACGCCTCGTACTAGAATTTCCCACGTAACCTAGAATGGGAAGAAATAATAGGACTTTATTAAAAGAAAAATAAGCCTCTACCACAAATCCTATAGTGTTGATTAAAATTCATCTGGGATGGGAATCATTGCATACTCTTTTTTTGGGTATCTCTCACGGTCAATTGAATCTACTTGTCCTTTAACAGAATTTAATGCAAATTGTATAATAAAGAAACATATCGATGGAAGTATAGCCGGCCGTCTGCTTCCTTGCTCTGTGCCATGTCGTATTGATTTAATAGACCAGGTCAAAGCTGTTTCCTGCTTTCAAGGATGACCTCTGCAGGCCTCATAGCACCTTGCCTTCTGGCTCCCGGAGGAGAGCCTCTAATTTCTGGATTGGCAGCTGAAGGCAGAGCAGTAAAAACAGGAAGTAAACTAAAAATCTCTGTTTGACATGCTTATAAATCAATGTTCCTACGGGACAGAGTTGTTGGTGTTGGTGCTCATTGAAAATAGTCTTATTGATCAGAAACCGAAACCGGTTGGTTTTCTCATTCGCCTGAGGACTCAGATTGATTTAGGTCGACTTGTAAAACACGATTCCATCTGTAATCCTTTAAAACTATGACAAATAATAAAAACTTCTGTGGATGATATCTGCAGAGGTCTCTAATCTAGGATTCAATCTGATTTTTCAGGAATGAGATTTTCGTGTTGGAGTCAAGGGTCATCGTCTCCTCTTTTTAAAATGTGCGGTGAAATTCTATAGGCATTTGGGGTCTAAGGAACGTGAGGATCACCGGCAACATTCTTTTCATGTTTTTTTTTTTTTCTATTTAAATAGATCTTATTTCAAAAGAGAGTTCTTGATTTTAATACTGAAAGAGCGGAGGCAGAAAAAAAAAAAAAGAGAGAGAGAGAGAGCGTGGAGGCTAAGAACTACACGGGGTAAACGTGACCACGGTGGCCTGTCCCGATCAATGCGGAACCATGAGTTGCCTTTGATACGTCTTCAGGTGGCTGCGTAAAAAGAAACGTGTAAAATCAAGCGTCCTGGTAATTGCAGACACCTGGTGAGGCCTGTTGTCTCCTTCACTCTTGTTTCTTATTTCTCCTCGGCGATGAGCTGATTCGGATGCTGATCTATAGAAGAGCCGAACCCAAGCATTCGGGCTCAGGACCGCTGTCCCTCAGAGCGCCGCCCCACTCACAGCGCGTCCCCGGTGAGCCCTCGCTCCAGCTGTGGCTTCCCTGTTGCACGAGAGGAACACGCCGTGGTGAGGACGGTGCTGCTCACAGGCCCTCCAGCCCCGGCGGCCGGGCAGTGCATGCGCCGGCGGGACAGGACACATTCGCGGGGCACATGCCAAGTGCAGTGTGCGACCTACGGCGACGGGAGCCCCTCGGCCAGGGGTCTCCAGAGAGACAGAACCAACAGCATCTCTCCCTCTGTCTCTCTCTCGCTCGCTCGCTCGCTCACCATTTGCAGGAAGTGGCCGAGGCAGTTGTGCGCAGCTGGAGTCTGGGATGGATGGAGCAGGCGGGCCGGGGGCGCGGAGGAGATGCCGTTGAGTCCGTGATCCGAGGCGGCCCTGGGGCCCAGGTCCCTTCGCCCTGGGGCCTCTCAGTCTCTGTCTGGTAAGGAAGGCCCCGCTGACGGGCTGAGGCTCACGGGGCCCCCTCGGGAACAAGCTGTAGATGCCAACGGCCGTGCGGTGGGAGCCAGCGGCCCCTCGCTCTGGGCCTCAGCCGCCTTGCGTCCTTCCCCGCGGCAGCACCGAGAAGCACGCCCGTGGCTGCCCTGTGGACACGGTCTGCACACGCGGGGGGTGTGCACTTGCACAGAGGTCCCGAAACCAGCATATTGCTTGTTTGCCGGTAACACAACGTCTTGGAGACGTGAATTAAGTTGAGCCAAGCCCAGGCTGCCGTGTGCTGTACGGCCACGGGCGTGTGTTGCACGAACGCACCATCGCCCGCTTGGTTCTTCGTCTCGCTTGTTCCCAGTCTCACGTAGTGAAGGCAACGTGGTCACAGATACCCCCGCACGCACAGCTTCCCTGTCTTTCCTTCCTCCTTTCTCTCTCTCTCTCTTTCTCCCTTTCTTTCCCTCCCTCCCTCCCTCTTTCTGATTTTACTTGTTTACAGAGAGTGTTGAGCGGGGAAGGGCAGAGGGAGAGAGAGCTCCGGGCTGAGCTCAGCTCAGGGACCCGGGGGTGACCTCCCAACCCCGAGGTCAGGACCTGAGCCGAAGCCAAGGTCGGCGCCCAAAGGCCTGAGCCACCAGGTGTGCCCCCTGCCCTTCCTTGGGAAAAGCTCTGGGAGGTGGAATGGCGAGGTCGAAGGGCCGGGTGTGGAAGTGCCGACCCGCTGGCCCGCTCTCCTCCGCGGGGACACGCCAGGCGGCCACCCACCACTGTCGGCTCGGGTCACCAGCGTGTGGACAGGCGGTGCCGCAGATCCCTTCCCGTCGCACACGTGGGGTCCGGGGACCGAGCCAGCAGGTCCTTCTCTACCTTCGCCTCATTGCCCGGTGCCAGCCCTGCAAATCCAGGAAGGGCAGACGAGGCGGAGGGGGGAGCCCGTGCAGGGAGCCACCCCCGGCCCCGCCTGCTCCTGCTTGGCCAGGATCGAGCTCCGAGGTACGGTCTCCTCCTGGGCCTCCAGGTCACACGGTTCTTAGGGCATAGGATGCGCCCTGGCTCTTTTTTTTTTTAAACTATATTTTATTATTATTATTATTTTTAAGGTTTCATTTATTTATTCATGAGGGACACAGAGAGAGAGGCAGAGACACAGGCAGAGGGAGAAGCAGGCTCCATGCAGGGAGCCAGATGTCGGACTCAATCCCGGGTCTCCAGGATCACGCACTGGGCTGGACGTGGCGCTAAACCTCTGAGCCACCAGGGGCTGCCCTTTTTTTTTTTTTTTGAGCTGTTGCAGTTTTTTTTTTTTTTACTTTGATCTCTTTTATAGAAGGTAATTAACAATCTGTGGAAAATGCTTCATTGTATCATGCCAGTATACTACAAGGAATATTTCAAAATAATACAAAAGTAAGCCACAGACTTGACTAAGTGAAGATCAACTCATCCAAAAATCACTTTCCTGGCTCTGGTGCGGCTGCAGCACAGCGTCCGCCCCAGTCGGGCCTGGCGAGCTCTGCCCACCACCGTCCTTCAGGTGCTCTTGGGGGGTGCACTCTGCAGGGGCCCAGAGGCATTGGGAGTCACGGGGCTGCAGGCACACCCCTGGGGAGGCTGGCTGGGGACACCCCCACCCCGGCCTCCAGCCTGGAGCTCAGACCCAGCGGCTACAGGACAGCAGGCAGGGGACACAGCTCCCCTCCCACGGCGAGGGGTGCCCCAGGGCTGTGGCGAGACCTGGAGTGGGGCGGTGGGGGCCGCAAGGACACATGGGACAGCCCCGTGCCAGGTGCCCCGGCAGGTCCCCGCAGCCAGGTCCCTGCACCAGCTTCCCGTGGCCAGGTCCCCATGCCAGGTCCCCATGGTCAGGTCCCTGCACCAGCTCCCTGCAGCCAGGTCCCCATGGTCAGGTTCCCATGGCCAGGTCCTCATGCCACATCCCCACGGCTGCCTTTGGCAGGGCCTACAAGGCTCGGCAACTCACAGGACGACTGGGGCATGACAGTGAGCGGCTTTTGTTTGCGGGCACAGAGCAGGCCTCAGCACAGAGCGGGTCTCTCTGGATGGTGGGTGGTGGGTGGTGTGGGCCCGGGGGGGTGCTTGGGGGTGCCCGGGCCTGTTCCCCAGGTCAGGACGGCTGGCTCTGCCCCATTGGCGCCCCCTGCCTGCACCCCTGCGCCCAGACGGATCCCAGGGTCCTGCGCTGGTGGCTGGTGGGCACCTGTGACGCACCTGATGGGAGATCCAGCCTCCAGAGGAAGCAGCAGGTGTCTGGCTGCTGCTGCTGCTGCTGCTGCTGCTTCTTTTTAAAAGTTTTTATTTATTCATGAGATCAGAGAGAGGCAGAGACCCAGGCAGAGGGAGATGCAGGCTCCATGCAGGGAGCCCGATGTGGGACTCGATCCGGGACCCCGGGTCATGCCCTGGGCCCTCCAGGCGCCCCTGGCTGCTGCTTCCTAGCAGTGAACACACCCTCCCCTTCCACATGCGACACCCCCCAGTGCACCCAGGGCCCCCCTCCCGATGCTCCAGGTCGGAGCCAGAGAGCAGGTGTCGGCCCTGGGGCTCAGGGAAGGTCGTGGCCCCTCTGAGTGTCGCTGACCTGTGTGGCTGGTGGCGCTTATCATAAGGGCCAGAGCCCCTTGATCTACGCCGGGCAGTTGGGTGATGGGGCTACGGGCGTCCGCCGTCGCGCGGGCATCGGGCTGCTGTGCGTGCGGGGCCCATGGAGCACGGGCGTCAGGACCTGACCACGGGGGGTGCCTGGGGGGAGGCTCGCACACCCCGCGGCCCCAGCCCTGCTGCACCTGCTCCCCTGAGCCAGGAGGTGGGCCCCCGCTTCCCCAGAGCACCCCCCCCCAGGCAGGGAGGCCCCACCTGGGAGCTGCTGGCCCTTGCCCCTTAGTGCAGGCCTCGCACGCATGACTGGGCTGTGGCCGTGGCATCGCTGGGTAGCAGGAGGAAGGACCGGCCTGACACGCGGCTTCGCTCTTCCTCGTGGCTGTTCCTGGGCGCCGGGAGCCTGAGCGGCCTCCTCTCCCTGTGGCCTCTGCTCCCTCCAGTCTCTCTCTCTGCTCCCTGCGGCCTCCGTTCCTTATGGCCTCCACTCCCTGTGACCTCCATTCCGTGTAGCCTCTGCTCCCTGTGGCCTCTGCTTCCTGAGGCCTCTTTGCTCCCTGCGGCCTCTGCCCCCTTCAGCCTCTGCTCCATGTGGCCTCTCTCTGCTCCCTGCAGCCTCCACTCCCCGCAGCCTCCACTCCAAGCTCCCCACCAGCTGGCCCTCCCTCAGCCCCTGGGTTTCTGGGACAGTTGAGGCACAGCTGTAGGCCTCAGGAAGCACCATGGCCTGTGTGTCTGAGGCGGAGTTTCTCCGCAGCTGGGAGTCTGGTGATCCCTGTTGTATCCGGGTTCCTGCTGTTCTGTGTGTCTTTGGGGGAGGCTCTCCCCCTCCCATGGCCTGGCTTCCACGTGGATGGTAATCGTAGCTGCCCCACGGGCTTGCCATGGAAGTTGGACCAGGTGAGGTCATGAGAGCCCCCATCTGGCAGGGGGGCCGCGGGCGGGTGGGACGGGGCGGGACCCGCCACGGGGCCCTTCATCTCTCGGTCTTTGTGCGAGCAACTCCCCTCGCCTCCCCCTGCCGCAGGAGACCCCCAAGTGTGTCAGCACCGGACCCGGATGCCCCGGGTCACTGCCCCCCACAGACCGCAGCTGTGAGCCCAGCCTGGCCTTGCCTAGCACCTGGGGGCCGGCCCTGGGCTCCTCGGGTGGCCTCCGTGGCCTGCTGTGCGCACCCTGACGCTCGGCCGCCTGGAGCCCGGCACAGCCATCCCTGCCACGGTCGCCCTAGGGACCCCTGGGCTTTGGGTAGAGGCAGGTGCTTGTCAACTTCCTTGTCCCCAGATTCGCTTTCCGCCGCACGTTGTTGCTCCCCGGCCCTCCCAGCTGGAGAGTCTAGGTGGACCCCCCTCACCACCGGGCAGCTCTCTCCGCCCCCGGGTCCTGTCCCTGTGCCGCCATAAAGCCACCTTTTTGCACCTAAGACGCCTTGAAAGTTCCTTCTTGGCCATCGGCGCCGAACGCCAACAGCTTCCCTCCATCAATAGGCGGAATCCGTTTTGCGTGATGTCAGTTATAAGGATTTACCTGTTTATTAAGCAATTGCGCTTCTTCTTCCCTAATAAGGGACCAGGGGAGGTGCAACAAGGGAACGACCGGACTGGCCACGGCTGAGAGCCCCGTGGCTGCCTGGGGCCCCTTGACTGCGGGTCTTGATCTGGGAAACTGAGGCATTTCCGGCCTCAGTCCTTGGTTGGCCCGTGGAGGCCGCGGCGGTGCCCGAGCCGCCCCAGCCCAGCGGCCCCCTCGTTTAGTAGGTAGAGCAGGAGGCAGTTGGAGGACTCCGCTCAGCAAGGACGAGGGGCGCTCATTTCATTACCTACAGTTCTTTTAAAAAATGAAAATAGGGCGGCCCAGGGGGCTCAGCGGTTTGGCGCCGCCTTCGGCCCAGGGCGTGACCCCGGGGTCCGGGATCGAGTCCCACGTCGGGCTCCCCGCATGGAGCCTGCTTCTCCCTCTGCCTGTGTCTCTGCCTCTCTCTGTGTCTCTCATAAATAAATAAATAAAATTAAAAAAATAAAATAAAAAACGAAAATACTTTAAAAAGGAGTTCATGGGGCAGCTCGGCTGCTGTGGGTAGCGCGGGGGGCGGGGGGTCAGCTTGCTCCGGCAGCGTCTTCGTCCTGGCTTGCAGAGTAGGGGAGGTCCCTTCTTGACCGGGCGGGACATGTGGCGACAGGTGGGCGTTGGAAGGCCATTTAACTCTCTCAAAGAAGAGACTTGTGCAAACCAGGAGGGTGGGCGGGGGCACCGTCGGTGGCTATCACCATGCCGCCGTGTTCAGCCGCGACGTCTGCGGTGGGCAGCTGGCGTGGGCTGTGGTGACAGCCTTGCCCGTGGGTCCCAGGCTGGGGACGGCCCAGGCGGCAGCCCTAGGAGGCGGCGGCCCCCAGGAAAGCTCCGAGGTGTGCACTGACCTCGCCTTGCGTTCACGGGAGGATTTGGAGGCGGTGGCCGTCGGCCTTCCCTGAATGTCGCCTGGCTCCACTCCCACAGGCCACGTGTCTCTGGTCGGTCGTGGCCCAACCTGGGCCTCGTCCAACCCCGTCCCACCCAGTACATGACCCAGAAACAGCAGGAACGGGCCCTGTCCGTGGATTTCGTCTGCAGACGGTGAGGAGGGAGCCCCACGAGGGGGCCGTGGCGCCCCCCTAATCCCGGGCTGCCGTCCCTGAGCTCCAGGAGCAGGAGCCGTGGCCTAGCACCTGCCCGTGCCAAGGACAGGACGCCGGCGGCCTCGGTGCGGTGAGGAAAGGCCGCGCTGGCAAGCTCAGCGACGGGGCCACCGTCAGGTGCGACACCTCAGAACACCCGGATCAGCAGGCCCATCGCCCCTGAGATTTGTTCCAAGATTTTACTTATGTGTCAGAGAGATGAGCCAAGAGCCCCCAGTGGAGGACACGGGGAGGGCGGGAGGGAGGGGGAGAAGCAGGCTCCCTGCGGGCCAGGGATGGGGCTCATGGTCTCCCCCCTCCCTCTCCTCTCTCTCCCTCCCTCCTCCCTCTTTCTCCCCTCCCATCTCCCTCTCCACCTCTCTCCCTTTCTCCCCTGTTTCCCCCTCCCTCCTTCTCCTTCTCCCTCCCTCCCTCTGTCCCTCCCCCCTCCCCCCCTCCCTGCCACTTCCCCTCCCCCCTCCCTCCCTCCTCCTCCTTCCCTCCTCCTCCATCCTCCCTCCCTCCCCCCTCTCCTCCCCCCTCCCTCCCTCCTCCACTGCCCGAGGGCACAGCGAGAACAGGGCGTCTGTGAAGGTGGAAGGGGCTTGTCCTCAGAACAGACCCTGGGTGCCCCGAGCTGGGGTTTCCCAGGCCGCCAGGGTGAGGAGCCGGCCTGTGGCCCTGGTGCAGCAGTGCCCTGAGGAGGACAGGCAGGGCGGGGCTCTGCCTCGTGGTGTCCCCGGAGCCGCGTCCTGGCCTCTGGGTCTCCCCTCGCCTGCCTCCCGCCCCCGGGTCCTTCTTTACTGGCCGACACTGGTGGCATCCGAGCATCCGGCCTTTGCCTGTGAGGTCGGCCCAGAGGTGGCAAAGCAGGGATTTCCAGAGAAGCACCAAGGGGGTCCGCTAGCGTTCAGACAGGCAGTGCTCGCCCCGCGCCCCCCCAGTCCCGAGCCCCTGGGACGGAGAACACAGGCTGCCAGTTCCCCGGCCAGGCTCTCCCCACCTGCGCACCGTCCTCCCTTCCCGGCAGGCCCACGCGGCCTCCACACCCGGGGCTGCTCCTGGATCGTCCCGACTCTCTCCCAGAGGTGGTCCCGCTGCCGCAGGCACGTGGGGGGATCTCAGCCAACATCGGGTCGCTGATGAGGGAGGCTCACAGAGGAGGCAGCCGCGTTTCTCCCTGAATGCTGCTGCAGCCCGATGTACGATGGCTGGACCCCGGCAGCCGCCTGTGGCCCCGAGGCAGCAGCAGCCGGTGAGGGCCAAGCAAGGGAGCAGGCCGGTGCCCAATCACCGCAGCGGCTGGACGCATCCTCTCTGCCCGCTCCACGGGGGAGACGGAAACGCTCCACTTGTCTCAGCTGCCTTTGCTTGAAGACTTGGGGCCTGTGGTGGAAAACGCGCCACTGCCCTGCTGTGCCGTCCCTTGCACACTCGTCCCAGGAGCTGGGCCCAGCTCCCTGGTCACAGACATGCCCTGGTCAAGGCTCCCGCCGGGTGACACTGAGGGCTCTGACTCGCCGGAGGGGAAGTGAGCGGGTGCTGGGAGCGGACGAGGAGTGGGGCAGGGGGCCCGGCAAGGGGACAAGTGTGCTCCGGGGAGGGGATGACAGGCTAGGCGGCGAGCGGCGGGTCACCAACAGGCCCCCCCGAGGGATGGCACACGGGCCAGCATGGTGGGGCCTTTACACCATACTGGTCACGGGGCTCGGCCCACGGGCGCACCTCCAGGGCGTGTGGGCCCTGGGACAGGCCAGCTTGTTCCTTGCCAGGGACCGCGGCCGACGTCAAGGAAGGAGGACGTCCTGGAGCTCTCCAGCCAGCAGCGGGAGCGAGGCTCCTGGCTTCTGCAATAGAGACTGGGGGCAGCGGTGCATGAGGCCTCGAGTGACAATAGCAATTAAAATATTATGCAGAGCGTCCCTTTATCTATAACATCGTAGTCTGTGGTAAAGCAGCTTAGTTTCCTCGGCGCTGGGTTTCAGGAGTCTCAGCAGAGCCGAGGCGCGCCGCGGCGAGGGGCCTGTTGCTCTCCTCGGGCCACGCGGCTCTCAGCAGCCGCCCGCAGGTCCATCCCTGACCCGCGTTTAACGCACGTAACTGAGTAGATAATAGGGTTTTCCCCCTCTAAGTTTCCAGTAGGGGGAAACCACGGACTTTTTCCATTCTGAATTAAAGGCTTTCTACAAACTGGGTTTTCAATAAGCCTCCGCGTGGACGGTGGAATCCGATTATGTACCAAACTCCCGTAGGCTGAAGCCCACGCGGATGCTTCTCCCTCCGGCTTTTGGGTCGGAATTCCGACAAACGCCCGAGAGCGAGACCTGAGTATGACCGATGCCCTGGGCAGGTGCCGAGGGGCCCAGCCCTCACACGTGGGGGCTCATGAGCTTTGCTGGATGCGAGAAGGTCATATGTGGGGCATTTTTTTTTTTTTAATCTATTTATGTATGAGAGCGAGCGAGCGAGCAGGGGACGGGGCAGAGGGTGAAGGCGAAGCCGGCGCCGCGCTGAGCAGAGGCCCTGCCGTGGGCTCCATCCCAGGACCCCGAGGTCACGGCCTGAAGCCCAGGCACACACCTAACGCCTGGGCCCGGGTGCCCCCCGCGTGCCCTGGGTCTCATCGGAAGCGCTGAGCAGAGATGTCCCCGCTAAGCACGAGAGCCGTGCGCCCGTTTGGCAGCTGTGCACGGCCTCAGGCCTCGGGCCCGGGTGTCCCTGTCGTCGCCGGGGCCCGGGAGGAGGGCAAGGTGCTCGGGCCCAGCAGGCCTTCCCGCCTCCCCGGGCTGAGGGCTGGTGTCCCGCGGACGGGGTCGGGCCGTGCAGCTGCCCCCTGGCGACACCGCGCCGTCGGCTTGGGGTTCAGCCTCGCTGAGGCAGCCACGGAGAACGCCACGGTGGCCAAGAGCTCCCGGACGACCAGGCTGCAGCCCCCCGCAATTCTGAACCTTTGCGTCGGATGGCAAAGAAATGGAAGTTCAAGAAACTTCCCTCCAGGAGAGACCGGGCACGGCGCCCAATGGGACTTACAGAAAGAGAAACATTTCCTTGAAGTCTCTTGTTTGATCTTAAAAATACAGGCGAGTGTGCATTCTAAGCCATAATGGACCTATTTGCTACAATAAAATAAAACCAAGTAAGCAAAGCAGAAGCTTCCTGACTGTGTTTGGTTAATGTTGAGTATAATTTCTGGAAAAGTAGCCTGAGTTGGAAAGAGCTGACGTTGAATATCACATTCCGAACCCATTAAGGCTCTGCTCGGACTTGGTTTACAGGATTTCGGAACCAGGCTCGAGCCACCTCTGGGTAATCCGGGTGCCCGGGGCCCAGGAAGCAGCCACGCAGCCGGGGCCACGCTTTCAGGCGCGGTTTGTCCAACCCTGGGGAAGCGTCCCTTACTGAGAGGTCGCGCCACTTGCATCGCGCGATGGTCCATTCCTTATGTTAACGTGCCAAGTCGTGGTGCCCAGATGTTTCTTCAAACATTAATCTAGATATTTCTGGGAAGTTTTTTTTTTTTTTTTAAGAGATCAACATTTAAACTGATAGACTCCACGATGCCAGTGAATGGGTCTCATCCGACTAGTCGGAGGCCGTCTCCCCGGCGGAAGAGGGAATTCTCCTAGCAGGCTGCCGGGGGCACACTCCTGTCCTCCCTGGGTCTCCAGCCTGCCTACGCGCCCCACAGACCTCGGGCGTCCCAGCCTCCAGAACGGAGTAAGCAAATTCCTTAAAAATCAATCTCTTTCTCTTTCTCTCTCTCCCCTCCCGCCCACTGACACACACACACACACACACACACACACACACACACACACCCTATGGGTTGTGTTTCTCTGGAGAGCCCTGACTCATACAGGCCGTGCGGTGGGATTCCGTGGGCTGAACGGGCAACTGATCCATTGGGCACCAAGAAAATAGTCATCAAGGAGTTTTTTCAGAGAGGATAAATGGCTGACAGGGCTACTAATTAATGCCGTTAACGCTGGCATGTTCGACACACGCATGTGAGCCAAGTCACAGAAGTCTCATCCTCTCCGTCATGATGAACTCCTTGTCCAACTTGCAACCACATCTTCATCACACCTTCGCCTTGAGCTAGATGTTTGAGAGAAGGCATTGCAGACGACCTACCAAGAGAGCCAGAAGAAACACTGAATTAATTGAACAAATCCAGGTTTTTACCTTTTGTAGAGATGCCCTTTGTTTTCACCTCAAGAGGAGAAGCTATCAGTTCCTAAATTCTTTTTTTTATTTTATAAATTTATTTCTTATTGGTGTTCAATTTGCCAACATACAGAATAACACCCAGTGCTCATCCCGTCAAGTGCCCCCCTCAGCGCCCGTCACCCAGTCACCCCCACCCCCCGCCCACCTCCCCTTCCACCACCCCAGTTCCTAAATTCTGATCTACACCTCCCAGGATGACACCCATCTGGGTTTGCCTGGGAGTGGGATTTTCTAGAATATGGGCCTTTCTGTGCTGGATCCTGGAGAGTCTCATGCCAACTGAGGCTCCATCAGTTGACGTCTCTTCAGAGCAGGCCATGGTCTCCAAGCCCTTTCCATTTCATTACAGAGCAGTCTGAAGTACTGAGTCTCCAAGTCAACAACACCGGTTCTCTTTTGGTCACGTCACTGAATGTGGAAAAAACGTGACACAGCAGGCCCTCACTTACGGAGGCCTCGGACACAGATGCAGCAGCTGCCGGCTTTGGGGACCGGGGTGGCACACCCACGTTCTTACTGCTCAGATGAGTCTGGGGCTCTCCTTTCCCTTTACTTTGTTTTTCTGGCTGACAAAGCACGAGTGATGACTCGCTTTTTTCTGTGACTATATAATAAGAAGTACCAAGAACTAAGTTTCTCTCAAGTGACATAACTGTGAGCTCTTGCACGCTGAGCCACGCCGGACCCGGCTTCCAAGTGGGCCAGCACCAGCCCCGTGTTCCAGGTACCTTCGCATAATCCATTCTCTCCCTAGGGTGTCTCCCAAAACAAGAATAACCTCAGCTAGGTCCCGGGTAATGGGAAGGGACCAAATGACCGAACCACTCTCCGCGTACTACAGTGTTTGAATCCCACCTCCAGGAAAACATAATGTACTTTCCAATACAGAAAAGTGAGATTCTTCCCATTTTGTTTGTCTGTGGTGTCACAACGCCTTTTGAAGGCAAAATTTCAAAGTTTACCTTAAATTCTTGGCAAAAATCAGTGTCCCTGGAAATGTGTAACAGACTTAAGGAGGTGGGGAGAGCATTTAGGGTGGTCCTCAGGGACGGTGGCCTTTGCTCTCTGTCCTGCTACCCTCAAGGTTAGGGATGGGATGAAACAACATATTTTTTGAAGTGGGATTCAAAAGTGGCTGTATTTGTGGCTAAGATTTATGAAGTGGGTAGAAGTGTAGTACATCAGTGGGACCGGTTAATTAAAGGGCTAAAGGCTAGAGAGAAAATAGAGGATTAATAATACTGCCTGTTGGTCTCCACAAACATAATGAAGATTTCAAATAGTCACGGTTGCAACCAATGGGATTAATTGATTGTGTAGACTCTAGGCTGCAGGGTTCCTGTTTACACTTCTTTATATGCCCCCCGGCTCCTCACCCAGTGCCCTGTACAAGAAGATGATCAATAATACCAGTTGACGTACTGCCAACAGCTTTAATTGGTACAAATTAATGAAAAGAAATGTGAAGTCTGTTGTCACAGTTCCTTCGTGTGTGCAGTAGGGACCCGAGAGAGGGAGGCTCCTGCGATATCAACATCCCAGAAACGTATTTCAAGGAACACAAAAGTCATCTTAATGCTCAGGCTGTTCTTTGACAATATAAAACCGTAGCAAAGATTCATTTAATTAGCAAAAGGTAAAGAAGAAAAACTGAGCTGGTGAAGAGGGTGAATAACAATAATCTGGAAGAGGTAATGGGGGTGGGCACGCGAAATGGAGCCGTGGAAGCGTCTGTTGGAGGAAGGAGATACGTTGGGCAGCCAATAGCACTTGGAAGGAAGGGCAAGTAGGAGTCTGGTGTAAAACCAGCATTTTAAGCAACGATATCCCTTAATCCAGTGTGGGAGTGAGAGTAGGAAGCGCAGCCAGAGGGCTTCAGCCACTTGGAAATACTCTATTTCCTTGACTGTTTATGGACCTGTTATGAACCTTGACTGTTTATGGTAGTATTACTCGTTAAATAATAAATATAATAAATATAAATCATAGTATTTATGCTATTTATATACCATCATGTGGTATATTTTGTAATTCCAAAATGTTTTAAGATTCTACATTGAAATATCCACCCAAACATTAATTAATGCTTCTAACCGCAATATATTGTGAGCACGTGTTAGTGGAGGAGGCACCGGGCTGCTGGTTTGGACAGTTGGCATTGTTTTTGAGGAGCTCAACACCTCGTGCCAGAATTCTTGTCATTAAGGGTCTGGGCTCTGCTTTGTAAAACAGGAATTTCTTAGGATGTAATAGCATCCAAATGCATGGTGGGGTGCGGTTCCCAGGATTAAACTTTGGCCCAGACCAGAGCTTTCCTTTACTAACTGTGACTGCCCGGAGTGCCTCGGCATTGCCTGGCACACAGTAGGTGCTTAATGATATTCACTGAAGGAGGGGAGCGAGGGGAAGGAGGGTGGGCGGCACACACATTGGGAACCGCAGAAGTGCCCGCGCGTGGGCAGGATGTCCCTGGAGGCCCAAGTCGCTGGCAGCAGCTGGGGCTCCCTCTGTCCCAGGCGCGCTCTTCCTTGCTTTCTTCTTTCCCCACCGTTGACATCCGTGAGGGCCCGGGTCTTCCAGTAGGTAGCCGGGGCCGGTAGTGCCTGCAGAAGGAACAGGGACTTTCTCCTGCGAGACCCTCCTGAGAAGCGCGGACTCATTTTCCCTTCCTGGCTCTGTCCTCACTCAATGTTTTCTTCCCCAAATCCTCTTCTGTTCTCCATATCCCTGTGCACTTCGTTTGCTCTGACCCCTCTCTTCTTTCTTTCTTTTTTTTTTTTAATATTTTATTTATTTATTCATGAGAGACACACAGAGACAGAGACAGAGAGGCAGAGACACAAGCAGAGGGAAAAGCAGGCTCCATGCAGGGAGCCCAACGCGGAACTCGATCCTGGGACCTCAGGGTCATGCCCTGGGCCAAAGGCAGGTGCTCAACTGCTGAGCCACCAGGTGTCCCCCCCCCTTCTTTCTTAGGGTGTTGCTGCTAATAGACACATTTAGAAATCAGCCAGAGAGTGCAAATGTTTGACAAACAACGGGTACGGGCTTCATCTTAACAGTTCCCTGAGCCCAAAATACGAACTTGGACTTCTAGGTCCGTATTTGATTCATCTAATTCAAGTATTCAAAATGTTTCTGAGTCATGTTGCTGAAGTAGGGGAAGGAAGTCTGCTCCTTACGTCAAGAGGACCCAGTAACTAAATGGGTCTTGGATGACATACACTAGATGGCAGGTTGGGTCACGTGTCCTTGGCGTCCGTCTGGTGATGACGTAATCCTGACGTGAAACAAGGTTAGAAATATTGGAGCTTTTCCAACCACTTGGAAAATATGTTTATGATCCAGCAGGCTTTTGGACTTCAAGTTCCCATTCACTTGATTTTTACTTGTATCCATAGCCAAGTAAGGAATAGCTTAAGCAAGAAATTTAGAGGGCGTGATTTTATCCCTGATGAGCTACATTCTGCCTCAAGGGGCAGTTGTCAATAGCTTCATTTTAGGGTTCCTGAAGCCAATTTCCAATTTCCTCTATACACGACACCAAGAAATTCTTGGACATCAGCAAAGTGTCCAAGAATTCAACTCAATTCTAGTAGGATCTACCCTCAGGCAGCATGAGGTTCCACAGGTTAAGGGCTCAGTCCTTGAGGACTCCTCACCCCACCCCCACTTCAGATGCCAATCCCAAGCCCGGGCTGTTACCTGTGCTTCTGGCCAACCAGTTACAGATTGGGGGTTCCAATAACTTCTTCCTTTGGTTTGATTAATTAGAGTGACTCATGGAACTTGGGGAAATACTTACTTACATTCACCTGTTTATTAAAGGATATAATAAGGGTTATGAATCAATAGCCCAAAGAAGACATGCATGGGGAAAGGACAGGAGCGTCCCTGCTCTCTCCAAGGCACCACGGTCCCCACATCTCTATGTGTTTACCAACCCGAAAGCTCTCCAGACCCATCTTTTGGATTTTTATGGAGGCTTCATTGCACCGTGATTCACTACATCATTGACCATTGGTGACTAATTCAACCACCAGCCTCTCTCCCCTCCCTGAAAAGTTCCAACCTTCTAGTCACATGCTTGGTCCCCCTGACAACCAGCCCTCATGCTTAGGTGGGGTCCAAAAGTCACCTTGTTAACAAGGAACACCTTATTACTCTGAACACTTAGGAAATTCCAAGGGTTTTGGAAGCCGTGAGCCAAGAACTGTGGAGAAGACCAAATACGTATCTCTTAGAAATCACAATATCTCAGGCTTAAGTGTATCTGACCTGTTCTAAGCACTTGGCTTATTTGAGAACACATCTCAACACTTAAAAATCCTTTCTTTTCCTCCTTTCTTGAAGGGGTGGCCTTTTTCCTCTCTCTTCTACTTTGTTCAAATAGTGAAATTGGCAGGACACGTTTATTTGCATGGAATCCACCTGCTTTACTGATGGGCCACACCACCTGCTGCCTTCAGTAAAAGAAGTTTCCATGGCATGTGCACTGAACACATCACCATCGTTCTTTCTTTTTAGTAATTCTATTACCCAAGGATGTGTTTTCTCAAATTAATTATTAAAATATTTATTGAATTCAAGAAAATATTGAGTTCTCTCTGTGCCAGATACTATAGTAGGGTTTTATGCATATATTTAATCTTCAAATATATCCTGCAATGTATTATTTACTGTTTTGAGAGAATGAAACAGGAACTGAGAGAGCTGGAACACCTTGCCCAAAGTCACGTTGCTGTGAGGTGCTCCGACCGGTCCTCAAGCCTAGTTTCTGAACGCACAGACTCCACTCAGTCTTCACCATCCTGGTGGCCAACTGCTTCCTCATTCATTTGGCCTCCTTCCTGGTCTGATCTCAAAACAGGTCCATCCTGACTCATGCAATCTAGCCGAGTTGGGGTGACACCAGCTCTGATCACTTGAGGGGCGCAGCTAGCAGCATTGAGCCTCTCTATGTACTGGGCACTGTGTGTGCGTTTACACCAGTTCTCACAATTCAGTGACACACATGCAGGAGGGCGGAGGGGAATCGTAATAAAAGAAGTTTCCAGGAATAGTAAGACCAACTTTTAACAGCGGGTAGATAGGGAATAAAAAAACGTTTTAAAATTGTCAAACCATTTCCTTTCTATTTCTCAACGTAGGGCATTGCAGGGAGGGGCACGGATCTAGGAATGAAGTCCAGGCCTGTCTCGTTGGTGTCGGAGCACAGCCCTAGAAAACAACGTGACTCTGGGGACGTACGTCAGGGATCCGGTACTGATCTTTAAACAGGAACCCGATGCGCTCCGGAATATTCATTTCCTTCCTGACCACTTTCAGTTAATAGAGTGAAAGTTAAAAGCATCAAACTCATGCAAAACTTTTATGGAAATAAATGTATCCAACAAATGGATCTTTAAACACATCCGAGAGTTGATGCGCACTAGTAATAGTAGCTCCAATTATATTTAGCCTTTTTCAAATAAAGCCCTTGCACATAGGTAAGAGAGGCCAGGATGGCTTCCAATTCTGCTTCTCACCCCACGGAAACCTCCCTCTACGCACAGTGACTCATGGCTCAGCCTGCGGCCCAAACAGCAAGTCAGGAGCTCAACAAACGGCCAGAAGGGAGACGGTGCCTCTCTCCCTCTCTGGCAAATTTCGTTCTTTCATACTTATTGTCTTCGTCTCCCAGATGTCATTCAACTAAATAAAAATAAATGTTAGCACCATGAGGAGGCTGCGGTGACTCCAAGGCGCATACTAATTCACCCCGGTCTGTCTGCAGTGTGTTTTCAGATGCCAAGCCCAGCTCATTCCGTTTCTGGATCTCTAGAAACACTATTTATAACCTGGGCTGTCACCCCATTGGAGACGCTTTCTGTAAGTGATAACGAGCCTTGCCGAGTTTCTTCGTAAATCACCCCCCCCCCCGCCCCCCGCATGCCATTAGCGTCATCAAGCCAGCCTGGAATACCTGCAGACGGGGTGGGAGCAGCAAAAAACAGTTTGCAGATGTCTGACAGCTAACCACAGAGGCTTCATAGGTTTGTTTTGTTTCCTTCTAGAATGAATCACTTGTCAAAGGAAATTAGGTTGATAACTTCCGTGCAGTTACGTTGATAAAAATTAACACTCGCAGCCACTGTGGGCATTTCCTTGTGGTGATGTAAGCGCATCTCCCTGCTGCTCCTTGCTATCCATCTGAGCAATACCAGCCTCCATCACTGAGCAGACACAATAGGGAGGCCTCTCTCACCCGTCTGGACATCGACACTTTAATTTCCCTGTTTTCCGTTTCTGTTCCCATCCTGCGACGGCCGGTTACAACGCCTCATAGCCGTTGATGACCTTGCTACTGGTTACAGCTCAGTGATTCCCCGAGGGCCCGATGTGGTTTACCTGGGGTCCAGAGCTGCATCAGGAGGCACACAGAAGCTGTCGCTGCTGCAAATGGCAGGCCCACAGCCACCTCTCCTGGAAGGCCGGGGCAGGGCACAGAGTGGCAATTCAAGCCCTGCATACGGAGGGACCTAATCATGTTCTAGAATGAATTGGCAGTCAAGTCAGTAAAACAACTGGCCTGATGAACGTTACAGTTTGCATCGGCTGATCTGATCGACCAAATCTGCAAATCGCCAAGCTCATTCTTTACGTCACCACAAACCCGAGACGTTTTCCCAGTGATGTCTGTATCAGTTTGGCTTTACGTACAAACCAGGATGACAGTTACTTTGACAGCTGTAAACTCAAATGAACAGGCTGGACAATGAAACCCTGTCTTTTCAGTCGCTCTATTCATAAATCTGCAATCAGCACTCGGCAGTCATGGTATGCGCGTAAAACCAAACTGGACTCTCCGGAATATTCCTAGTTAACAGTCAGACTCCACGCTCGGCCCCCCTCTCCTCCCTCCATGACTCCATGCAGGATGCAGGCAAGGCTATTTAGAAAATATTTAAAAATATTTAAAAATATTTAAAAATATTTAAAGATATTAAAAAATATTTAAAAAATACTTAAAAATATTTAAATAAAAAATATTTAGAAAATATTTTTAGATTCTTCACATACCTGAACAACCTCAGAGCAGAAAATGTTATTTGACGCAATTTAATATCACCTTAGCTAACTTGGAGGGGAGTTTTTTGTCTTTATTTTTGTCTCTTAGTTTTGTGGAGTTTGGGCCTTCGTGGAAAAAAGCCAACAAAGCCTGGCACATACCTAATGAATTAACATATTGAGTTAAGCTAAGTCATAGTTTAGCAACATACAGAAGATAACCCACAGACTAAGGAGTTGGTTCAGTTCCTGGAAGATGATTTATCGTTTCTGAGGCAGTGCTTTGGGGGGTTGGTAAGAGCAAGGATGGACAACGAGACAAAGGGTGTCCGAGAATTTTGTTGCCTGGTGTAATAAATACAGAATTTATGATCATTTGGTTAAGAAACAGGGCTCAGTTTATCGCCACATACTAATCAGGAAGTATTTGAGATAGAAAACAACATGACACTAAGCTGTTAAAATTAAACGTCTTCAATCAGTCGTTACGCATAAATACTGCATTTGTCCTAATTATACGTGACTCTAAAGTAGCCGTTAACGCGAGCCGCCTGGACGTGCCCCGGCCTGTGTCCTGTTAGGCTGAACTTCCCGCCTGTGCCTCAAACATGGAAACGGGGTTTCGGAAGCCCCCCAAAATCCAAACTTACTTTTCTCCCCATTCATGTGTGTTATTTTTTTAAAAGACTTATTTATTTATTTGAGAGAGAGAGCAAGCAAGCGAGCGAGCAGGGGGCAGGTTACAGGGTGCTCCCCTTGCTTCTTCCTGCCTCTTTTCAAACCAGGCTTTTGTTCCAGCTGTCTCCACCGCCCCCTGAAATAGCCCTTTCTGACAGCCCTTAAAAACGTTTATCCAACCCCCTCCCACGCCTAGTAAAGGGGTTAGGGCATCCAAGGAGACAAAGTCCGGGTCAGACGTGATCATTCCAGTTAATTCAGTGAACGGTTGCCCGACACATAAAATAGCATACATTCGTCTGCTCTGACCTGGTCTAATGGATGGGATGAGGCTAAATGAATGATTTTAGCTCCTCGGAGTTATCCGTGTGTTGACTAGACACCTCACATTGCTGTCACTCATAACAGAGGATGACACTGTTTTCCTACTTTGGAGGCAAAGTGAGTTATCCGTAGTTAATATCTAAAATCAATCATCCAAAATTATGGTCAGAATAACATTGTGTTCTCGCTGAACAAACCTTTTTTTTTTTTTAAATAATAAAAATACACAATTAAGTGCGTTGACTAAGCAGCAACCATGCTTTGATCTTAGGGCCAGAGCATAAAGTAAGTGGGCAGGAAGTGTTAGTCACTATTATCACTTTGCATTCATTGATTAATTTTATCCTCACAACTACTGTGGATTCAAAATCATCACATTTAGCAGATATATTAGTTTTAAAAAAATTTTTAAAAATTAAAAATTGTTTTACATTTAAAATAATTTAAATTCTTTTGAATTTTATTAATATTAACTTTATTTTTTTATTTTTTTAAAAGATTTTATTTATTTATTCATGAGAGACACAGAGAGGCAGAGGGAGAAGCAGACTCCATGCAGGAAACCCGACGTGGGACTCAATCCTGGGCCCCTGGGATCCCGGAGCCAAAAGTAGACGCCCAACCATTGAGTCACCCCGGTGTCTCTAATATTAATTTTAATATCTGAAAATTCTATTTTAGTCATCTTAAAAATGGAATTATTATTTTTTTAAAAAATGGAATTATTTAGTTGACATACAATATTATATTAATTTCAGGTGTACCACATCTGTTGCATTTGCATACACTACACGGTGCTCACCGTGATGAGTGTACCCAACATCTGCCACCTTACAAAGTTATTACAATATTATTGACTATGCTCCCTATGTTGTACTTTTCATTACTGTGACTTATCTTTTTAATAACTGGAAGTTTGTACCTCTTAATCCCTTTCACCTCTTGTGCCCATCCACCTCCGACACCCCTACCTGCCTCTCCTTTGGCAACCAGTTTATTCTCTGTATTTATGAGTCAAATATATTCATTTTCTAGTTTATTAAATGTTATGCATAACAGTTTTTACTTCATACTTTAAAAATCTTCTGGGATGCACATCTTCTTCCTTCCTTTGCTACACAGACTTTGTGCTAATGACTGAAATCTTATTTTGTGACTAGGGGACTTTGTTTTATGATTTGTGAGCAAAGTGAGTTTTCTGAGTATTACTTTAAATCATGCAATGATGTTGCAGAATATGAGAGAGACTGAGTCAACCAACAGCATAACATTTTCTTGCCATTGCCTCTTTTCATAAAATGAATGAATACGTACATACACGTGTGTGATTAATTGAGGCTGTTGGTAACTCCAATTTGATCTAAAAATAGAGATTGAGACTTCGTTCTCATTTTTGCAAATTTTTTGTTTTCTTTTTTTTTTTTTGCAAATTATTGCCTATTTTTCTTGATGACATTTTCTTTTGCCAACAAAAAATTCCCATTTTCCCAGAAAACGACGGTACTACAGCCTTAGTGACAAGTAGCCGCCAAAATTCAAACTGCTTGATAAAAGCAAGAGAGAGAATTCTATAGCCATGAAGCTATCAGAACTAGTTTTAAACCTATTTAATCAGCCAGCAACTGACCCCAGTGGCTGTGCTTCTTAAAAGCCAACAATCAGCATTAGCCTTTCACTTTGGGGAGTTAGCCAACAGGGACTACTGGGTTTGCTCCAGTGACCGGGCCTCTGAAAGTGGATCCATCACCACATCTCTCCTATGTAACTATGTTTCTCCAGTTGGCGTCACCCAACTCCTGCCTCTGATAGTCCCTCCATCCCCCAAGCCCATGCTTCTTGAATACCCTACATCAGATCGGTTGCCTACTTTTTCAGAGACTGTGCCCATCCATCGTGACTGTCTCCTATTTAAGGGAGTAATAAATTCAGCTTTGTGGTTTGTTGTTTGTTTATTGAAGATTCGACATTTTATTGCTTCCTAATAACACTAAATTGTTGACTTGTCTCAAGACCTTTGGGCTTTCCTTTGTGTCCCTTTGTGGTAGACCATGTGGAACAAATGACAACTTGACCTTCTTAACTCCTTTAATTCCAACGGTCTTCTTTTTTAATTGATCATCTCAAGCATACGCTGTAAGTAGATGATTTATCTTCCTTGGGGCATTATCCACACGACCATAGCTATTCCAATTTCCACATAATGGCAGTTTAGACGTTCAGAGAGACCTCTCCCAGTACAGCACACCTAAAAGTGCTCTATCAAAACTCAACCTCTCACATCTTTAATAATGCATGGGTAAGCTGGGAGAAGTAAAAGAATTTCTCAGGGTCTTTCTAGAAACCTTGTGAAAGTACAAACCCAAAAAGCAAGGCAGTGCTAGAGTGTTTACCTTGTGGGTATCTGATAAAACCTGGTACCAATTTCCTGGGTTTTAATGGGACCAATGCACAGGAACAGGAGACACAGCCTGAGCCCCAAGCAGGGAAAGGGGGTTAGGTCAAGTCAGGGTTCACGCATAAATCTAAAGTAGAGGGATCCCTGGGTGGCGCAGCGGTTTGGCGCCTGCCTTTGGCCCAGGGCGTGATCCTGGAGACCCGGGATCGAATCCCACATCAGGCTCCCGGTGCATGGAGCCTGCTTCTCCCTCTGCCTGTGTCTCTGCCTCTCTCTCTGTGTGACTATCATAAATAAATAAATAAAAATTAAAAAAAAGAAATCTAAAGTAGAGGAAATTTTTCCTGCGAATGAAGATGTTAGCCACACATACCGGAGATACAGCCTTCCTCAACCTTGGCTTTCAGTGAATTGGAGGAAATTTCCACTTATAATTTCCAACCACAAGCCTGCTATTCACAAGAGTTGGGGAGCAAATTCCTTCTGCTTGTTGATCCTGGAAAATATAGTCATCTTGGGTAGGTAGTGCCCCCCGGAGGCAGGCAGATGCCAGTGCAAATACTCTCTAGAGTAACCGTTGAAACTGTGGCCGCAAAAAGTCCCATAGGTAGACCCAGGAACAATCCATTATAAACCAAAGTCGGCAGCAAGAAGCGAAGCAGAGAATTAGATGTGCAAAGCCAACGGACATGAAAATGATCAGAAACAGGATAGGAACCCCATCTCCTTGATGTTCTAATGAAAGAAAGTGCTGAGGATAGAATGCAGAAATAAGGGATCCAAATTGACCAGGTAGATCCTAAAAGAACCGAGTAGAACCTCCTGATATGAAAAACACAATAACTTAAAAAAAAAAAAGAAATAAAAATACAGTGTGCTCAGAGGAGGTGTTGAGGGTCCCTTTGTACCTGAAAGCATGGCAGGTGCCCCTGTGCACGCCTACAAGGCTGCCTTCGCCTCGGGGACAGTAGGAACTTCAGGGACGCTGACACCAAAGGAAGGCTTCAGTCTCTGTGGCATCTGAGGTGACCCAATATTTGACTTCTGCTTCCCAGCCTGGAGAGAGAAGACAAAGTAAGATGACACGTGGGAGCCAGTACATCACCCCTGTAGCTGATGAGTTGGTTTTGGAGAGTGAGGCTTCGTCTGTGAGCAGGCTGACCTCCTCGTCCAGGACTTCAGAATGAGGCCTGCTGTCACCCCGCGGGCGCAGGACAGCACGGGGCTGCTGCTCCCGGGCACGCCCGACAGGACAGGTCTTCCCCCCAAACCACCTGCCACGAGGCACAGTGAGTGCCACGGTGGCCACGAGAGGCAGAGCGTGTGCCTGGGACATCCCATCTGCACGACAGCAAACTTTCGGGGCAGAAGAGGAGCATGTGGCCTTGGAGTCCACTCGAGGGGAGGTCATTCCCCACCCGAGAGGAGATGAGCAGGCTCTCGGCAGGAAGAGCCCTACTGCCACCCTCCTGGCCCTGCTCCCAATGCCCACCGTCTCTTGGGCTCCCCCTGGGATTTCCCAGGCCCTGCAGATTTTGCTCCCAGAACCCTCTGGAATGAGCTAGAGAGACGGACGTATGAATGAAATGACAGCCAAGGCTACCCTGAACCGCAGGCTGAGAGCGCGATCCTTCCATTTCCATTCCAAATTCTCATCAGCTACGCTCGTTCTGGAGTCTCTACCTCAGAGACGCTGAGACGAAGTTCCAGGGCAACATCACGGACAGAGCATGACAATCCAGCGCAGCGACACAGACGCCCCGATTCTGGCTCCAAACCTCCTAGTCTGAGCTTCCCCGCAGGAAATCGGAGCCGGGAGATTAAATCCCCTTGTAGGTTAAAGTTCAAATTAACTTAATTAAAGCTGAAGTTAATTGATTAAGTTTGAATTAACATCTGAAAGTTTTCCGTGTGAGTCAAAAATGGAAAGATATTACGGTCCCCTCCTGTCTCAATTTCTTATTCTCCCTGCGTTAGCCGGAGGGGTCTTACTGGTGCGTCAGTGGTTTTCAAGTTTCTCATCTCAGTGAGATTGTTAGGAACACCGAAGTACTTACCGAAGCTTATTATATTAGAAAGGAAAACCGGGATATTTAAGAATACCTATGAATTTGTTTAAACATAACAAAATAAACCCATTACAATTTCACAGTTAACATATATTTATTTAAAATAACTCTATTTTCTTTTCTTTCTCTTTCTTCCTTCCTTCTTTTCTTTCTTCTTTCTGCTTCTTTCTCTCTTCTTTCTTTCTTTCTTTCAAAATATTTTTATTTTATTTATTCATAAGAGACCCGGAGAGAGGCAGAGACCCAGGCAGAGGGAGAAGCAGGATCCCTGCAGGGAGCCCAACGCGGGACTCGATCCCAGGACCCTGGGGTCACGACCTGAGCCAAAGGCAGATGCTCAATCGCTGAGCCACCCATGTGTCCCAATAACTCTATTTTCTAAAACAAAAAATAGAGTGAAAAAGAGTGGCTTTTTTTTTTTTACATGTTTGCATATTTTTTTAAATGTTTGGTTTAATAGGAGACGTCTGGGTTCTTATCTCCACTTCTGCATTCAATCTGTTGCAATATGTTCTTTTGGTTGAAAAATCTGGGGGACTCCAGCCTGATACAGACAGCTAGTTGGAGGAGACAGGTGTATTTTTCATACCTGTTTCAGATACTTGTGGATTTTCTTCTTTGGTGTTACACTAATGCTTGGTAGGCACCAGTTTCTTAAAGGTCAGTTTCGGTGTGGAATCTGGATCCTTATCCTTGCACTTTTCATACTTTTGTTACATTAAAATCCACGGGACTCTCTTGAGTTTGAAAAGAATCCCTTTTTACCCCTGTGTAATTTTGTTAAAGTCATATTTTGGTCATTTGGAAAATATTGGTTCATCGTATTAGCCAGATCTCCTGGATGTTGACATGTTTCATTATTTGGTGTAAAAAAAAATCATATTTACCAGGCACCGGCTGGCTCAGTCGAAGGAGCCTGTGACTCTTGGTCTCAGGGTTGAAAGTTCAAGCCCCCATGTTAGGTGCAGAGGTTACTTAAATAAGTAAGTAAGGTTTAACAAAAACACATTCATTAATATTACCACCATCTCATCAGAGAAATCATTTAAGTTTTAGCTCATGGAGGTAGATACACATTTTTAAAAATTCTTATTTTTGCTGATAGCTCAAGTTTTATCATCGGTGGCAATTACTGTCAGCTGTTTTCCTTGAACTGACAATCTCTGCTCATTTTTGAGCCAATAGTTGCCAAATACCCATTTGAATAACCACAGTAGTTCCTTTCAATAAAAAAAGATGTTTATTTACTTTTCTTTAAAAGGCCAGGGGTACCTGGGTGGCTCAGTCGGTTAAATGTCAGCTCAGGTCATGTTCTCAGGGTCGTGGGAGCGAGCCCCGGGTCGAGCTCTGCCCTCAGTGCAGAGTCTGCTTGAGATTCTCTCTCTGTCTCTCTCTCTCTGCCCCTACCTCCTAAAATAAGTAAATAAATAAAATCTTAAAAAGAGAGAGAGAGAGAATTCAGCTCTGAATTCAGACAACTGCACATGTGCTTGCCCTCCAGACAACCTTCCCATCTTGGTACATAGAGCAGGAATTGCACGTGGCTTTTGCATTTTGTCAAATAGAATAGGAAAAGGATGTGTGCTCAAGGGATAGGATTTAATACAGTTAATTTTTATGGTTTTGCCAGGGACATTCTCTTTCTTTCTTCTTTCTTTCTTTCTTTCTTTCTTTCTTTCTTTCTTTCTTTCTTTCTCTTTCTTTCTTTCTTTTTCTTCCTTCCTTCCTCCCTCCCTCCCTCCCTCTCTCTCTTTCTTTCTTTCTTTCTTTCTTTCTTTCTTTCTTTCTTTCTTTCTTTCTTTCTTCTTTCATCTCTCTTTTTCTTTCGAGAGGGAGCAGTGAAGGAGGGGAGAGGAAGAGAAAGACTCCCAAGCAGATTCTACGTGGTGCAGAGTTCGTGTTCACGACCTGAGACCATGACTCAAGCCAAAATCAAGGGTCGGACACCTAATGGTGGGGGCACCCGTGCGCCCCTGGCACCCCTGTGGCTCACAGGGACGTTCGTAAGGGAAGGCCCACCTTACCCTCACTGAGAAAATAGGTTCATGAAAGAAAAGAAATGAAAGGATCGTGACCTGGCAGAGGCCCTGGGGGTGCGGGGACCCATCTTCTGGGTCCGGGCCTGGGGCGCGCCTGGGCCACATCTGCCAGAGCATCAGAAGTGGCAGTCGCTCACTGAGCAGCCGAATCCCTGTCCTTTGAAAGGGTTCAATGAGGTCATAGCCCCCCCACTGCCAGGGTCTCCGCCCTGACCGCAGCCCCGCCCCCCCCCGCCCCCCCCCCCCCCCCCCCCCCCCCCCCGTGGGGACAGCTGCCCAGCTCCGAGGCCTCTTGCAGCCCATGGGCTTTCCAGCCCGGGAGGAGCAGCCGCAGCAAGCAGCGGGGACCGGGCCTAACCTGCGGGCGGCTGTGCTGGCTTCCCTCTTCTGGACCGTGCTCCTTACCTGAAACCCATGAGCATATATTTGACTCCTCCAGATTTCTCTCCTTGTCCTCTTCCTGAGTTAAGGGGCTCATCGCGCCAGATGTCGGGGTTCAGTGGTCATGTCCCCCCAACCACGACCCCTCACCTTGGCTGCAGGAGGTGCGGCCACTTCCCCAGCCACGTGGCTCGAGGAGCGGGGAGGCCTGGAGGGGGTAGGACGGGGACAGAAGACACGAGCGTGTCCAGGTTCTCCTTCCCAGCTAAAGCATCGCACTGAGCTGCCCCCCACTCCCCCGAGGAAGAAGTGGGGGGCAGCCGGGCCTGGAATGTTTGATGCAGTTCCCTCCTTTTGACAGGAAGTGTCAGGAGAGCGCGAACCCATTACCTTGCACGCAACATCTTGGCTTTGCATCTTACTATTTGTTTGTTATCCCTACTTGACTTTTTTAAGCTCTTATTTATTTATTAGAGAGCGAGAGAGCGAGCGAGAGCGAGAGCGCACAGCGGGGGGAGTAGCAGGGGTCAGGGAGAAGCAGGCTCTCACAGGCCAGGGAGCCCAGCGCGTGGGACTCAACCCCAGGGCTCTGGGATCCAGACGGGAGCTGGAGGGCAGATGCTTAAACACCTGAGCCACCCAGGTGCCCCTGTGGTTGCTACTTTAACTTCTATAAACTACAGTTTTCTGGTTTTTAAGAACGGAGACCGTGATGGCTGCATGGAGGGATCATTGCATGGGCGAGGGATGCCATGGGCGGGGCTGGTCCGGGCAGCCACAGCCGGGGCGGAGGGGAGGGAAACGGCACGACGGGGTGCACGGCAGGAGGGGCGTGTGATGCATGCGACAATAAAGGAGGAATCCGTGCTCTGGAGACCCCGGCAAATACGATTTCACTCTTGCCTGAGCTTGGTGGGAGGATGATTTCGGGAGGCGGATGGCTCTGGAGCTGCGCTTGAAGATTCCTGTGAGTCTCTCTACCATGCAGTCCACTTGGTGAGCACATGGTCTCCGTCATCTGTCCCCTTAGAGGCCCTCGGAGAGCAGAGATAGCCCCGTGCGCCACGGGAGGCCTGAATCTGTAAACCCAGATGGAGGAACATCACACACACGCACACACGCACGTGCACACATGACCCAGACGCAAGAGAAATGCGGAGGACGCATCTGCGAGCCACTCCCGGCAGCCGAGCGTCGTACCTGCAGGAGGGACGGGGCCAGAGGCGCCCACCTGAGATGCTCTCCTGGAAGCTGGAAGCCTTAGGGATGAAAATAAACAAGAGACAGGAGAACGGAGCCCGGCGACTTAAGGCCTGCGCTCAGGGAGGGAGAGCACTTATGTGACCAGAGGAAAGGGGGCGAATTGGAGACCCTCCTGCCCAGGTGGGGGCCCAGGGGCCGGTGCCCGAGGTGGGCTGAAGAGTTGCCAGGGCGACCAGGGGGCAAAAGGAAGCGAGTGGTTTAGGAGCCTCCGCGCAGCCCTGGTTTCTGGTCAGGATGTTCCTTTCTGTATCTTTTGTGCCCGAGGTGTAAGGCCGCGGCGTAATCGCGTGAGGTCCGCGTGGGAAGCCTGCCAAGGGTGCGGGCCCACCTGGCCTCAGGCTGGAGGGGGACTGTGACGTGGCGCTCCCACAACCCACCAGGCATGTTGGCGCGTGGACGTGTTTTGCTGTTAAACTGAAGCTGGTTGAAGGAGACCAGTCGTGTGGTCGTGAGCCTTTGGGCCGCGGAGAGACGGCGGGGAAGGAACCGGGATCGCCGGGCCTCCGTCCGGGTGGAGGGTGGAGGCCTAGCTCAGGGCCCCACGGCCGGCCTCCCGGGCTCCTCGTCTGGAGGGAAGTAAAGCGCGACAATGGTCTGGCCACGCACACGGAGCTGGTGGCCGCGCGGCGCCCACGGAGGTGACTGAGCGCCCCAGGCCCCGCGCTCCCCGAGGCATCTTCAAGGTACGAATCAGGGGGGAAGTGGGGCGTAGGCGCGGGGTCAGGAGGGGGCTCTGGAGGACGCCGCTGGGTAAGGCAGCCGGCTGGCCGAGCTTCCCCACCCGGGGAGCCCCCGAACACTGTGCTCCTGGCGCACAGCGACACTGATGCCCCTGGGCCCCTGGCGTTTGGGAAGCAAGGCCTTGGGGCTTCTTTTGGCCACTTTTTTTTTTTTTTTTTATCATTCCCTTTTGCAACGAAAGGGACGTTTCCAGAGAATTGACTGTGGTGTGGCCTCTGCTCTCGCCCTTTACTGGCCTCCTGGAGAGTCCACTCTGAGAGTCTTTTCTCTCCCTTTTTTTTTAAGATTTTATTTATTTATTCATGAGAGAGGCAGGGACACAGGCAGAGGGAGAAGCAGGCCCTGCGGGGAGCCCGACGTGGGACTCGATCCCGGGACCCCGGGGTCACGCCCTGGGCTGAAGGCAGACGCTCAACCCCTGAGCCCCCCAGGAGCTACTCGCAGAGATTCTTGGGTGGGATCCAAATCGGCTAAACCAGAGTCATTGCATTTCGTTCCCTGAAAGTAGCCTCGGCCTGGGAGCGCTTCCGTTGCTCAGCTTGGCTCCGGGGCTCCCAGACAGGTCCCGCTGGGCGCTCTAATCGCTGCCAGCTCGGCTCCGTGGTCTTGGGGCAACCTCCGTGGGTGTCCTGTTGGAGCGTAAAGCACGCTGGAAAATGCACATTCCTCTCTGTTTTTTTATTAAATGATGCATTAGGAACATGCTCCTCATAATCCTGATTTGAGTGCAAATTGCTCTGTTCAGTTAATTATCCTCTCTGTATCCCCAGTCGCCCTTCCACCTCCAGCGCCCGTCCCCCCATCAAGTGGCAGACACTGTGCCCTGTGACAGATAACAAGTTGATAGGAATTTGGCTAATTGGGTGTCTGGGGCAGCCTCATGTCCACAGACCAATTCTCGCTCACTCGGGAAATTATACCGTGAAGCAAATTGGCAGTTAAAGTGACCACAGCATCCTGTAGATGACCTCGTGTTCTAGTTGTTTCCATGAGGCCGACATGCCACCCGAGCTCCCAAGGAGACAACCGAGTCCATTTGGCCCAATTCCTCTCCTAGGGGCGAATTCTTCCTGGGGGGGGGACGAGGTGATGACAGGGTCAGAGCACCCAACAGGAGCCCTGCTGGCTGAGAGCGTCCTTTCACGAGGCACCAGGCGGTGGGGGCGCCGTGGTTGCTGGGGCTCCGAGGCTCGGGACCGCAGAGGCTTCCGTCAGCCCGGGTGTCACCAGGTGCTGTCGGGGAGGGCTCCTAGCCAGGGACGTGGGGTGTAGGGGCGCCGCTGGCCCTGTGGGTCCTCCTCGTCCTGGAGGCATCTGCTGGATGCAGCAGTGTGGGCTCGTGTCCCCGGGGAGCGGGAGGCCAGTGGACAGCGGGCCAGGCTGCACCTGTGGATGGTAGCTGTGCCTGCAGACAAGGAGCTGCACCTGTGGACAAGGAGCTGCACCTGTGGACAGTGAGCTGCACCCGCAGATGGTGAGCTGCACCTGCTGACGGTGAGCTGCTCCTGCAGACAAGGAGCTGCACCTGTGGACAGTGAGCTGCACCCGCAGATGGTGAGCTGCACCTGCGGACGGTGAGCTGTGCCTGTGGACAATGAGCCGCGCCTGTGCATGGTGAGCTGTGCAGAGGTGGGCTGTACCTGCCCAGGTGCACCGGCATGGGCAGGCTGCCTGGCTCTGACTGGGTTGCGGCCCCTCTGCAGAGGCGGGAGGAGGTGGGAGGAGGCCCAGCCGCGGCAGCCAGTCGAGAACCCACGGGTCAGTGAGGAGGCCGCGGTGCTCTGCTCAGTGTCCCCACGGAGCCACGTTCCAGGCGCTGTGGAGGCTGCGGAGACGACCCGGTCCTCACCGCAGGCCACCACCGTCTGCATCTGGGGTGGGGAGGTGGCCCGGCGGCGGGGCACGCATAGGGTGACGGCGAGTGAAGCCTGTCTCAGAACAGGTGCCGGCCCAGCTGCAGCGTTGCCGTCGCTGTCACTGCCAGCCTGTGCCGGGTGTGTCTCCGTGGCTAAGGCCAGGCCGGCTCTGGTCTGGACTGGAGGGACTGAGGGGCTGGAGGGACTGAGGGACTGGGGGGGCTGGAGGGACTGAGGGGCTGGAGGGGCTGAGGGGCTGGAGGGGCTTGAGGGGCTGGAGGGGCTGAAGGGGCTGGAGGGACTGAGGGGCAGAGGGACTGGAGGGGCTGGAGGAGAGGGCTGGGGGCCAGCACAGAGGAAGCGAGGCTGCTGCGCATCGCTCAGCACCACTGTCAGGTAGGCTTGCTGGTTCCCAGGGGGTCAGGATTACTATAAAGCGAACCCGCCAGAGGCCAATGTGGCTGCAGTGAGCCAACGGGGCGTGTGACCATGAAGAGGGCAGTGGAGGTGGGTCCCCAGGGCTCAGCAGGTCACTGTGAAGGCAAATTCGCAGAAGGATCTCGTGGCCTCAGTAAACTGCTTTCTTGGCCTGGGGGTCACTGTCGAGGACAATTGGGGGGTTTGTGCTTAGAGTCCTGGGGACACACTTAGAACTTGCTTCTCTACCCACTTACTATTTGGTTCACTATTCTGTGACCGATGGGGTAAGTCCTGGGGGTCCTCCTGAGCCTGTTCTTTTTGTTTGTTTTGTGAGCCAACAATACTTTAACACCAATAAAGGGAAAAATGAAAGGAAAACATGGTCCGTGATCCACCACCTGAGCGAAATGATGACCTTGATTTTAGCTCAGTTTACCCTGGAAGCTCTTAAGTGGAATGGGGACAAGAGTGTCTCCTTGCGGGGCTGCTGGTGACGCCGAGTCCCTTTGGCTGGGAGGGGGGGTCCCGGCTACAGAGCCCCTCTGGACCCGCCTGCAGAGGCTGGTGGCGCCCGTGTGGGAGGACAGGCGAGGTCCGCGGCTGGTTCTGGGGATAAGCAGGTGCGGCTGTGACAGGCCAGGAAGGCCCAGGGCAGCCAGGTTGCTGGGCGGAGGACAAGCCACCAAAGGGGAAACACGTCAGCATAAGGTCAGGGGGAAACTGGGGATCCCTAGTTGGTGAGGGGGTGAGGGGGATTGTGCCTGTGGCCCCAACATTGTCTCCCACTCCCGTTTGAGGTCCCCTCCACCAGAGAACATGCAGAGAGAGGTGGCTGGGCGCTGGGGACAACTCAGGATGGCGGAGGACAGAGCAGTGGAGTCAGCCTCCGAGGGGCGGTCCCTGTGGCTCCGGGGCCGCTGGGGCCATCCCAGCCCAGGATGCCTTGTGCAGACCCGACCCCAGGGACGCCCCCGAGCCCCGGGGCACTGGAAGGCCTGTGAGGTGTACTTGGCTGCGACCTCGGGAGTCCCGTTAAATGATGAGTCAAGGTGACCCACACCACTGGGCCTGGCACACAAAGGACGCTCAGGAAAACGGAAGTCCCTATTCTTCTCCCCATGTTTGCTTCTTCTATTTGAAATTAAACAGAAGCCAGTGCCATTGCCCAGGCGGTCCCTGACTGCGAGGGACAATTCTGTGACAAAAGGAAAGTGCAGGCAGAGGACTATGGGGGATCCAAGAGCATGTGATCATGTGATCGTATGGCCTCATGATGAGGGTAAGCTTCTCGGGTGATGATACGGTCGCGGGGTCAGGGTGGGCTTCACGGGGGAGGATGGGGCCTGAAGGTAGGAATAGGGTTTCAGCACACTGGGACGTTGGGAAGCCCATTGCAGGTGGCAGACCCGAAGGGAAGGCGTGAACCCTCTCGGTAGACTGCAGGGGTGCAGGGGGCCGGTGGTGGGTGAGATGAAGGGAGGAAATCCTGGGGGTCCTGCTGGGACAAAGGCGGAGTTTGAACAGAACTTAATGGGAAACTATGTTTGTTTTTAGAGACAAGGAAGTTAGATTAATGCAGACGACTCCGGGGGGGGGGGGGGGGGGAAACATGGAGTAGAAATGCGCGTCTGGCGTAGAGTGTGGGGAGGCCCAAGAGGCAGGCAAAGCTGTTTGGAGCCCACGCATGAGCGTGAAAACTAACATCCGGCGGGGCATCCACTGGGTGCCAGGTTCCCTCATCCCTGCCGATAGGGTAAGTAATTCAGTCGAAGTCACGGAGCTAGCTGGCAAAGGGGCATTGCTGGGATGACAGGTGCTGGCGGCCTCGCTTCTAGAAGCTGCGAGAACATTCGCTCTGTGCCGCTACTGGTGGAAGCGACGATGGCCCACATTCAGGGGCAACAGAAGAGATGGCGGGCAGGGAAAGGGTTGGAGAAGATGCATGAAGTCGAAGCTTCACGATTTGGCAAACATTTGCCCAAAGGAGGGTGGGAAAAGTCCAGGGGAACGCCAAGGTTCCCAGTACGGGCAACTGGGAAATAGTGGACCTACAGCAGAAACAAGGCAATCACCGCAAATCTGATTTTGGGGGAAAGCTGTTGGACATGTGGAGCTGAAGAGAGTAGGCAGTGTGTCTTAGCTCTGGCGGCACACTGGACTCCCCTGCGTGGTTACTGGGCGTGTGGATCCCGGCTAGACTGCCCACTGGCATTTCCCAGGTGCTGTCGGGGCTGAGAGCCCCTTCACTGGGAGAAATCTTAGGCTCTGATGCTCCCAAGAAATTTAAGAGCTGGAGAGAAATATCTGGAAGCCAGTTGCACAGAAGTGAGAATTGAAGTCATGGGATTGGGCAAGAGCACTTGGGAGAGTAAAGAAGAAATAAATGGAGGCCTGTCATTGTCTCCAAGGGAATTGGGGCAAACAGTATGAAAGGATCTTGACAAATCCTTCACCAGTTGTAGGGGAGCCGCTCAGAACCTGAGCTACGTTCACAAGGGGAATAAGGGAAGAAATGAAGGATTGGGTTTGGGAAATCTGGATCCTACCGTCGATACTACCTGGTGGTGTGACCCTAACTATTCACTCATTCGACAAACTATTACTGGGCACCTGTTATGGGCCAGGCGTTGACCCCGGGAGTGGGACCGTCGCGGTGAAGGGACTGGAAGTCCTTGCCTTCCTTGAGTTTACATATTAGTTAAAGATTGGACTAGATCGATTCTCAGATGTCTTCTTCCCTATGGAGAGTGGGGAAGTGGGGGCACAACAACTCTTGATCTCAGGGTTGTGAGTTTGAACCCCGTGTTGGTTGGGTGTAGAAATTACTTAAGTGCACGCGCACACACACAAGAATGGGGAGGTGTCAACCTCCAGCACGCCCAGGAAGAGTGGTAATAGAGGTAATGGGGATGCAAGTAACCACCTGGGTATGTTCTAGGCTCATGCCCCCCTTCTCCGCCCTGTTCTGGGCCCTGGCAGGCGATCTGAGTGGGACACATCGATGAGGATCTTGTCCTCCAGAGTTGAGGTGACTTTGACCAGTAGGAGTGGGCATTGCTGGGAGATGGGAGTGGGAGGTCCGGGCCCTCACTGCTTCAGCTCTCCCCCCACGAAGTCACCACGGATTTGCTGTGTCCCTCTCCTAAAGGCTATCAGCCCAGCGGGTGGTGGCTGTCACATCCTGTCGGGACCTCGTAACTGCTTCTTCCCCTTGCCCAGGTAAGTCTTAGAATGTGATACGACCCTGGTCCTCATGGACTCCCCCGTGGACTCTGCCCTGGGGACTCTGCCCACATCTTTGCCAGCACAGCCTTGCTGAGTCCTCCATGTCACCCGTGTGGGTGCGCCATTTGTTTCCATGTGAGTTTTAATACAACCCTCTGTGCTGACTGTCAGAGCCCATGGATGGCCAATACAACTTTTTTTTTTTTTTTTTAAGATTTTATGTATTTGAGAGAGAGAAAGAGCACACGTGAGGGGAGGAGAAGAGGGAGATAAACAAGCAGACTCCATGCTGAGTGTTGAGCCTGACGTGGGGCTCAATCCCAAGACCCTGAGGCCATGACTAGAGCCACAATCAAGATCATGTGCTTAACCGACTGTGCCCCCAGGAGCCCCCCAGGCCAACTTTTGAACTACTATGATGTATAATTCTTTTCACCAGTGGAGATGGCTTTCATTTATTTACTGGGTCCTTACGAACAGCATTTGGAAAGTTCTCCAAATACTCTAGCTTTGCCACTAGGAATCCTTTCCAATTTCAGACCTGAATGTACTTAGAATCAATTAAGTTTTCTCTCCCTTTTGCTCACTTATAGAACCAGACTTTCAGCAGTCTCTGGCTTGACTCTCCCTGCAGAAAAAAATCAAAGAGGGAAAAATATCCTGGAGCTTGATGATGGTGGAATGAGGAGCACGGACACTTAAGGAAGAAGTGAGGGGCATCCCTCCCTGGTTGCAGAGGAGAGGAACTTCTGGCCTCATCTCTGTGCATCTCAAACACGGCCGCACATCGGGGGGCACTTGGTACGTGAGCCCCCCCACCAGAGATCCTGGTGTGGCTGGTCTGGGGGTTTGACTGAGCAACCCTCCAGCAACGCTCCCTGAGCTGTGTCTAACGAGAAGTCAAGATTTAAAAAAAAAAAAAAAAAAAGGCGAGCCCTGCTAGCAACATTAAACGCTGGTGGATTCCCAAATTTACCATCTTGTTCCACGTCTTTGCTTATGTTACTCCTGGCTGTTCATTTCAACGCGTCTTCCCCTTGGAAGCCTTCCCTGATTTCCTTGGCCAGGGCCTCTCCTTTGCTATTATAGCATCGTCTGCTTTGTTCTGGATGGGTCTAGAGATGTGTCTACATCCAGACAGGGCATGTTTATCCTTTAAAAATACATATATCTATTTTTGCTTGGCAGCGTCTAGTCCCCTTGTCTAGGGGGAATCCTCCACCGTACGTTAGAGGAGGCCTCAGGGGCAGATCCTTGCTAGCTGGGACTTGGAACTTTTAATCTCAGGAGCCTAACAACACCCCGGTGAGAACTCAGAGCTCTCACTGTCCGGGGGTGGTGACGGTGGTGGGAGCCTTCAGGGCGCCCCAGGACATGCTGTCACACGACTGACCCTGGCCGCAGTGATTTTCAACACGCTTTCGGCAGCGGTAGCCTCTCTTGGTTCCACTCTGGGTGTCCAGCTATTCTGCTGATTCCTTGAGCCATTCAGTACCCTTTTTAAAAAAAATATCCTCTTTCAGGTCCCCTGGGTGGCTCAGCGGTTGGACACCTGCGTGACCCCAGGGCCCTGAGATCGAGTCCCGCATCGGGGTCCCCACATGGAGCCTGCTTCTCCCTCTGCCTGTGTCTCTGCCTCTCTCTGTGTGTCTCTCATGAATTAATAGGATATATTTTTTTAAAGATATTATTATTTATTTATTTATTTATTTATTTATTTATTTATTTATTTAAAATAGCCACAGTGGTTTCCGTCACTGGCAACGGGGAAGACTAGGCAATATTCTTCCCAACTAGAACCCTCAGCTTCTCAAGGCTGTGGGCACGTCTTGGTCTTTAGTAGCCAGGGTCTGGAGCTTGATGCACTCACCACCCACGATGGACACCTGGACAACGGACACATTTCATAGCCGTGCAAGAAACCATTACGTTGGGGGAAGAAGACTCTCTCCTACTCCTAAATCTTGACATAAAAACGACAAACTATCAGAGACTACCCCGGATGCTCTGTTTTCCAAAGATCTGTAACGTCTCTCATTTTACACCATGCCACTCTGTCACACAGGATACATTAGTTACACCATCAGCATAATTTTTGTGCGTGTAGTCTTTAATCTTTTAAAGGTGCTGAATTAAAAAAAAAAATCTCTGGAGTCTGGTGTCATTACTCCCGGCCCAAGGTGGGATGCACGGAGCCTTTGCAGATGCCTGTCACAGGCAAAGACACACCGTCTGCCCTCGGCCTCTTGACTTCTCTCTCATTCTCTCCATTGCCCTCCCTCCTCCCTTCCCCCCCTCCTCCACTTGCCGTGACAGATTGTGGACTTCACAGCTGCCACCGCGGAGTCCCAGACTCCTGGCTCCCTGAAGGCACCACATCCTGCTAGACTGCACACTCATTACAGGATGTGCTGAGTCCAGACATCCACCGTCAACACCAAAGCTTTATCTTATGCCCACAAGACCCACAGTGCACATCATCTCGACGAAAAGTTCTCAGGCTGGGAACAAGGGCGGGGGCAGAGAAAATAAATGCATGACGATCACTCTCTGCTCTTAACTGCATTTGTTTCCACCAGACAGTGCTCACCTCTCTCTCTCTCTCTCTCTCTCCTCCCACCTTCCCTCCTTCTTTCCCTCTGGTCTTCCAGGTCTGTTTCAGATGGGGAGGCGGGCGGGGCGGGGGGAATAGCCATTGGTGGGTAGCACTAAGGAAACAGGCGAGGGGTGGGGGGATGGGGTGGAGAGAGAGAGGCGAAGATGAAAAGTGGCAAGAAGGAAAGCAAAGCGAAGCCTACCCACTAGGTTAAGACGTTAGACGTCAGGGAAAGGCCTGAAGTCTGCCAGGATCTGCGGTCAAGGAACAAGGGAGCGACTGGAGGAATCTTTTTAAGGGAATTCTTTGATGAGCAAAGCACAACGTTTATCTTCCACTTGATTTTCTTCTCATCCTCCTCCAGCCCTGAGCAACGGAGCAGTGACCTGCGCACATCATGACACCAGCAACCGGTGCGATCTTGCTCTTCCGTCCTAAGCGTTGATCTTCACCCAACACTACGAGGAGGTTTCTCAAACCCTCGCTTACAGAAGCAGTTGGATTACGTTGGGGGAAGAAGACTCTCCTGCTC
This sequence comes from Vulpes lagopus, assembly GCF_018345385.1. Classification (NCBI taxonomy): domain Eukaryota; kingdom Metazoa; phylum Chordata; class Mammalia; order Carnivora; family Canidae; genus Vulpes; species Vulpes lagopus. The sequence continues at coordinate 1,288,819 of NC_054826.1, read as the reverse complement.
CTAAATCTTGATATAAACACGACAAACTATTAGAGCCGACAGGCCATAAAATCACTTAATTCTACTCTTCCCTTTACAGATAAAGAAACGAGACGCAGACATTTTGAGTACACAGCTGTTTGACAGAAGAGCTCAGAATAGAGATGTTTCTACTGAGTCATGATAAGAGCGGAGAGGAGCCTTTAGTCAAAGAGGAAGAGAAGATGATTAGGTTGGGGAAGCTCGTGTTAATAATTTATTCTGTATTTGTGTTGTTCAGAATTTGAGGATGCTTTTTGATAAATTATGCATGGTGGAAGAAGGTAAAGAAAGCATCAGATGTCCTAGTACGTCCGATCTGACCCTTTGGGGAAGAACCGTTTCCTCGGCCCATCAAGGGGCTTTGGATGTGCCCAGGGAGCACCTGCTGCAGATGTGCTGAGGCGCACATCTGGGAGATAAAGGAGCCTGGAGGATGGTGGACTCTGCTTGGGAGTGAAACAGTCCACCTCACGTTCTGTCCGATTCTACGTCCGTATGTAGCCCGGGCACTACTCGGCTAAGGTTAACAATTGACCACAGGGCCATGGAAACATAGATTACAACCTTGAAAACAAGTTATAAGTCTTTTGAGAAACAGTGGGTTTTTTAAAATAAAAGAATGGAAATTGATTGAACATGGGCAGCTGGTCGGGCATAATGTCGAAAATCATGATGTGAATATATATTTTCTTTCTGCCTTTCATGAGATGTACTCTTCAGTTTGCCCAAACTAAAGGCAGAAATTCCAGGGCAGCATTTGTGGATTTCTGCTTACGTAGGTGCCCAAGGTTCTGGAACGAGAGAATGGCACGAAATCTTGGGGTTGAGTGAATTATATATACATAATATATATTTGGAAGGGAATAGACAAATGTCTATACATAATAATACCACTAAGCTAGTAGAGTTTCTCTCTTTAAAATGGAACATGGGCAGGGGGTGGTAGTGCCATTTCTGAAAGTGAGCTATAATTATATTTTATCTGTAGGTCTGCATGACAAATGCAAGTAGTAATTCAGCTGGTTTGCTCCGGCCTCTGTGTCCACCCAGCCCCCCGTTGTACCCGACCGTCCTCCCTCACTCCCCCAACCAGATCAATGAATCTGTGAATACCGAGTTGGAATTCAGCCAGGAATATCTGAAAATGCCGTCTCACATTGCCTGAATCTATAAGGAGGAAATTATTCAGACGATTGATGCTCCTTAGGGCAGAACATTAAATTGATCCTTTGGCAAGGAATAGCTCATGCAACTTAACACAGCAATTCCCATAAATACCCGTGTGATTGTCAACCAGGGGTAAGGTTTACCTATTTCTCAAAACTAGACAAGAAGCAGTTGTGTGCACATTTTTGTGTAGTTGTTATGTTCAATATGTGTGTATCTTGACCCGCTCAGACCAACCACCACATAAATCACGTTAAATGAAAGCGCTTTGTCAAGCATGCGCTGGGCGTGCTGAAACGCTTCCATTGTAAGTCTTTGTTTGCAAGTACGTACCTTTCAAGTAAAATTATCCTCTAGACTGACATTTCTTTTTTTCTTTTTCTTGGCTAAGTGGAATTCTTTTCTCAACACAAAGTTTTATTATATTCCCCTCTGTGACACGACTGTATTTTAACAGTTTAAGCTTGAGGAAAGTATATTTTCAACTATCGCTTTCTTATTTTGAACCTAACGTATTTGTAAAACTTTTCTCTCCCAGTATGGCATTTCTGGCATTAATTTGTTTTTTCATACATTCATCTATTCACGCCTTCAGGAGATACTTGGCTGCCTGCCTTGCGTCAGACCCAGTGTTCTAAGTAGTAGGCGTTCACTAATAAGCCAAGCGAACACGGTCCCAGGTATTGATAAAGAAAAATTAAAGCCCCAACTCAGGCTCCACGCTCAGTGGGGAGTCTGCTTCTCCCTTTTCCTCTGACCCTCTCCTCTCTCTTTCTTGAATAAATATGTGAAATCTTTAAAAAAAAATTAAAAAGATGGGATGCCTGGGTGGCTCATTTGGTTAAACATCTGGCTTTTGACCTCAGCTTACGTCTTGATCTCAGGGTCATGAGTGTCAGCCCCACGTTTGGCTCCGTGTTGGGCGTACAGCCTACTTAAAAAAAAAAAAAAAGAGTAATTCAACAGGTAAGCGAGGCATTGGGTAAGAGCGGCATTTTAGGGTTGTCGGGGCAGACTTCCCTGGGGATGTAACATTTGAGCAGGGACCAGAATGAAGTAAGAGAGGAGCCAAGCCGATGTCTGAGGGGCAGACAACACGTGCAAAGACCTTGAAGAGAGAACGTGCTGGGCACTTCCACATAATATGTGCACGGTCTCCTCTTTACCTTTTGAAAATGTCTTCTTTCAGTACTAACTCTGAGTTACCGGCCTTGTGGAATTCAATTGCTCCCTGATTTTGAATATTATGGCCTGTTCCGCTGACCATTAGTTTCAGTACACGTGGCTGTTGTACCATGTGAGAAACAGATATTCCGAATTTAGAGAAAGAACGTTGGCATGGGCTTGCCCTGGCAGGGCTGGTAACCGAAACGAAGAGATGAATAATTAAAGCCTTTGTGGCAACGATTGCAGAAGGTTTCTGAAAATGTTTCATATGAAAAGAGTTAAAATAACACTTTCTTCCAATCATTGTCGAGCATTTAAAGATCTGGCTGTGAAAGGCTTCGCTGGGTTTGGGGAGAGACAGCTCCCCCCTTCCCTCCCCACCCCAATAACAAATGAGCTAGTTGTTCATGTTACTCCATGGATTTCTAGGTGTTTGTGAACGAAATAGAAGACGGGCTTTAGTGGCTCTCTACTAGATACGCCTCAGGGAAGAGGGCTTGACGGGCTCAGATCGTTCTATCCTCAAGACCAAGTTCATACGATGGGACAGCTGGCAGCGATGTGACCAAATCAAGCCACTGGGTTTGTTAGATCTTACCTATTCTTTGGTTGCGCGTGCAGCTGTTGAGCCATCTAGCTGTCGTCCTCTTGGGGCCAGTACCTCTGCCCCCGTGCCCATCACAGCCATCACGTCTCCCCCTTCCCTAAAGATCTTAGCTCCTGACTCACTCCCACCACGAGGACTCCAGGCTCCATTCTTGGGGATTTCAGTGCCAACAGAGCCTCTCAGTTCCTCGACTTTCATGAGCTAATGGTCTCGTCTTCCTCTATCTCAGGGCCCCTCAACTCCTTCCTTGTCTTTCACTTATCACTGCTGCACCTGTCCCACATCCTACCTTTGTAACGCTCTACCTCTAGGACTCTGGTCCCTCCAACCCAACAACGCTGCTACCCTCAAGGCTTCTACCATCTTGTCACGGTCCCTTGCCTCCCTCGTGTCCTAACTTTGCTCCTTCACCTCCAGGACCTGTCATTAAAATCATCCTTTGCCTGACTCTTCCGCTCCTTTGTCCTTCTCTAAAGTAATAGCATTTCCTTGTCTCCCTGAGCAGAGCTAGAGCGATTGGTGGCACTCGGGATTCGTGTTTGCTGACATCAAGTAGTCCGTGTATGCTTGTTGGCAACCCGGCTGCTCCCCCTGGTCACCCACCCTCCTCTTTAGGTGAAAATCTCAACCCTTCTCCTCTCTTCCTGGACCTCTACATCTCAGCTGATGTATTGCCTTCCTGAATTTTCTTGACAAGACTTGAAGTAACCAAAGGAGAACCACCGTAGCTCTCATCACCTCCCATCTCCCCAAGCGTGCACCCATGTAATCTTAATTCTCTTCTCCTATTATGGATGGGCCAACTCTCTGAGAATATCTCACCCACTGGAGCACACTTGTGGACATTGCTCCAGCAATTTTAGATCCTCTCTAATACGCCAGCAATTTCCCCCAGTCTACTGGGACATGACCATCCACACACAGGCATGCTCCTATTTCTCTATTCTTAGAAAAAGGAAAAAGAAATCCCTTGAGCCTATTTCACCTTCCAGCGACTGCTCTATTTCTCTCCTTTCCTTTACAGGAAAACTTCTAAGGAGTCTAACTCTTGGTTTCAGCTCAGGTCCTGATCTCATGGGTCAGGGGGTTGAGCCCTACGTCAGACTTCACGCAGGGACTCTGCTTGAAGATTATCTCCCTCTGCCATTCCTGCATACACTCCTTTTCCAATTTTTCTCCTCCAATTGAATGGATTTTAGCCAGATTTTCATCCCTTTAAAGTCCCAAAATTACTCCTACCAAGATCATCACCGAGGGCAACATTGCCAAGTCCAATGGTCTTTTCCTTGGTGTTTTTCTACCTTGACACACACGTACACCTCCTAGCTGTCTTCTCACTCCCCGTCAGCAGGAAGTCATGTTGGCACCTACTTCATGGCGATGTTTTTAGCAACAATGTAGGCAAGGGGGCTAACATGTAGTAAAAACTCAATAAACATAACCTATTATAAAAATGGCTGAAATGGTGGGTTTTTCAATCTCTCACACCATTGGAGCTTCAAGTGAGACTTAGGAGACCATATACCTTGCCTACCTTTATATTCTATGATAATAAAACACTTGCATCTCAAAGCCCTTGTTAGAATTAACGCAAGAAAGTACCACTTCTGATGAGAAGCAAGTGGAGGTGATTGAATATTAAAATTGATGGTCAATATTATTGAAAACTCCAAATGCAAGTGTGGATAAGCATGAATGCTGTAAAAGATTGTTCTAGTGACCTGAAAGGTCCTCTTGGTCCTGACTGCTCACTGTTCCCTGGGTGGCAACAGGAGAAACTCAAGCTTCTCACATGACCACTTGCTCTGGGTTCCAGCGAACGCTTGCTCACGACTGAGCCAGCTAGAAGGACGTATCCCGAGGGGTATTTTGCCAAAGCGGATGTCTGCGGTATCTGCGGGAGATCCACCGTCGAATACAAGTTTGGCAAATTCTGGATTGAGATTGCTTTTCCGTGGCAGGACTTCTGAAGGCCTCCTCCATTCTCCTCTGCATGGTAGTCTTCATACAGATGTCTTTTCATTGGGGTTTCCCAAACCAAATACTATGGGGGATTTTTACTTTCTTAAAAGAAATATCTTTGTATTATGTTCCTCAGAACACTTTTTGGGATAGAGCATACCACAACTTACATTCTGCCCCATTTGCTTGACCATTTGCTCTTTGGGGCCTCGCCTAGTATGTGACACGTGATAGGTGTTTAATAAATATTTGCTAAAGGAACGAAACAGAAGCAAATGCCTGCCGATCTTTAAAGACGGATGTTGAGCACTACGTCATTTGCAACTATTCATGGTACAATCCCTGGTCTTGGATAGTCACCATATAGGCAACTCCTTTTGTCCCAAATCTAAGCTGCACATTCTGAACGGACCCCTGCAGAAGGATTCAATATTTCAAGATAGGAGGAAAGAGATTTTAGCCATCAGTTTGTGTTTGAAAACTAAGTTTACGGATCGTATACATGCATAATTTCGCTTTAAATAAGTGGCTTTGAAGAAGTGAGTTTTTCGTCCTCAGAAGGTTTAGAGCACAGGGTCATGAGGTGGATCGTGTACTTCGCACCTCCTGCGTGCCGGGCACGATCTCAAGGCGTGGTGACTGGGGGGAGCGCCGAGCTGGGAGGCCGCCTTGTCAGGTGGCTCACGTTCTACTGGGGAAACGGGCGGAAGCATGTGGCTTAAAAAGTGAACAGATTTAAAAGCGAATTAGTTACAGCCTGAGTTACATACTGTTAAGGCAGCAACAATGAAGTTAAGTGGAGGAGAGCCGGGGGGCAGGAAGCCACCAGGTGTGGCAGGAAACACAGGGACAGGGACGGAGCGCAGGCCGGATGCGCGAGCGGGGATGACGTGGAAGGTCGGGTGTCGCAGGCGCGCGGGGCCGCGGAGGGACTGCAGGGCCATGGGTGGTCACATCCCCCCTCCCCTGGCTCCCGTGGCTCCCGTGGCCAGAACCTGGGAGGCAGCGGGGCTGAGGTGGGCCTCACCTGCGGGACGGCGGCCCACAGGTGGCTCCCTCTGGGCCCCGGGCCCGGCCCCAGGTGTGGACACGCTTCGCCGTGGGCTGGGAGCTGTTCGCTCAACGGCCCAGCAGCCCAAACCCCGTATTTTGCACATCCCATTGTTTTAAACGTTCCCCAAATAAGCAGAGTGTTTCGCCCTATAGAGCCTGGCTTGTTTGCACACTTGGTGCTACCCAACATCTCCTGCCAAATAGGAGCTGAGCCCAGGGCCCTAAAGACCCCAGGTTCCTGCCGCTGCCCATTGGGAGCCCTTGGACCCCTGCTGGCCTGCAGAGTGACGTCACCTGGGTGTGTGGGGCCCTCTCTGCACCCCTGTCCTCTCCCCTGGGGGTGCCCTGCCCTCCTCCTCTTCTCCTGGAAGGTGGCCCCATGTGCTAGTCTCTGGACAGGCTCGGGCTGGGGGTGCTGCCCCGACCAGCGGGTTCCCCAGCACGGCCCCCCAACAAAGCTCATGTGTGCCACGGCCCCCTGCATCCTTGACGGGACCCCAAGGGCCTCCCATTCCTGGCCAGCGGCCCCCAGCATCTGCGGCTCGGCTGCAGCCGGAGGAGGAGGTGTCTCTGTCAGAGAGGCCTGGAACCAGAGGGGCAGGGCCCGGCCCTAGCCCCGTCCCAGTCCCCAGCCCATCCCTGTCCCCGACCCCCCGCCCACGCAGTCCCTGGGGGGCGGCTGCAGAAGCTCTAGCCCGGAAGGCAGTTTCCACTTCCAATTCGGGGACGAGCGCGGCGGCCTCGGAGAAACTGCCACGCAGGGGAGTTTAGACCCTCGGTGTCAGGACGCAAGCCCTCCCGTCGCGCTCGGCTCCACCCGGCCGTCCGGCCGCCTGTCCCAGGTGTGGCGCAGGTGGCCGCAGGCTGCATGGGACCCTGGGCCCTTGGCCGCTGTGCTGGGGCCTCGAGCCTCGCCAGGTGGGGCGACTCAGTCGAAGGGCGTGGGGGGGCCTGGCTCTCCTCTCCCGGGGCGGAGCGGCGCCCAGAGCGCTCCCAGCGGGCGCTTGAACACCACTGACGTCCCGCGGCGCGTCTTTGAGCAGGAGGGCGGACGGGCTCCAAGGCAGCCCCCACCCCGGGGCAGGACCCCCCTGGGGCAGGCTCCGGCCCCCCCACAGGTCCCTCTCAGGGTGGGCACCCCAGGGCAGGCCCCCCCGGGCCAGGATCCCCCCCAGGTCAGGTCTCCCCCAAGCCAGGCCCCCCAGGCCAGGCCCCCCTAGGGTAGCCCCTCCTAGGGCAGGACCCCCTCAGGCCAGGTCACCCCCCTCAGGCCAGGCCCCCCTGGCCTGGGGGAGGACACCTGGGTGTGTAGGTTCCTTTTCCTGAACCCAGTAGGCAGGGCCTGGCCCAGAGCGGCTGCCTGGCTTTCCCGCCTCTGCCCGGACGGGGCGACAGGCGCCGACTGTCCCTGAGCCACCCCCTGCCCCCCGGGGCCACGGTGCTCCCCACGCCTGCAGGCCCCCCGCCACTCCCCCTGCCACTTAGGAAACCGCTCAACCCTGGCCCATGGAGATTCTAATTGTTTTCTTATTTTTTACTCCCCCTGCTTTCGAGTTACTACGGTGCTTGTCTGCTGCCTTCGGGGGCCAGCCATTCCGGGGCATCCCCCCCAGGCCTCAAAGCCACAGGATCGCACCCCGAGCCTCTCTTGGGGGCCCGGAGCATCTGGTAAGGCTGGGCCCCAGGCTCCAGGCCATGCACCTGACCTGCGGGCGCCCGGTGATCCCGTGACCGTGACTGTGACCGTGACCGTGACCGTGAGCGCTGCGCCAGGAGTTCCTGGGAAGTGCCGGGCAGCATCTGGGGTCCACGGCACTGGAGCTTGCTCACGGGGTAAACCGAGTAGTAACAGCTTGCCAAGGACCTCCCTTGTGCGGCCAGCGGGGGACAAGGGGTGCTCGGGGCTCTGGGGCCAAGCAGCTCGGCCGCTTCGGAGGGCTGTGCGGCTTCCTGACTCGATGGGCCTTACCCAGGGGCCCACGAGGACCCGTGACCTCAGGCGGGCTCTCCTCTGCCCCCAGCGGGCCCGCGGCTCTCCGGGTGGCTCCCCGGGCCTGCGGCCTTCTTTTCGTTTTCACATGTATCACCATTGTCTCTAATGCAATGCCACCCCGGAGAAGCAAAACTGCAAAACGTGCGTGTGTGTGTGCGTGTGTGCGTGTGTGTGTGTGTGTACATACATATGTCAGTGCACTTTCTATGCACAGAGCCTAAAATTTATCATATGTATATACTTGTATGATTTATATTATGAAAATGTATGCCTATATACAGTACATAGCATATTTATATTTATATGATTTATAATATTTTATGCACATAATTTCTCTTGTCATAGGAGTGTGTGTGTATATATATATATGATGGGCACACTAAATATTGGTATGTCTACGATCCAGCTACATCAATTGCTTGTTCCAAAATTACAATATACAGGCTGATTCAATTTTCTTTTTTAAGATTTTATTTACTTATTCATGAGACACAGAGAGAGGCAGAGACACAGGCATAGGGAGAAGCAGGCTCCATGCAGGGAGCCCGACGTAGGACTCGATCCTAGGACCCTGGCTGGGGTCACACCCTGAGCCAAAGGAAGACACTCAACTACTGAGCCCCCCCGGGCATCCCTGATTGAACTTTTTAACATTACTTTCTAAAAATAAAGATTCATGGTTTTTTTTTTGCAGAAGACCTTGGAAACAAAATAAGGAAAAAGGACAAAATTCATGAAATCACTGTTGATGTCTTGATGTAAGTACCATATTTTAATAACTTATGAAGTCATTGGTTATGTACCACTAAGAAAGATTTTTTAAGAAACAAGGAGAGGAATTTAATGAAATAATAGGAATTCCTGCTCCTCAGCTTCCAAGTAACTCTGGGACACAAAAGGTACAACAGGCCAAATAGAAAGAACAGAAAGAAACTTTAATTCTTAACTTAGTACTGGAAAGAAAAAACTCTCCCTTGAATAAGTTGAATTACAAGTTGCTACATACATGCAGGCTCGTGGTTTACAGCCACAGCTCCCATGCGGTTCAAAACTCCCAAAGAAGAGAATTTAATTTAATTTAAAAACCGGCAGAAGCAATTCCAAGTTCTCTCTGGAAGAATTCTGTTGGCAATTATAAGACACAATTTTAAGGTGCAACCAGGTGGTAAAAGAAGAACGCATCGTACAATAGATAAAATAGTTTATTCTGAATGTATATTTAAGATTTTCTTTTCTTAAAAAAAAAACGAGATCATATTCTGCGTGCTTTTTCTATACAGTGGGTTACGACATGAGTTTTAGAGTCAGACAAACCTGTACTCCAACCACAGCTTTTCTACTTCCTGGCTCTGTAAGGTCCTCACCTAAGTACTAAGCTTTAGCAAAGCGTTCAAGTGAGGTGAGGAAGTACCTACACCAAGTACATCACTGCTTCTAAGCTCATTCCCTGAGGTGCGATCAGGGAGCAGTAACAGCACCCCAAGGGCTGAGCTTAATGTCAGGTGAGCACAGAAACTAGCAGGTAGTAGGTACTCATGCGCTAAAAAAATACATTATCATTAAAAATATACATATCGTCATCTGGTTTCTCACTGGGCAGTCGGTCACAGCATCTCTCCGTTCTAGGAAACGTAGATCTACACTTTTGTCTTTGAGAGCTGCCTAATAAGTTGAGAGGGACAACAGGAGGCAGCATTTAGATTTTTCCAATTTTTCTATGTGTAATCAAAGCTGAAACAGAAATCTGTATACACATATTTTGACATATTGTTACTTTTTAAGATAAATTGCTAATAGAATGCTTATTTAAAAAGACTTTCTTCCTTCCTTCCTTCCTTTTTTCTCTCTTTCTTTCTTCCTTTCTCTTTCTTCCTCTTCTTTCTTTCTTTCTTTCTTTCTTTCTTTCTTTCTTTCTTTCTTTCTTTTTCTTTCTTTCTTTCTTCTTCCCTACTTCCTTTTTTAGCAGTAGGCTCCATGTGCAGCATGGGGCTTGAACTCACAGCCCTGACATCAAGAGGCACACGCTGCACCAACTGAGCCAGCAGGATCCTCCCCCCCCCCCCCGCCAAGATTTTATTTCTTTAGAGCAGTTTAAGCTTCACAGCAAAATTGAGAGGAAGGCATAGAGTTTGTCAGTACGTGCCCTGCCCCCCGCATGCATAGCCTCCCCCGTCATCAACATCCCCTAGATCCCCTGCCACAGTGGGAAATTTGTGACCACTGATGGACCGACAGAGACACATCCTAATCACCCAGAATCCATAGTTCACATTAGGGCTCACTCTTGGTGTTGTGCGTTCTATGGGTTTGGACAGATGTATGATGTATCCATCATTATAGTATCATACGGAGCAGTTTCACTGCCCTAAAAATCCTGTGGGCTTCAGCTATTCTTCTCTCCTCTTTTCAGACGGCCTTCTTTCCCTTAAGTCGTATGCATTTAAAATTTCCTCATGTCTTTTCATGGCTCGATAGTTCATTTCTTTTTAGCACTGAATAATATTCCGTTGTCTGGATGTACCGCCGTGTGTGTATCCACTCACTGACTGAAGGACATTTTGGCTGCCTCCAAGTTTGGGCAATTATGGATAAAGCTGCCATGAACATGTACGTGGATGTAAGTATATACGAAGCAGCACAATTGCTGGATCCTATGGCAAGAGCATGTTTGGTTTTGCAAGCAACTGCCAATCGGCCTTCCAGAGAGGCTGTGCCATTTTGCACTCCCACTAGCAAGGAAGGAGAGTTCCTATTGCTCCAAAGCCTCATCCACATTTGGTGTCATCCGTGTTCTTCATTCTGGCCATCCTAATAGGTATGTAGGGGTATCTTGTTGTTTTAACTGTTCATTTTTAATTTTTATTTATTTAGCCAAAATCCGGTAGTGAATAATTGCTCACCTTTTAAATAATCTTTTAAATTCCCTTTGTCATCAGATACTTGGCCTGGTCTGCTTTTAAAATTGCTTCTCATCTCCTTCTACTATGATAAAGGGCTCCTCTATCTGGCCCTTTATCTGACTTCTTAGAGACCTTCTCTCTGGCTTCCTTTGGACTCAGAGGCTACATTAAGTTATCTTCAAAATGTTTTGGTGGGACTCCATCCAATGCTTTCTTTTATTTGCAGATATTTGTTTTATCCTTCCTGGTTTTGATTTGCTAGTTCTACCTTCCCAGCAGTCTTCTCTAGTAGACAGGATCTGCTACTGGTTCCACTACGCGTGACCTTCTTCTTTGCAGTTGGAGCTCCTTTAACAAAAGAATCTTAAATGGAGCTTTGTAGCCTCCAGAGCCTCTATTTGGGAAGGACAGTCGATTTTCACTGAGTCCAGGTTATGAATCATGAGTCAAGTTTTGTAAGAGACCCTGATGTCCACGTTACCATGACTGGGACGCAAGCTGTGTGTGGTATAGTGACAACGGCCCGAATCCTGTAATGATTCGTGAGGTCACCGTTCTTCTCCAACTTGCTGACACTGCAAGCTACCAAGTGTCAAAACAAATGCTAATGTTACAATTAAAATAATAAATTATGTGGGACATAAAACTAGTTGCACAGGAGGTTCAACTAACATATCACACGTTGATGAAAACGGTCAAACGAGACACACGGGTGACAATTGCTGGAAGAACGGTGGAATCGGGCTCATAGAATTTCAAGCACCGTAAGGTGACACAGCTAACAGTGCACCAGATAACACAGAGCATAGAGTGACCCCAAGTAAATGTCCGTTGCTAATTAATGGATCCCGTACCAGCATACGGAAAACAACCTGGTTCAGGAAAGACAAACAAGGTCATTGTACTAAAAAGAGACAACACTGTGTTCTAAACTCTGTGTTTTAAACTCTGTGTTGAATGAACCCAACTGAAACAGTCTAACAATAGAAACTGAAAACATTATTTAAAGACAGTTGCCATGACGTAGGGTAAATGGGTGTATTCATTTTTGTTTTTTTAAAATAGATTCTATTTTTAAGTAGTTTCTACACCCAACATGGGGCTCAAACTCAACCTCAAGATCAAGAGTCACGTGCTCCACTGACTGAGCCAACCGGGTGCCCCTGTATTCGTTTTTTTTTTATGCTGGGATAACAGATTACTACAAATTCAGTGGTTTAAAACAACACCCATATATTAATTCACAGTTTATGAATTCACAGAAGTTTTAGTGGATTTGGCTGATTTCTCTGCTCCAGGATCTCACAAGGGTAAAATCAATGTTAGCACAGAGATATGTGTTTTGTTTTGTGTTTTTCTGGAGCCTCTGGGGAAGAATCCACTTTCAAGCTCATTCATGTTGTTCACAGAATCAAGCTCCTTACAGTTGTAGGACTGAGGTCCCCATTTCCTTGCTGGCTTTCTATCCCCTTTATGTGGCCTCCTCCATCTTCAGGCATCAATGGCATGAAGAGTTCTTCTCTGGCTGCAAGTCTCTCTGACTTCTCCTGTCTTCTTCTCCTACCTCATTGTCATGCCAGCAGCAGAAGTTCTTTGTTTTTAAGACCTACTGTGATCAGATTAGGTCCACCCAGGTGATCTCACCTGTTTGAGGTCAGTTGTGCTACATAACATAACATAATCACAGGAGTGATATCTCCACTAATTCACAGGTTTTGGGAATATATTATGGAACGTTGGGGTCCCTTCCTGGAAATTCTATCCACTGCAATGGGGTGCTAAAGACACACAGAAATCTCCAGCCTTATCGACACAAAAGTTAGAGACTCTTACAAAAACACATTCATGGAGAGCTTTGGTTGTCGAGCTTCTGTTTGAAGAGTAGTTCAGATTGCGTGATGGCTTCGCTTCAAGCTTCTACCTTATTTTAGCATTTTTAAGTTTCTTTTTTCCTCCTCGCCCTCAGTAATTAGCCACTGGACTTTGTAGACAAATATTTTTTATGTCAAGGTGATCATGAACCCAAAAAACAAGTAGCTAAGCTTTTAATGGTACAGATTTTGTATGTTGTAAAAGCTTATAAAGAATACGCACACATGCAGTAATTACTTGAATGAGCTACACCTTTATACTGTTTTGGTTTGGAGATAACATCTCCTTACGAGGTAGCATGTTCTACTAAAGTTTTCTTTTGTCAGCTTTTGTAGAAGTCAGATTAGGAATTAGGTCTGAGGACAGTCTAAATCCATGAAATGTTGTGACTAGGGCTGATTCTATAACTATGGGATTTTATTATTTACCCTTTCTGATATAACTTTGGAAAGCAATGAAAGCTGGTCTCTCGCTGGCTTTCATCTCTTGTCATAAATACTCTTTATTCTTTTTTCTCTTTGGCTCATATCTTCTCTTGACATATCATATATTTCTTTCTTTACTGTATATCTGTCCCCCTAAGTAGAATGTAAGTCTATGAAGGAAGAACCTCTAGGTTGCTGTTTCAGTAATCCCTGTGCCTGAATGGTGCCTGGCATATGTAGTAAGTGCCCAACACTATACGTTGGATGAACAAGTGCATAAAAATTTGGCGGGACGTCAATTTTCCTAGCATATGAGTTCAAGTGTATGAGACTATCTGCCTTTATTATATTAGAAGCTATTGTCAGGAGAAGTGAGATATTTCAGATGGTTTATATGCCAAACGTAGATGTATGTGAATTTTGACTCTTGGTCACAGAGATGAGAGTCACCTCTTTGAAGTAGTTCAGCAAAAGAGGCAGGTGGATTTGCAGGGAATTGTGACTTCAAGTCAATCTGTGGTGCAGACGAGGTGGGAGTCACCCGGCCACCAGAATTCATTACCGGTGCCATTTTTCCGAGTTTGTGACCCAGAGACATAGTTGAGAATCAGAATTAAGCGAGAATCAGCCTGGATTCAAGGGCAGTACACTGAGCCTCCAGCAGTTCACCAGTGACACTTCTGGTTTTCCTGCCCTAGCCCTGGCTCCCAGGTGGTCTCTGCTCCAGTGGATCATCATTCTGGGTCTGTCTGTCTCTCCAATTTGGGGTAAAGGGGGATGAGGTGGGGCTGTGAGTCCTGTGACTGGACTCCTCCAGCAGATTTAAAAAGAAATTGTTGGTTTTTTTCTCACTCATAATTTTTTTTGCAGGAAGAGGTTGTGACAGTTGGTCAAAACTGATATTTCAGTTGGCTTTTTACTTCTTGTTAGGATGGTGTAGCAGCTGCAGCAATCTCTGATCCCCTCACATGCTGACATAGAAACCCAAGGTCCTTTGAGTTTACTTTTTGGTATTTTGATAATTATATTTCAATATTACTGCTTACTTGCCTCTCTAACACTGTTTGTTGTATTTTATGATTAAAAAAACCGTAGGAGGGCAGCCCGGCTGGCTCAGCAGTTTAGCGCCGCCTTCAGCCCAGGGCGTGATCCTGGAGACCCGGGATCGAGTCCCACGTCGGGCTCCCTGCGTGGAGCCTGTTTCTCCCTCTGCCTGTGTCTCTGCCTCTCTCTCTCTCTCTCTTTCTCTCTGTGTCTCTCATGAATAAATAAGCAAAACAAACAAACAAAAACTCTATTATTCTGAGTCCCTAGACTTTACAAAAATGCCAAGAGAATACATGGCACACACAAAGAATTTTAAAACCCCCGATCTAATTGGATTGGGAACCAAAAGATTGGTGTTTGAATCCATTTTGTTGGGCAGTCTGGTCTTCCAAGTTTGATAGAATTTCATGGAGCTTTAGGGCAGTGAGTGATAATTATATAAGGCAGCTTCTCAAAGCGAGTTAATCCCGTGGCACCAGGCGTTCACCAAGCGGTTGCGGGCCTAGAACCTCCAGCCGCCTCTGCCCAGGTCTGGCTCGGGGCGCTGCAGCCTGGCCACGGCTGCTCTTAGGTATCACTGGAACGTCGGTGAGAATAAGAAGGGACATCCTGCAAGAAGCCAAGTATGCTGACGCCCGTCAAAGAGGACACTCTGCTGTCGGGCCCAGGTCTGTAGCGGGTCAGCCAGGGTCTGAGAATGAGGAGTTGGCCCGGGGGCCGCACCTGCCTGCGGAGGCCGGGGAGGCGCAGGGATAGTTGTGTCCCCCCGCAGTGTGTCATCTAGGGCGGTCCTGAGAGCCTCACGGCCAGGTGAGCTTCGGCGGGGCTGGGGGCCCGTCCCTCTGCCAGCAGCTGCTCGGGCTGCGGAAGGAGGAGCAGCCGGGGACCTGGCAGGCCCAGGCTGGGAGCCGCGGGCAGGGCATGGGCCGGGGAAGCAGGGCACGGGGTTTGCCTTGGTGCCTGCTGCTGCCCTGGCGCCCCACGGCCCCTGTGACCTCGCTGCCCCCCGGGCGGGACCCGGGATGGCCAAGGCCTCTGGCAGGAGGCAGGTGTATGTGACCCAGAGACAGGACGGCCGAGTGCAGTTTTCAAAGTGAAAACTGAAGCTGTGCCTTTGCGGATCATAGAGGCGGATCCCTGGAGGCAGGTGCAGCCTAAAGGGAAAGAAGTAATAGAAGGGCCCTGTTTCCTGCTTCAGCTCCGCTACTTCGAAAAGGACTAATCCAAGAATCCAGTCTCAGGGGATGGCTTGGTGCCCACGGTAGGCAGCGGCGACGCTTGCATCCTCTTTCCAAAAGAAGGCACCAGAGTTCCATTTCTGTATTCAAATTATCTTCTCATAAGATAGTTGGGTAGAAGAAGAATTTTAGAGGGTTTTTTTTTTTAATGGACAACTTAAATAATCCTTAATGATTTTCCAGCTCTTCTTTCCAATTTACCAAACCCCGATTATTCATCTAGAATTTCACAGCAAACAGAGCCCCCAATTTCTGAATCATTCTCAGATCTTCTAGCAAATTCTCACTCTATCATAAAAAAATGTTTCATAAATAAGCCTGCATGGGCTATAGGAGAAAGAAGAGAAGAACTGAAGTGAAGTGGAAATTTATGCAGGACTAAGGAATTGGGATGGTCTAGCAGTAATAGCAATTTTGTTTTTTAAAAACGTATTTTATTTAAATTCAATTTGCCAACATATAGTATAACCCCCAGTGCTCATCCCATCACGTGCCCTCCTCAGTGCCTGTCACCCAGTGCCCCCGTCCCCCCGCCCACCTCCCCTTCCGCAGCCTTTTGTGTGTTTCCCAGAGTTAGGAGTCGCTCATGGTTTGTCTCCCTCTCTAATGTTTTCACATGTCAGCTTGTGAGGGGATTAGAGTTAGGATCCTACTTAGGATCGTGTTTCAACTTTCAGGAGTATGACTTAAGGACCTTAGTTGAGGAAGGAAAGACCAAACAGTCCTGATAAACACAGACTAATGCCTTAGTTTATTTATTGACTCCTCAACTCAGAAACTACCACAGAGAGGTAGAAACTGAAGGGAAAGGCATAGAGCTTTGAGAACTCACTAGCTTTATTTTCCTCTTGTCTATTAAATACTAAGGTATTTTACTTATTGTTACCAGTTTGGGGAAAAGGCCATATAAAATTATTTTCTGGGGATCCCTGGGTGGCGCAGCGGTTTGGTGCCTGCCTTTGGCCCAGGGCGCGATCCTGGAGACCCGGGATCGAATCCCACGTCGGGCTCCCGGTGCATGGAGCCTGCTTCTCCCTCTGCCTGTGTCTCTGCCTCTCTCTCTCTGTGTGACTATCATAAATAAAAAAAAAAAAGAAAAAATTATTTTCTGATATTCTGATAATTGTATTTATGGAGGATGTTCATTTTCAAAACTTTTGGACAGGTAGGAGGATTCTTTGGAAGAGAAGGGGGACTTATGTGCAACAAATCTGCAGATTGTTAAAAAAAATAATTAAAAAAGGAGCCAGAATAAAGAAAGAATGTGGCCTATACTGTGGGCATAACACACTTCAAATTGATTTCATCAGGGTTTCTTTATCTGGTGTCCATGTACTTTTGTATTTAGGGAGGCTGCAAACATGGATGGGAAAAATTATATTCTTATTTTTTAAGATTTTAACTGAAATTGAGCACTTCCTTCAATTATGAACATAGATTTTATTAGACTGTCAAAGGGATTCATGCCTGGCACATACACACAAAAAAGGTTAAAACTTCTCAAATTGCAGTATTTTCACCAATACTTGGGAAAATAAAAATTTCTCATGTTTGAGCCAAAATATCAGTGCTTTCAACTCGTAAATATATGAATCTGGTAATAAATGTTTTAGGCCAAGGGACACTGATAATATTATCCACCACACTCTACATATATATCATCTCAGTCTCTACAACTGATATTCTCAGTTCAATTCTGTTTTTCGAGCACTATGAACAGATACTATCAAGACTCTGGGAGCTCTAGTAATTGCAAAAGCTTCCAGTGTTTTGAAGCTGCTGGGTACATGGTGACTATAATAAAAGGAATGTGTGATTTTTTTTTTGAGAGATAAGAAGCAATTATTTAATACCTTCCTTGGACTCTGTGTGTCTTGGAGGAGCTTAGGTCCTTAGTATTGATTGCCTTCTTACATTCTTCTATTGACCCGGTTTTTTGAGCATCCACCTTGTACAATGCATGAAGCCAAAGTAGGAGGGGGGGGGAGTAGTGTTTTGTCAGGCCTTTGGAGGCATCCATTCATTCACCCACACAGAATATACTCTTCCTGGACATCTCATGCAACTTAGACCAGATGAGGTCATTTCTACCTCCCTAACCTCCCATCCAATTCTCCAGGTCACTAAGACCAATGAACAAAAAATATACAGAGAGATTGTCACAAACTAATTCATTCTAGACCACAAATGAAAGCTTGTTTCCCAACGGTGGTGCCCCAGAAGTATCATTCAGGTCTTCAGTATATGCCCTTTGGGAATATCAAGGCTTTATCCGATTTGAGTAAAGTCGGCTTATTTGATTTGTGTTCCGTATACAAAACTAAGATAATTGATGAAACGATATTGGACATTTCTGTTGAAATGCTGAGTCTCCTGATTTAATGCTGAGGAACGTAACTTTCAAAAGAAATTATAAAGATTGACTCTTTTGAGTGTCAGTTTAACTCTAACAATATCTTAAGAATGATCAGCTGAGGCAATAGAAAACTAAGATCAAATGTCATTTCAGTGTTATGTAAAGAATGCTAATTTCATGCCTGTTTGTCACCAAGTGGAATATATTTTTAAAATAGTTTTTAAGGTATTTGTCACTTAGCATCTTTTGTCCATGTGAGGATGTACAACTCTGTCCACTTCCATGAGGAAGATCTCCAAGCCCTGGTCCTCACATTCTTTCTCAAGCCAAGAGATGGAACCAACGAAATAGGACTCTCTCCATTTTTGGTGCTGTGCCGATTCTTAGGCGAGTAGTTCTGTACATGTGCCAGATCTCAGGCAAGCTAGTTTACCAAATCCCAGCGTCTGGGATGCCAACTCTGCAAAACAGGCATAAAATAATAATATCTACTTCGCAGGGTGTTAAGGAGATCAAGTGAGATAATTCTGGTGAAATGCTTAGCAGAATATCTTGTGCACGGTGACACCGAATACGTTTGTCACTCTTACCATCGTCGTATTGTTATTATGCCCTGCCAAAATAAAGCCATTGACATGTACGTCACCAGCTTCCCGTCTCTTCTCCCTCTGTAAATTTACTTTCTCCATCCCATCCTTAGTTTTGACCCAGAACGAGGTGTGCTTCCTCTCGCTAAGATTCCATTCTCCATTTGTATAGTTGGCCTGATTTTTTCACAACACTTTCTTGATCTTCAATCTCTTCTTCCCTTTGGCTCTTTTGTTAGGTCTTTAAATGTGGGAAAACTCATTCTAATCTGAACAAAAAAGACAAATGCACCCCTTCTGACCCTATAGACTGTACAAACCCCCTCAACTGCCCCATCCCTCTCCTGTTTTCATTCAAAGTTCTTAACCTTTAGACCTGCAATCCCGTCTTAACCATTTCCATCCCCTACTTTGCACTCTGAGCGCACTATTTGTTTCTAGCTCCACTCCCACACCCACCACCCCTCCAGCAACCCTGTTTGTTCTCTATAGTTAAGAGTCTCTTATGCTTTGTCTCCCTTTCTGATTTCATCTTGTTTTATTTTACCCTCCTTTCCCCTGTGTCCCTCTGTTTTATTTCCTAAATTCCACGTATGAATGAAATCATATAATAATTGTCTTTCTCTGATTGATTTATTGTGCTTAGCATAATGCCATCTAGTTCTATCCATCTGCTAACGTCTTGATCTTAGGGTCATGAGTTCAAGCCCCATGTTAGGCTCCAAGCTAGGCATGGAGCCTACTTAAATTAAAAAAAAAAAAAAGAAACTCTAATTGTCCATAATAGAACAGCATTGTGATTAATACAGACACAAATTGTTATTCGCAAATAATTTATAATCTAATAACTTATTTTTGGCTAATTCTTTCCATCACCACAATGAAATGATAAAAAGACTTGCCATTAATCTCTGTTTATATTAACAGTCATTAATATTCATTAACAATATTTATTTTTATTAATAAGCATCAATATCTGTTTATATTAATATTTCCAAGATCATTTAAGTCCAGCCTTTTGTATATCAGAGGCATTTATGGCTATAGATCTATTTCCAGGCCCAATCCTTCTTTTTCTCATTTCACTATAAATAAATACCTTGAACACTTTATTCTGTCTCGCAACTTAGGTTAAAATTGAATTTAACACTCAATTTACAATTGCAAGTGGCTGTTTTTATCTCATTTTACCCTCAAATTTCAGTTGAGGTTCCTTGGTGAGTGTGGTAGATATGGATGGCTGCTTAGCCAACAGCCTTCTCCCTTCTTTCTTCCGTCTTGTTTATGGAATACCAATTGCGTTCAGGAACCTGACGAGGGTGGTTTACTAGTCTCTTCCCCAGGAGACGAATCTCAATTGTTCTAAGCCAATCAAAGCAAAGGCAATGATTGATTTAGGGGTTGGCGTGTGGTCCACATCTGGCTCACGAAGTCTGAGAAGTCTGTTGTGGAGGAATAAAGGATGTTCTGGGAAAGATTTTCTTCCCAGATAAACAGAAATAGACGTGCAAGAAGAAGCCTTCTTTCTTCTAGCTTTTAGATATTGTTATGAGAGGATGTGTTGGTTGGCACTGTGGCCAAGTGTCTTCAGACCATGGAGGAAGAGTCAGGAGACCTATTGAAAAGGTGACACCCATAAACTTCTGAATTAACTGACCCTGCAACTGCTCACTCATCATTAGAAAAGTAAAAAAAGACAGGCTAACGTATGAAAGATAATACTTCCAACAAAAAATGGAGACTTCTTAAAAAATCAATGAGAAAAAAGGGACAAAAACATTGGTAGACTTGAATTGGCACTTTGCACAGAACATATGCAAATCATTGAATAATGTGTGAAATAATGGTTAACATCATTGGTCTTCGGGAAAGTGCAAGTGAAAGCCACAAGATAGCACTGTATACCCACCAGAATGGGGACAGTAAAAAAGACTGACAAACCAAGTGGTGGTGAAGATAGGATTCTCAGGTTACTGTTGGAAGGGTAAATTGGTACAAGTATGCTGGGAAACTTGTCAACAAGATCTAGTAAAATGATTTATGCATACCTGCTGAACCGGCAATTCTACTCCTAGGTGTTGCCCAAAGGAAACATGGGTATATGTTTACCAAAAATACACATAGCAGCACTGTTTTAAACACCCCCAAATTGGAAACAGCCCAAATATCCATCAGGGTACACTGGATACATACATTATGGCATATTTACACAATCAGATACCAAAGAACAATATGAACAGGGGCACCTATTTATAATCGGTTAAGCAGCCCACTCTTGATTTCAAGATTCTCTCCCTCCTTCCCCCTTTGCCCCTCCCCCATACTCTCTTTTCTCTCCAATAAATGGAATCCTTAAAAGATAAGGAACAATATAAATATGTAAACTACTACCACAATAACAGATATATTTATTATTTATTAAAGATTTATTTTATATTTGAGGAGAGGGTGAGGGGAGGGGCAGAGGGAGAGAAAATCCCAAGCAGACACCCACTGAGCTGGACCTGGGGCTCATCTCCCCACCCAGGGATCATGACCTCGGGGGACCCCGACAGACACTCAGGCCTGTACCACCCAGGCGCCCCAACACAAATACATAGTTTTGAGCAAAGGATGCAGCAGGCAGGTATGACTACACTTGCATAAAGTTCAAAAACGAGCAAAACTAATTTCTGTTCTTAGAAGTTGAGGCAGTGATGGGGAGGGGGCCACAAAAGGATTTCTCCATCGCTGGCAATGCTCTGCTTCTTGATAATGGGCTTTGACTACATGTCTGTTCACTTTGAGACTCCTCGCGTTAGATGTTAGAACCTGTCTGCAGTCGCCCCTTGGACGACACAGGTCTGAGCCGCAACGGCCACTTATGCACGAGTTTGGGTTCAGGAAGTTTGCTCCATGGCTCGATGGCTTGCATTTGGTCCAGACTGGGGGTGCTCCAGGGTGCCCACAAAGCCGGCAGCAGCCCGGGCACTGGGCTCTGGGGGCCCCGGCTGCGCTGCAGGTGAGCCCCCACCGGGGACGCCCGCTGCCGCAGCAGGTGCAGGTGCAGGGCGGGTGTGCATCTCACCTGCGCCTCCGGAAGCCGCTCCCCAGGTGTGCTCTGCTGGGCCCAGGGCCCCACGCTCCAGAAGGGTCTGCCCCGGATTCCTCGCCAGGATCCCGGCAGCTTCCATGCTCAGGGTTTTGCCCCCTGCGTCTTGGGGCAGCTCCTGCACCGCCCGTAGCCTGCCTGGTGCCCACTGCCTTGCATCCTTGCATCTTGAGCACGTGCCGCTGCCCCCCATGCCCCAGGAGACAGGAAGCAGGAGGGAGGCGGTGCAGGAGGCCCCAGAGGCTGGGTGACCAGGCAGCTGGAGACGGTTCCCCTGTGCAGGAGGGGACCGAGGAGACAGTTCTGGAGGCGCATCTGGAGAAGGGGCTGGAGGGCAGTTGGAGGCTGGAAGGAGGGGCACCTCTGGGTTTGTTCCTGCAAACACTGTTGAAGGAAGGGACAGATCTGCTGGATTGTTGGGGGTACTGTCTGGAGATATCCTATATTCTTTTTTTTACAGGACTATAAATGTATTTTCTTTCCTAATAGCATTTTCTTTTCTCTGGATACTTTATTGCAAAAATACTGTATTAGTGCATATAACATAAAAAAATATGTGTTAATTCACTGCTTATGTTATGCGTAAGGCTCTGGGGCTACTAGGCTATTAGTAGTTAATTTTGTCGTAGATAAGTCAGTTCTACTTCGATTTTCTACAGTGGGAGGGCCAGCACCCCTAAGCCCCATGTTGTTCAAGGGTCAGCTGTACTTCTTCCGAATATGTGTTTGCTTCAGTGAAAAGGCCATTTAAAAAATAATCGAAAGAGAAGAAAAAAAAGGTGAGAAGAAATAAAAGGGAACAGAAGGTAGAGAAAGAGCGTAAAGGGAAAACAGCGCTTGCCAGGGGCACCTGCAATCCCAAGCAAGGCCGGTGGGGTTCAGCAGTTATTGCTTCATGATTCTATGAGCCTTTTGTGTGTTAAATTGCTGCCAGAGTCCTCAATCTAGACTGTGGCTGTCTCTTGCTGTTTTTGAAGATAAAAAGTAACTTGATTTTCTCTGGAAAATTAGAATTCACTGTTTGGAACTACTCATCTGCCAGAAGGAGTCAGATCCTTGTGATTCTGATTCTTGAATGATTTCATAGTTATGAGTCCATTTCTATTTCTGGGTAGCACAAAATCTTAGATGCATAAATTTTATTTGTACTACCTACACTAATTTGCTAGCAAGTGCATTTCCTATAAGGAAATATAAGATACAGTGTGTATAATCAGCTTCGAATTTAGGTAAAGACTTAATAATTAACAATTTTTTGAAATGTTGCCAGACCTTGATAATTTGCTTCTATTTAGAACTCCTCCCACATTAGCCCCTGATCCATATTGTTGAACAATAAGTTCTATTCTGGCTTGGGTTGTTGGCAGGTCGTGTTTGTTTGTTTTATTTTTCCCTCCACGTATGCTCGTTTTGGTCCCTTGCATAGACCGTACGCCATTTGAAGGTTGGATCCATGTCTTATAATCTTTCAAAAATTTCTTTAACCTTTGGACTTTATTCATAGTAAATACTAAGTTTTTCCTGAATACGTGCTGGTCACTGTCATGCTTAGGTTGGATAAGGAAAGGCCATGCTTGTGGACAATTGGCAGGGAATTTTTCTTGGCAGCATTGAAGGATAGCATAGGCATTCTTTGGCTTGTAGTGTTACAGAACTCAAAGAAATGGGCTAAGAACAGTCCTATGGCCTATACATGTGACAGATATAACAAGCAAGTTATTATTTGACTTACCTAGTACCAAACAACTCAGTTGACTTTTTTTTTTTTGACAGAATTGACTAAATTACCCGATTGTTTTGTCTTTGTGTAGACAGAGCCTAGGATTCTATTGATGAAACCATATTTCATGCTCATGCTCTGCAACAGCTGTAGTTCACCAAATTGAAATAACTTAATGAGGTATTGATTTTGCTGCTCAGCATGCTCTGAAATAACTACCAAAATTGTGGGAGGCAACATCATAAGGAAGAGGGAGAAAGAAAGGTGAATTTCTAATGAATACACTAGATGAGTTCCTGTCAACTTGATTATTTGAATTGGATGCTTTAGAATTAGAGAAATGAATTATTTAATTGGAGATGAAAAATATGAGTTCATTTTGCTCATTTGGAATTTGGAATTGGAACTGAATCACATGCACTTCAGGAAACATAAAAGTTAAAAAAAAAACAATCCTAGCTCAGAGATAAATTATAGTGGTAAGTTATTTTTCAAGCCAATTTTTAGTTGTTCAAACTAGAAGAAATGGAGAAAGCCTTAGAGTGGAAATAAGACTCTAGGGAAAGGAAATAAAGGAACTGTTCCTTTTGCATGTTTCCTAAATACTCCCTGGTGGCTCTTAATGAGCTGCATTATTGCGTTTTGGCTCTGGAGTTGGATGGAGCTCTGCCATAAATTAGCAAGATGGAGAGAATTTGAATGAGGGTACTGCACAGACAGGAATACAGGAAACCTCTTCTTCATATTCCATTTGGCTAGATTCTGATTTTGTGGATAAATGGTTGGCATCCTGAGGGCCATCTCAAAGTTACCTAACTTTGCAAAGAACTTTCTAGAATCACTAGGTCAACAGCTGTGCTACTCAGGTGAATCTATATGGACCAGGCATGTTGTCCTAAGCCGCTTCTATACTGTCTTCCCCGTTGTCCCATCTCTTTTCATTAAGAAAACCCACTGATTATTTGTCTGAATGAAATAAATTTAGTGTTCCCCAAGAACATGGAGTGCTTCTGTGACCAAGCAGATCAGAACCAGAAAGGATGGCACAGTGTACCAGAAGAGGAAATGGCCGTGGAGCACAGCAGAGGAGGTTGGGGGTGAGGTGGGGTTGGGTCAAAACGAAGAATCCCAGTGAAATGCGTTTGGAGAGGCTGCCTGGGTCAAGGAAGTCATTGGGAGGAAAATCAGCAGCCTCCTACTGAAGGGCCTCTTAGGGCCCTTACACTCTCAGATGCTGTCTTCAAATTTAAATTTGATTTGGCTTCTTGATTTCAAGCAGATTCCTTTAAAGTGGTGGTTCTCAGCTGGAGACAAGGGCGACTTTGCTTCCCCAGGGACATCTGGAGATGTCTGGAGACATTCCGGTTGTCACAACTGGGGCGGAGGGACATCTAGCTACCGACATCTAGCAGGTAGAGGCCAGGGATGCTGAGAAATATTATGTTAGAACGCACAGGACGGCCCCTTGCCCCCGCCTTTGCTCTGTGTGACAAAGATTGATCTGGCCCCAAAAGTCAAGAATGACAAGGTTGAGAAATCCTGAAAGGAAGGACCAATTTCTATAGCCATGAAAGAAGGAGGGACTGATAAAACTTAGGAAGGACTCACGTTCCCCCGAGTAAAGGAGAGACATACCAGCCGGGAGCGGCAAAGACAGGACAAGGTGATTAGGCGCTCCTGTCAGGTGTCGGGAGCGTGGCTGCCACGTCTGGGCTGCAGCTCGGTCACTTGGGCTACTTGCCCCGAGCCGCGGGGTTACAACTGATTTGCATATAATGATGTGTTTACATAAAATGTAGTTATAATAAATACGAGCAACTGTGGGTGGTTTCTCTTCAATGTATCTGCTCCATTGCCAGATAATGATCATTTATTAGGCATCCGCTAGGTCCTGGCGCTGTGTTCAGGGTGTATTTTTAAAGTGGTTCACATTTAGTTTCCTTTGTTTTAAAACAGCAACTTCCATCAGCTATCCCAGGAGGATCGTTTAATTGTTCCAGATACAGAAGGATCTTCTTTTGAGTCTCTTGCTTTTCCACATGTAGAAGAAGTTAGTACAGAGGAAATACAGCTTTGGGATGGAAGGACTTTCGGGGTTTCTGCACAAGGAAAAATAGTGCTCATGTGCTTGAAATATTAACAATCCTAAGGAGCTTAAAGGGATTTTGTATGTCGCAACCTTAAACAATGTTATTCTAGGTCTCTTTCCTGGGTCTCATATGAGAAGTTGGCTCTGATGAGCTCTAAAGTCTTTTTCCACGAAGAGTCTAGGATTCTGTTCTTCTCTGCCAGCCAGTTAGAAGTGAGACATTTGGGTCCTGCGCTCGTCTGGGCAGGCTGCAGGATTTATAACCACTGATTTCAAGGGCCTCAGAAATCTGGTAAAATTGGATGCCAAACTTTTTGAATATGTGCATTTTCCTGGGGTGAGTTTCCATATTTATACAATAATCTAAGTAGTCCGTGATTCTAAAAAATTAAGATCGACTGCCATACGACGTGATGCTAATGAAGTCAGGATTATATGCTTCCACTCTCGTGGATATTAATAGACGAAGCTCTATCCTATAGCCCAGGACCTCACCACTGATCCTGAGGATCTGCATGCAAACGTGTGCTATTAGTCACAGGGGCACAAGAGAAAACAGCGAGGTGGGTGGGGGGACATGGCAACGGGGTGACGGGCACAGAGGAGGGCACTTGATGAGATGAGCACTGGGTGTTATACTATATGTTGGCAAATTGAATTTAAGTAAAATTTGTGAAAAAAGTAAACAATACATATTGGTCAGGGGCCCCCCTGTGGCCTCTACTCAACACAGTGTTCCGGAAAACAAAGAGCTGCTATGAAATCTCATCAATCAGAGCTACATGTGGGATTTTGGAGGACCAGTAAATGACACTCCTCTTTCTCTCCAGATTGCGGAGCCAGTAGAGAGACAGGCTAGAGAAGACAGACAGATGGGGAGTAAAAAGAAAGTTGGCTTTATTATTGATTAAGCTGATGGGAAAACATGGCTTTAAATTTGGGCCAAATAGGCTTCCTAATACTCCCTCTGAATTTAGAAGACTTCTTGCAGCTGTCCCTGGCCCAGCCAGTCGGGGCAGGTGAGCTCCTTTCCTGCAGCTGAACAGAATGTCTGATCCGCAGATGGCCACGGGCTCTGAGCGGGCGCTGCTCAGCTCCTCACTGACCTCAATCTGCTGCGTCCCTCCTCCCCAGGAGAGCAACGAATAACGGAGGAGAGCAGCTCTCCCCAGTAACTCTCCCTTCTCCGATGCTGGAGGCATATTATCTGCTCTCTTCAGAACATCAAGAGTTAGGAATAAATTTTTCCCCCCCAATTTTAAGTGCCTCTCTGAATCAATTGCAGATTGAAATACAATATTGTTGGGGAGATGGCGTAAGTGACTTGCTTTTAAAGATGGAACTACAAACCCTTCCAGGCCATCAAAAGCAGGAAAAGCATTGGTCAGAGAGTTTTCTGAGACACTGCCCAACATCTCTTGAGGCCAGGTGATGAGTTAGAATTGTCGAGGAGAGCTAAAATATCCTGGGAGGAAGTGCTTCGGGCAAGGGATATGGGTGTGGACATCAGAGGAGTGAGCCTCTAGGTGAACCGTGGACTGAAGATGTGTCACATTCTGGGACAGACTTCTCTGTTTTCCTCATCTAACTTCACCTTCCTTGGCTCTAACAAAAGGTTTCTGACTTTTTATCAAACATTCTATAACCTTTAAATGCTTTCAGGTTGTCGCTCTTCTGAAATAATAACAGCAGCTGTCTTTTGAGTAATGCCTTTGTGGGGGAGGCAGGTGTTCTGAAGCGACTTCTGGGCTCTTAATCGGTATAGTGGCCCAATGCCCCTATTTGTCTCATGGGTCTCACTTTATACCTGACGTCCTGGTATAACTACTAAATGTACTTCCACTCACCCTCCGAAATGTCCCAATTTGGGTAATAAATTATATGTTCACTCCTTTTCTTTAATGTTTAGCTTTTGCCTTTTTAAAAGAGGAGTGGATTTATTGCTACTTGTGTAATTAAAAAAGACAATATTATGATTTCTGCCTTTAAGGAGAGCTAATTGATTATAATAATGAAGCAGGCATTGATATGGTACTTTGCACCTTACAGAACTCTTTAACAGATTTGTTTAAAGGATTGGATGGTAGGGGGTCAGTATTTTTTGAGTAGATGGGTGAGTAGGTGAAGGTAGACTGATGGGTGCAGCAGGCATTGCTCTATTAGTCACACATGAATTATCAACATCATCTCACACTTTTGTGTAGTTTTGTTGTGACTATTGTGTGAAACCTTTTCCTTTCTTGCCTTTTTTCTCAGTGATACTTGAAATTGTGTTGATCTGTCAAAGAACTGTCATCTCTTACCTACTTTCTTTTACGTCTACATACTTTTATCTCTTACATACTTTCTTTTACCTCTGATTACAACTCTTTATTTTTCCAGCCTCCATCAAGATGCCGGTTTTTGTACACATTATCGTATAAAGTGAGATAAAACTGGTAAGTGGGTGAGCATCACAGGCCTCAAAACAAACCCCTGAGGGGCATGGTTTTTTAGAGTCTTCTGTTTGGGATGGAGTCATCGAAACCCTCTTTGTATATGACCCTGCACCCAGATCTTCTCCACCATGTGGTGAAATCCAGCCTGTCTGTCCTTGCTTCCTTCCTTTCTTCCTCCTCCCCCTTCCCTCTTTCCTTCTTTCAAGTAGGCTCCACACCTGGAATGGAGCCCAACGTGGGCCTTGAACTCACAACCCTGAGATTAAGACCTGAGTTGAGATTAAGAGTTGGATGCTTGGGGCACCCAGAGTGGCTCAGTGGTTGAGCACCTGCCTTCGGCTCAGGGTGTGACCTTGGGGTCCTGGGATCGAGTCCCACATCGGGCTCCCCACAGGGAGCCTGCTTCTCCCTCTCTGCCTCTCTGTGTCTCTCATGAATAAATAAATACAATCTTAAAAAAAGAGAGATGCTTAACCCACTGAGCCACCCAGTCACCCTGTATCTCCATTTATTAATGGCTGTCATGTAGAAGAGAATGGAGATCCTCTATAAATCAAGATGGATTGCCTCTCTCTTTTCTTTCCCTTCAAACTCACTGTCGAGGGGAAGGTTGGTGCAGTGGAATTGTCGGTATCTGGAGTCACACTAGTGATTATGCCCGGGACTGATAGCTAACCTGGAGGACCTAGTATGGTAGCACTGCTAGTTAAAATAGGAAAATATTTCTGAAGCATTTGGCAGCAAGCCAGCTCCAAGGTCTCCTTCTAAGTTGTCCTGCCCCCAGTTTCCTTGACTGTCCCCTCGGGTACCGCTGGATGTCCCCAGATCCAGCAAACAAGGGTCAACACCTGGCATAGCAAGGGGCTACTGGAATCTTGCTCCAACCCATCCTGATCAGGTGGTGCCTGTGCTGCATCAGGTTGTTGAATAACCACCCCTGGTTGTTCTCTGGGACCTCTTCTTTGAAGTGCTTAAATGTGAATTTGATAGGACTTTCCAGAATTTTAAAAATGGAAATCAAACTAGCACTTTGGGATTGGGCTTAGTTCTTTCTCTGTGTGTGTGTGCACGCGCACAGGTGTGTGAATGAGTGTAGGAGAACGTGTGTATGCATGTGCGCATGGCAATGGATTTGATGCATTTTCTGTTTTTTAGGGTGTCTCCAATTAACATTTCTGTTCAACAATCGGGCTGTTTGTCTAAACACCCTTTAGACATATTCTCTTCAAACAAAATGTGGAAATTTCTTTTAGTACCTGTCAGATGGTCATCCAGGTTTTGGTTAACTTTGGTAATGGAGAGTTCACTCCCCAGAAGTCATTTTCCCTTCCAGAATAAATTACGTGGGATGATCTACACTTATTTCTCAGAAATTTTCTTTATCACAAAGAACCATATCTGATAGTCAGCAACAGGATTCATCTCTTTGTGTAAAAACGTTTCTCCGGATAATCTTCCCTTAGCCATCCTCTCCATATGCATATTCATGAACAGTTTATAACATTTGAGAAATATCACAAACCCAAAGAGACCGCATGATCCTGATTCCTATTTTTTGGTTCAGAAATATGCTTTGTACATTTAGGGAATCAGTCCTTAGGTAATCAATTGTTTCTATCAAAGGAATGAGTGCATGAAAAATGAAGGACCCCAGGCAGAAAATATTTTTTTAGCCTTTATAGAAAATTCCCCCAGGATATAAACTTCATGAATCTGATTGGCCTGTTTCAATATTTAATCATAGCAAAGATCAAGAATTTCCCCTTATGCCCAGATGAAATCTCTCTACCTTTAATTAAAGCTAATTTCTTCTTTACTACTCTGGGTGGGTTTCCTTTGTCTGGCTGCATTCCCAGATCATCCTTCTTGTTGACAGCATAGATGGAGGAGGGAGAAAGACCAAATGTGTATTATAGGACTCTGGTATTCTAGAGAACTCTATTACCAAATTCACTACCCCATAGAGTAATGGGGAACATTTTCCTTCATCATTCTAGATATCTGATTATGTTAAAAAGCAAAAAAAAAAATGCTATCCACTTTGCAATAGCAAGTGAGGCCACCTCTTTTTTATATCAGGTCATGTATGGATATTTAGAGAGGAGGAAAAGGCTGT
The DNA here is from genome assembly GCF_018345385.1 of Vulpes lagopus. Classification (NCBI taxonomy): domain Eukaryota; kingdom Metazoa; phylum Chordata; class Mammalia; order Carnivora; family Canidae; genus Vulpes; species Vulpes lagopus. Next base: position 1,258,970 of record NC_054826.1, on the reverse strand, counting down.
CATTGTAAACGTGTAGGGGAAAACACTTAACTTTTTTTTTTAAGATTTTATTTATTTACTCATGAGAGACACAGAGAGAGAGAGAGAGAGAGAGGCAGAGACACAGGCAGATGGAGAAGCAGGCTCCGTGCAGGGAGCCCAATGTAGGACTCGATCCCGGAACCCAGGGTCACTCCCTGGGCCAAAGGCAGGTGCCAAACCGCTGAGCCACCCAGGGATCCCCTTACCTTTTTTTTTTTTTAAGAAAAACTATTTATTGTGATCTATACTCAAATATAAAATGTAAGAATTATGTATTTTGCCTCTTGAGCTTGACCTTATAACTTCTAATTAGGCCAATTAACATACCCTCACTGACTTCCCCAGAGTGTCATCAGGAAAGCACAGAAAGAAGTTGTACCGTGACACTCTTCCTTCTAGGGCTTTAGTTCGGGTTATGTATAGACACGTATCAAGATCCTTTAATGACAAAACTCATGACTTGATTTGACTTTTAGTTTCCATGATTTTGAAAGGCTACTAAGGGCAGCCCGGCTGGCTCAGCGGTTTAGCGCTGCCTTCGGCCTAGGGTGTGATCCTGGAGTCCCGGGATCGAGTCCCATGTCACGTTCCCTGCATGGAGCTTGCTTCTCCCTCTGCCTCTCTCTCTCTCTCTCTCTGTGTGTGTGTGTGTCTCTTATGAATAAATAAATAAAATCTTTAAAAAAAAGGTCACTAAATCTGAAAGAGACTTTAGGGAGACTATAGTTTAATCCCCTTTGGAGAAGAGGAAATTGTGGCTCATGCATTGACCATAAAAAATATTCTTCCTTGAAGGCTTGGGCATTGAAGAGGAATACTGAACAACATTGAATAACAGTCTTTACCTTTTTGGAGAAATCCGGATCATTACACCTCACCACCAAGGTGCCCATCAGTTAGAAACATGTAGAAAGGAGGAATACAGTGCCTCCAATGTCCCTGGCTTGGTGGATGTGTCTTTTAGGACATTTAATCTTTTAAAAATTAATTCTGTGGGACACCCAGGTGACTCAGTGGTTGAGCGTCTGCCTTTGGCTCAGATCATGATCTTGGGGTCCTCGGATCAAGTCTCCCACTGGGCTCCCTGCAGGGAGCCTGCTTCTCCCTCTGCCTGTGTCTCTGCCTCTCTCTTTGTCTCTCATGAATAAGTACATAAAATCTTAAAAATAAGTAAATAAAATAAAAATTCTGTGATTAGGAATAAGTTTTTGATATCTGAGCATGCTTCTGTATTATGAGGGAGAGTCCTGCACAGATAACACATGTGGGTTGTTCTCCCGACGTAAAATATAAATAAATCATCACCATTCTGATTTTAAAATGTTTCCTATAATTTTGATTGTTTTAAGTTTTCTTTCTTTCTTTCTTTCTTTCTTCTTTCTTTCTTTCTTTCTTTCTTTTTTTTTTTTTTCTTTTTCAGAGCTCTGTGTGGGCTTGAGTTTCCTTGCTGGATTCTTTTAAGCAAACGTGTTGAGTGACTACCATTCATTTATTTATTCAACAAGAATGTATTTAGCGTTCGTTATTTTCTGAACTGCTCTGGGTGCTGGGGATACAGTAGAAATAAAAGAAATTCTTACACTCACAGAGCTTTTGATCTCATTACATATACAAGCAAATAAGATGAATCCAGTCCTGGCTTCCCTGAGCACGGAGCTTAGCAGGAAAGACAAAATCTAAATTGATTGCTACAATTAGTATGATGAATATTCATGACAGGGGTAGCAGAAGGTATAGAGTACCTAATGACTGATTGCCTACATATGTACAGAAAACAGGGCAGTGAGACCAAGTTCTGGGGTCAAGGGAGGTTCCTTAAAAAGGGGGGAGAGAGAGAGAGACATTTAAGCTGGTGTCTAAAAGGTGAGTCGGAGTTCAGTGATTTGTGGGTTGGGAGAGAGGATGATTCATCAGAGGCAATAACATGCATGAGTTTGGGAATTGAGAGAAGGAACGGCACGTTTGTAAGACGGGATGTGCTTGGTTTGGCTAGAGCAGAGAGTCTGTGGGACTCTGCGGGGAGGGAAGGTCTGAATGAGGTCCCACCATTGAGGGCTTTGCAAACCCTCTTGAGGAAACTGCTGTATTTGAAGGGCAGTGGGAGCCACTACGGGTTTAAAGCCTATCGCTTTTGTTTAAGGATCCCACCTCTAGCCATACGGGTAAGAGGACGGGAGGACAAACACTACGTGAAAGTATGACCAGGTGTTGGCATAATTTAGGTAGGGGACGCTGGCAAAGGAGATGGGATGAAATGCAGGGATTTGAGTAACACTTGGGAGTAGAATGACTAGACGCAAGTCAGAGCCGCTGATGAGGAAGATCACGTGTGCGTAAGAAGGACAATTCAAGGATGACTTCTAGAATTTTGGTTCTGGGTTCAGAGAGCTACAGATCTGCCCGCCAGACCCCAGATCTGTGTGATCTCCCACCTTTCGGTTTCGCTTCCTTTAGCTGCGGGTGCCCCCGGATGGCCAGCTCGCCAGCTGCCTCTCGCAGGCCTCAGACCAGGGGAGCCCCCGTGTTACGGGCGAGCCTGTGTTTCAGGGAGGACTGTGGTATATAAAGTCACTGCGGCTCCTGGCTAGGTTTTCAGGGGACTGACCCTCTTCTGAGTTCTGCTGGACAGTAGCCGTTGCTAAGCGGAACATCTAAAATGGTTATGCGAGGACTAGCCGAGGCGCTGTCCGCGTCGAGCTACCAAATGACCATTAACTTCCTCAGCTGCTCCGCTCAGAACGCAGACGTGAGATCCTGTGTTCCTTTTCTGAACTGACTGTTGTTCAAGGCTGATCGCACACTACCCGTTGCTTTCGTATTGTGGAAACTCAATATATCTCCTCCCCCTCCGAGTCAGAAGGGGAATCATTTGGATTAATATTTTATTATTTTAAAATGCCTCCAAGATGCCATCTGATTCATTCCCATAACAATTTTGGGAGACAGGAAGGAAGCAGGTAAACACGCACGTCACATAGTTTTCACTTAATGGCAAATTTAGTGCTGTTTGGTCAAAGATGAAAAATGAAGAAATTATTCATGTGGAATCTAATTTAAGATCATCATTCTTGGTGACATTTATGACTTGCTTCTGGCAGGGATTTTGTTTGTTGTAGTAATATGAGGAATGTTCTACTCTTTGTATTTGAAGGTGACACCACTATCCCTCCATTAGTCGTACATGTGCTTTGAGGTGTTTTTCTAATGGAAAGGACAGATTTTCATTAAGCCATTTGCACTTTCTCTTGACATTGTGACAATTGACACACATTTCTGATGCCTGACTTGGGATAGGTATTACAGCCATAACCACCAGCAGAGAAAAACAAATTGCCTGCCTGGGGATTTGAACTTTTGCCACCAGCCTCATTAGCACAGTGTGCTAACCAACTAGGGTAGCCACGGGCATGCAATTATAGAACAGCATGAATCAAACCTGGTCTAGGGCCCTGAAATTTAACCTTTGACTATATCCATTAGCCTTGACACATCTCCATGAAAGAACGTGGCCTTTCTCTAGAGGCGTATACTACAGAACGGTTCGCCGTTATCTTTCATGGAGATTTATTTCTCAAATTTAATAAAGATAGAAACATCAGTGGATCTTGAAATAAAATTTAGTGTTTCTATAATGCGAGGTGTTTATTTTTGAGTGATATTTATAAATACGATCATTCATCTGTGACAATTGTCTTTAATAACTTCTTTTCCGCGGTGAGGGCACGCTTGAACCACATCTGAATTTATGTCTGTCCACATGTGGGAGGGAGTCGCGTTTGAGAATTGGAGCACAAATGTCAGGACACCCTTCAAAGCGAGAGCTTCACAGTAATGCTAGAGAGCGGACAGGAAGCCATGAAGGCATTGTGTGAATGAAAGGAAAAATGCAAATTCGTTGCAGTCAACATACTCTTGCCAACTATTTTGAGAGTGGAACACTTAATTACATTGTAATTATTAATGATTTCAAACCAATGGCAGTTATATGAATATGAAACCGGTCCAGGGAGGGAGGAGGATGGTATGGATATGGATGTTATATTTATAAACTGTGTTAGTGTGCTTGGGCTGACAAAACAAGAAAACCGCAGAATCAGCGGCTCACGGTTTTGAAGGGGGTGGGTGGGTGGGGTGGGGGTGGAGTCCGAGATCAAGGTTGGACCTAGGGTTTGGCTCCCGGTGAGCGTCTCTTCCTGGCCTCCAGCCCACTGTCTCCTTGCTGTGTTTTCACATGGTGCAGACACAGGGTGCTCTGCCTCCTCTCCCTGCAGGGACCCTCATCCAGCCGTGGGTACTCCGTCCTCAGGCCTTCATCTACACTTAGGTACCAGCTGAGGCCCTCCCTGCAAATACTGTCACTTTGGGCCTTAGGGCTTCTGCATATGGATGTTAGGGGGCGTGAACATTCATTCATAACAAAAGCTGAGGGCAACTTGACTATTTTTATGGGTAAACAAGGTTTTCTGTCTCCCTCACTTCCTTACTCAGCCGGCCTTCACGTCCTGCTGATTCTGCTGTCCGCGTCTTTCTGTCATCCAGACCTCACGCGAGGGCACCCGAGCTGATCCAGACCTTCTCATTTCTCAAGTGGACAGCACCAGCAGCTCCCACCTGTCTGCTGTCTCCAATCCTGCCTCCCTTTAATTCATTTTTTATAGTTTATAACATGCAAATGAGATCCTGTTACTTACTTGCTTCAGTTCTTTCCAAGGATTGCCGTTACTCTTGGGATGAAATCCCCAGGCCTCACCATTCCTTACATGGAAGACTTTGTCAGTGGGCGTGGGGTGGCACCCGGAGCGCGCGCGCGCGTGTGTGTGTGTGCGTGTGCGTGTGCACTCACATGCGCGTGTGCAGAAGTGTTCTGGGACAGTGGATCTCACACAATTAGAAGCCCACAAATGTACACCTTTCGCTTTATGTCCTCATGAGGTTATTTACAGTGTTTGAAGTTTATATATTTGTGTTGAAGCGTTAAGTGCAAACATCTAAAAATACCTAAGTTTTATAATCCCCTTCTATCGTTTATTGTTTTTAGTTCACTGGGAGCCTAGGGTAAAACAAATTGAATTGGCCTTGATGTCTGTCGGTTTGGGGCCCTGCCCACAAGGAGCTGCCCAGCACCCCCGGCCTCCAGACTCTTCTCTCTGCCTCCACACACCACCTGCATACCCTAAGCTCTACCTGCATGAATGTTTTTCACTTTCTTAACTCTTGATGTTCTCTCCTCTACAGAACGTCTCATCTAGTGTTCTCACTTCTGTTTCATCTTCCTTGACAAAATTTTACTCCTGTCTTCATCTTTTAGGTCTTAGTTCAAACATCACTTCTTGATTCTGCAACTTCCCTCGATAAGGCCAGGTGCTCCCATCACATGCCTTTCATTCAAGCTTTTTTTTTTTTTTCTAAAGATTTCAAGATCTAAAGATTTGAGAGAGGGTGCACACATGTGCACAAGCAGGGAAAGGGGCAGAGGGAGGGGTAGGATCCCAAGTAGACGTCCCGGTGAGCATGTAGTGCAATCCCAGAACCCCTGAGATCATGACCTGAGTCGAAATTAAGAGCTGGTCACTTAACCGAATGTGTCACCCAGGCGCCTGGTGCCCATCATTCAAGCTTTAAAATCCTCTTCCCTACCTTCCTAGGACAGCAGATTGTCACTGCTGATTCACTTGTGCCTCTTCCTTGAGGATAGGGAATCTTTTTTTGGAAAAAAAATATTTTATTTGTTTATTTGAGAGAGAGAGCACACACATGAGCGGGGGAAGGGGACAGAGGGAGGGAGAAGCAGGCTTCCTGCTGAGCAAGGAGCCCAGTGCGGGACTCAATCTTAGGACGCTGGGATCATGACCTGAACGGAAGGCAGACACTCAGCCGACTGAGCCACCCAAGTGGGATCTTGATGCATAGGGATCATAGGGATCTTAGCATAGGGATCTTGATGGAATCCTTGGAATCCAGCAGAGAACGAAGCATAGCAAAGCACTGAATATATTTGTTACGTTTGTTCAATAGCAGCTCCATGGAGACAGGAACTCCATTCAGTCCTTTGATGGATTCACTGCTATATTCCCGAGCACAATAACAATGCCTGCGCATAGTAAGTGCTCAGTAAATATACGTGTGTGTATAATACTAACACATACTAAGTTTTCTCTATACACAGAGGTATGGATATGGATATATGTGTATCAATAGGAAATGGGTTTCTTAAAAGACTATTTGTTTAAGAGCAGGTTTAGGTTCGCAGCAACATTAAGAGGAAGGTACAAAGACTTTTCATATACCCTTTGCCCCCACACATGCGTAGCTTTCTCCATTATCAACATTTCCCACCAGAGGGGTACAGTCTTTAGAATCAATAAACCTACATTGATATAATCATCCAAGTCCATAAGGGCTCCCTCTTGGTATTATACATTCTCTGGATTTGGACAAAAGTATAATGATGTGTATCTATCATTATAGTATCATGTGGAGTCTTTTCATTGCTCTAAAAATCCTTTATACTCTATTTATCCCACCCCTAATCTTTTTACTGTCTCCACAGTTTTGCTTTTTCTGGGGTGGTTTGTAATTGGAATGATACAGTATGGAGCTGTTTCAGACTGGCTTCTCTTACTTAGTAATATGCATTTAAGGTTCCTCTATGTGTTTTCATGGCTTGATAGCTCCTTTCTCCTTAGTGCTGAATAATATTCCATCGTTCATGTATACCACAGTTTATTTATGCATTCACCTACTAAAGGATGTTTTGGTGGCTTCCGGGTTTCAGCAATTATAAATAAAGCTTCTATTAACATCCACGTGTAGGTTTTGTGTGTACATCAACTTCCAGCTCCTCTGGGTGAATAACAAGCAGCACAAATACAGGATCATTTGGTGAGAGGATGTTTAGTGTTCAAGGAACTGCCACACTGTCTTGCAAAGTGGCTGTACCATTTTGTGTTCCCACCAACAAAGGAGAATTCCCATAACTCTCCATTTTCACCAGCATTTGGCTTTCTTAGTGTTTCAGATTTTGGACATTCTAAGAAGTCATATTAGAGTTTTAGTTTTACATAGTTTTAGTTTTATATAGTTTATAGTTTTATATAGTTATAGTTTTCAATACATTTTAAAAAAGGTTTTATTTATTTATTCATGAGAGACACAGAGAGAAGCAGAGACATAGACAGAGGGAGAAACAGGCTCCCTGCGGGGAGCCCAATGTGGGACTCAATCCCGGGACCCCGGGATCACACCCTGAGTCAAAGGCAGATGCTCAACTGTTGAGTCACCCAGGTGTCTCAGTTTTCAATACATTTTATGAAAGAACCTCACCTATATCATGGGACTGGTATGGCACCACTGAAGGAGCTGATGTCCTTGTTGGGTGCTAGAATTATACATTATTTATGTCAAGAATCAGGTGTCACAGCCTTTGAAAACCTGGACCCATCAAGGGACTAGCCTACCATTTCTCTGCTCTAGCTCTACGGCTCATCAGTGGTTTGTCTTTAGAGAACAGGAGCCATGCATGGCTTGGCTACCAATTTTTTTTTAATGATTTTTTTTCCCTTTTTAATGATTTTCCAGTAACTTGCTTCAGTAGGAAGAAAATAATTGATGGCAATTATTTAAAAAAAGATTGTCTTTAACTTTGTCTAATGAAAACTTAGCTGCATTTTTGCCTATATACAAGAAGCTCAAATTATTGAAAAGAGTACTGACTCTAATGAGCTAAGAAAAATGCCAAATTTCATGTTGAAATTCTTATACCAGGAGTGCATAAATATGGAAACTGGAAAGGCTAACCACATGGTTTTTAAATCCATCAAAAATTCAAATAATACTTAAATGTCTAAAATGTTTTATAAGGTTCAGTTTTCCAAGATCTGTATTCATGATCTATAATATTAGGAAATAAATTGAGTTAGTTGTCCATAAAAGAGTATCAAATAAGCTTTCAATAAAGGCTGACCAGATTTTTACAAGTTTAGATCCTTTTATTATTGAGTACATACTTAATAGGAATAAAAATTTATAATAACTACTAATAATTGCATCTCTGCAATTTATTGTTACCTTTATATACAAAATTCAAAAATATAATTTCAACTCTTAATGCTCTTTCTGTGAGCCAAGTATAATTATTTCAATCTTGCAGAAAAGGGGATTAAGGATCAGAACAGTTAAGTGGCTTGTCTAAAAGCACAGAGGATGAGATTTTAGTGGAGTACAATGTTTCCTGCCTGGGTGAGCCCCTTCCTCTGAGCATGTCTTGGACTCCAGTTAATGACTCTCCATCGAACTGTCTAAATTAATGTTGTTTAAATGTTATTTTGCTGCATCTGATATTCCTGGAAATAAGTTTGCTGTCAGGGGAGATTTCTTAAAGAGTAGTCTATATTCTGGGCTCCTGGGTGGCTCAGTGGGTTAAGTGCCCTTGGTTTTGGCTCAAATCCTTATCTCATGGCTTGTGGGTTAGAGCCCCGGACCAGTTCTGTGCTCAGTAGGATTATCCTGTTGTCCACCCTAGCTGTTCCCTATGTCAGTACCGGGAAGCGTAGCACCCTTTACACCCCCACCCTCTGCCAAGTCCCCACTCTGACCTCTGGGCGCGCCTCTCCCCCAGGGTGAATTAGCAGCAGCCCCGAGAGACTTGCCCACCTGGAGTCCCCCATGGGCCCTGGGATCCTGAGACGCCCTGTCCCACTGGCCCCCAGGCTGCCTCCAAGGCCTTCACCACCTCCCTGTCACTGGTCTGAGGGAGGAGAGCTGGGCAGGGGAGCTGACCCTCAGGTACTAGGTATACCTTGAGTGGGTTCTCCACGAAAGCTCTGCACTGGGTCCTGAAGGCTGTTTTCGAAGCCCTGGACAGAGTGGGTCTAGTGGTCCTGATGTGTGAATATATTGACAGAAGAGAGGAGTTGTATGATGTTCCAACTTCGTTCTGACTCCAAAATCCCTATTGGACCTCACCTAGGCCTAGATGTAACTGACTCTTCTGTAAGTTCTCCAGGTTTTTCCTTTTCTTAGAAAGTTGAAAAATAAGAGAGCGTTACACATAAAATATTTTAATGCCCGATCATACCTACTCCCAACACCCACAATTAACCATGCCAACATTTTGACATCTTTGCTTCTCGTCTTTTTTTTTTCCTATGTAGATACTAAACACGATGATGCTGGTGATACATGAATATGTTACCATTTCTTTGTAAAGTTTTTGACATAATTTCAAACTTAAAGAAAAGTTGGAAGAATAATACAAAGCCATGTCTTCTACCCAGATAAGCCGCTTGCCCACATTTTACCACCTTTGCTCTATTTTTCTCTTTTTCTTTTCTTCCTTCTCTCTTCGTCCCTTTCTTTATAGGGTTCTCTCTCCCTGCAGTCATTTGTCTGCATCAGAGGGTAAGTTTTAGTATTTCATTTACTCCAAAATATTTCGTGTGTGTTCGCTACAAACAAGGACACTGAACATTGATTATAACACTGTTATTTCAGTCACAGCCCAAAGTTGTTCAACTGTCCCAATAATGTCATTCTAGCTATTTTTGGGTTTGGCTCAGAATCTAGTCTGGGATCAGGCATTGCACCTAGCTGTCAGGTCTCTTTAGTCAGTTCCTCAGGTTCTTTTGTCTTCCATGACCTTGACATCGTGGAAGGATGTAGGCCAGGTATTTTGTAGAATTTTCCTACACTTGGCTTTTCCTGCTGCTTTCTTGTGATTAGATTCGGTGTATTTATTTTTGGCAGGGACACAAGAGATGTGGTGCTGCTTACTTCCCAGAAATAAAGTTAATAAAGTTTGGAAACCTCCAGTAAGGCTCCTCTGACCATCCCGATTGCTATTCCTGGCTTCTAAGTCTCTGTACCTCCTATCCCAAGTTGGAGATAACCACTCTTAACTGTGCATCCTCCCGACCTTTAAAAATATATTTACAAACCTATGTGTGTATTAGGAGACAATCTATACTATAATTTTATACTTTATAGTTATACAAGTAGCTATACATACAAAACATTTGTAATGTGTTTGTACTCCATCCTTGATGATGGATGTGGACCTGTGTGATTCCTTTTAAAATTCAGATTCTCCAGTCTAATGTGGGCCAAGGAATTTCTCCCAGCGGCTGTAATATGGATTCCACAAGATTATGTCTGTCTTGTTATTGACTGTGTCCCCAGGCCGGGGTCTTTCTATCCTAAGTGCTCAACTAATTTCTGCTGGATGGACTGAGAGATCTTCAGGGTTGGAGGAATCTTCCAAGCCAGCTCCACTGCAGTTTCCCATACCTGGTTCTATCAGCACCGGGAGAGCTTACTGATCCCTCAAATTGTGATGTTAGATCCTGGGTCAGAAAGTTCTGATGCATGAAATCTCACCATTCTGCAAGTTTTCTTAAAAATTTGTTTTTGAATTCATGTTAAGAGAGAGGAAGTAGTAATCAAGATTGATGTTAGCATATACTTTCTTACTGTCATAAAAGAACATTATTAGTATTTGAGAACAGCAAGTCTCCATATATTGCTGCTATTAAAACTTCAACACAAAGCTCTTTCAGGATGTTTTAATGATCAGTGAATGACTTAATGAATGTTGAGCTGCAGGCTATTAACCCTGACTCTGACCTCTATTAGCTATGAATTAAGGCAGAAATGTAGGCTGCTAAGAAGGGATCAGAATAAATGTGGGGCGTAATTAGGCTTCAGTGGGTCCCTGGATTTTTGCATTTCCCGTTGTAAGCTGTGTAATTGCCCAAAGAGTTAATTAATCTGAACCTTAAAAACAAAAAGATTCCTTATTATTTGATTCTGAGTTTGTATAAAGATGAAATGGTATGCATTCTGCTTTCTCGCTTTGAAGAGTAGTGGAAAAAAAGAGAGACTCCAGTATAAGTAAAATTGATGATAGAGGAAACCAACTGCCACGCTTTTGACCAAGTAATATGATTGTCTGGGGGAAATGGCTTAGCATTCATGTTTCTACCAAAAGAGACTTCTGTGATTGGCCAAGTGCAAACACAGAGGCTTTTACCTTCTCATAAGAATCAAGCAAAGCCCATTTCTTCTAATCACCAGGATATCTGATTAACTAGTATGTTGTATGACTTTGGTATATAAATTCAGTGTTGTTCTTTCAATATTTATGAAGCATAAGGAATTCAGGCGGTCAATATATTTACCCTGTAAGATTTTACATTTGTTTTTTATTTGTAGCTTTTGGGCAAAACAGAAATCATTCCTAAAGGTAATGATTTGAAGACATATTTTCCTGTTGTATAATCCAAATTGGGTCAAAATAGATTTCCTCATTTTAAATCAGGTTTTCTGATACAGAACTTTAAAATTCTGGAGACTTTTAATTCCATTTTTCATTGGAAGGAAGAAAGATAATAAGGAAAGAAGGAAGATAAAAGGAAGGGAGAAAGAAAGAAAATAGACCTTTCGTAAAATTAATTCCTCCTTTGAAGAGTTACGTAGAGGCACAGAGAATCCCTTAAATCCCCTGAATGACGGATGTGGAAAGTCATGTGTGTGGTCCATTGATAGTGATCAAGGGAGCCCCTAACCAGGAATAGGGGACCCTATGACCAAATGGCCAATGTGTAGAACATACGACAATACCTAACTCTTGGACTTAAACTCCAATATGCATCCCTTGTAAAAATTAATGGTAAGGGATTATAAGGGAGGCCACAGTTCTTTGGTATACCTGAAGATTCCATCTCTTCCCTGCTCCTACCAGCAAGTAGAAGGATCTCTCCCAAAATATGTGTCATCTGAAAACTGTCCTTGAAGAAGCAAAAGAGAAGAGAGATGGAATACATGTATATTTACATATCTCTGCCGTATGTGTATGTGTGCATGTACACATATGCACACACATATTTTAAAACCTGGGATAAAGGCTGAATTAATTAATGACAATGCCAGCCTTCTTAAAGACTGTGGAAGTGTTTGTTTATTCTTCTTGAGGAAGCAGGATCACTCCACTATGTTCAACCCCATTAAATCGGGCAGAATGATGGCTCCCGAAGAGATCCACATTCTGGAACCTGTGAATACATCATCTCCTTTAGAAGAAGGGATTTTGCAGACGTGATTAAGACAGGGATCTTAAGACACAGAGGTTATCCTTGATTACCCAGGTGGGCTGTGTAATCACAGGGTTCTTAAAAGATTGAAGAAGGAGGCAGAAGAGAAAGAGGAGAAGTGGCAAGAGGAGCAGGGCCTAGAGTGAGGAGGAGGCTTTGAGGAGTCCCTGCCTCTGGACTTGGAGATGGAGGGAAGGGCCACAAGCCAAGGAATGTCCGCAGTCTCTAGGAGCTAGAAAACATATGGATTCTTCCTGAGAGGCTCCGGGGGGACGCCGTTGTGTTGACCCGGTGGTTGTAGCCTGCTAAGACCCATTTTGGACCTCGGATGGACGTCTAGAACAGTAAGATCATAAATCTGTGTTGTCTTAAGTCACTGAGTTTGTGGTAGTTTGTCCTAGCAGCAATAAGGAACCTGAGGCACCGAAGCATTGATTTCCAGATGAGACTCACTAATGCTCTCTAGTGCAGCACTGACTGCGAAGGTCTTGTGTTCTAGATGGCTCCGCCACAGGATGGAGGAGCCTCCGTATGCTCAGGTCTCTGAATTACCACATTACTGCTTAGACTGGTAGCAGACTCTGCTCAAATGAGAAATAAGCTCTGTTCTGATAAGACCTGGAGGTTTTAGGATTGTTTGGTTCTGCTGGGTACCCTGGCCTTTCCCCATGAGAACCCACGCCCTGCCTGATGAACTCAGGTCTTCACAAATGAGGTTATGACCGTGGTGTGCTGATAAATGGTTAACAGCCGGTTCTCAGAAAAGAAAAATAAACAAAAACAACCAACACTGATTTGTAGTGTTGCTGATTTCTATGGTATAGATATTCCCACCACGGCTAAGTTCATTCTCCCTATGATTTCACTGAACGAAAAGCAAGGTGCACAATGAGCTTTTGTGAGTCTGTGTGACCTGTTCTAGCGCCTTCCGGGCGAACCTTCATTGATCTCAAAGATGGGATAGAGTCTGCCTATTTTATAGATTTAAGAGCCTCGTATCTATAGAGGACACAGCCCGTTTGAGGTAATAATAAATTGGAAAGGCTGTATTTAGTAATACCTTGTATTAAGACTTTCAAGCCAGGAATTAGAAGATGGAAATTGTACATGTTCAAATAAATTCTAGCACTTAAATATTCAGATCCATTTAATACACCCAGTCAAGACAAATCATTTGGAAGATTATTTTGAGAGTTCTGGTTTTAAATGATGGCTGTATATCTTATTTTTGTGGAAAGAGCAAGTTACTGCTATAGTAAAATAAAGGAAAATGAAAACAGAATGTCTTGGATTTTTTTGTACAAAGACTAAATAAAATGAACCTACCTCTCCCCCAGCTCACGTTCTCTCTCTAAATAGATAAATAAAATCCTTAAAAATAATATAAAACAAAATCTTCTAAGGAATTAAAAGGGACCATACAACTGCCTGTGCTACGAGATGGTCAACTACCACAAGATAATTCTGGCTATATGCAGTATTAAGCATGTTCATCTTAAAAATAAAAACTTGTGTTTAACAAAGGAGTGGAAAAAAACACAAAGACTGAGAAAAGGGGGCGGTGAGGATATACCTATATTGACACTAAACACGGGAAAGGCAAACTTGCAGTTTTGCCGAGGCTGAAGGACCCAGGAGATGTGGCTCCCTGCGTGAATCGAAGCCCTGACCTCTTCGGTGGAGCAGATGGGTCCTGTCACCTGGACTCGCCAGGAGGCTGCTCCCAGTCTGTGCGTCTGTCGTCAGCAGGAGGGAAGGGAAAGCTCTTTGCCTTCTGTATCTTCTGACCCAACAGCAAAGCGTGTTGACCTCGGTCTAGCCTGCAGCCTCCTTCTCTGGGTCTGTTAGCCTGCGCGTTGCCTGTAGACAATCGTGAAGCTGTCGGTCCTGGCACCGCTGTCGTGCGATGGTTAGCCTCGTGGGAAGCCTGGCCTGCAATGTGGTGAGGCCCCTTCTCAAGCTCCGCCTTTGCTCTCCTACCTGCCGATCGATCCGTCTCCTCCGAAGGCCTTTCAGATGCTGCCCTTCTTCACAACCAGTCCTCAAATCTGTGGACACACGTGTGTGTGAGCACACACACCCATGTTCACACGCTTACCCAGTGCACAATACACACTCAGACACACTCAAGCATACACACACGTGCACATGCCGACCTATGTGTGTGTGTGTGTGTGTGTGTGTGCACGCACACACGAGGTTGGGAGACTCGCAGCACACGCGCACACATGGCATATGCACACACACAATTTGTAGGCTCATAAGAAGAGCTTTGAATCATTGAATTATTTGGGGGCTTTCCAGACAGCCACCTGGCACCACTCTCCCCTCGCTCTTGTACTTCATGGCTTGGCGCACAGACACGGAGTGGGGTAGGTGAGGGAAGTAACGTCTCTTCCAGTGATTTCCGTGCTCTTCCGGTGTGCTCTATAGTACTACCAAAGCCATCCTGCACAGCAGGGGTGCGTTTGTGCAAAGCTGCGATGACAAAGAGAGAAGCTTATTCTTCCCATTGGGAGCCGTTTGTGAACATTCAGGTTCATTTTATTTATATGGAAGAGATGCTGTGCGTACGAGTATATCCTAGTAATTGTATACGTGTTCCTAGGATAGCAGAAGTGCACACCTGTGCAAAGGTGACAGGACTCATTTATTTCAAAGATAAGATCAGTGCTTTAGAATAGAGTGATCCAGGAGCTACATAATGATTCAGACAGGCAGGAAGGCCAATGGGATCTTCACTCTAACACAAAACTAAGGGCTTTGAAAATGCTTTATTTCCAAATTTGGATTATTCTATTAGACCAGTAAGAACATTTGCTTATTCCACAGGTCACATTGTGAAAGAAATGGTGAAGCCCTTATGGACTGAAAATGCTTTGAATGTTCACATCATCTAGAATCAGAGGCAGGGAAACATTGACATTATGATGAAAAAAAAAGGTAGCCAAGTTTTGGGCAGAGAGTCAAGGTGGTCAGGTGCCATTTATCACAAAATCTGTAGCAAATGGAATAGCGGGACTGTGTTTGAGCCTGTGTTCCTTGAAAGCAGAGATCAGGACAAGGTTCATAGTGTCCAGATATTTTCCTTAAGATTGTGATTCCAGGGAGCAGGAATGCAGGAGACGGGGAATGAAACAAAGAAGAGGAAGCCAAGATTGAGATGCATTATCGAGTTGGCCAATGCTTTGGATAGCCAGTGCTCTGTTCTGCTGGAACTGCCAAGGAGCCTTATGAAAAGTGCCTCAGGAGTGACTCCATGAGGGGACCTGAGTGGCTTAGTCAGCTGAGCGTCAACTCTGTTTCGGTTCAAGTCATAGTGGCAGGGTCATGGATAGAGCGCCACGTTGGCTCCGGGCTCAGCGGTAATCTGCTTGAGATTCTCTCCCTCTGCACTACTCCCCCCCCGCCGCCCCTGGCCAATGCATGAGCACTTGTGTGTGCGCTTTCTCTCTCTCTCTCTCTCTCATGAAGAGATAAATCTTTGAAAAAAAAAAAAAGACATGACTACATGACAGACAAAAGGAGGAATAATCTTTCACTGACTCCAGTTTACCATTTATTAAGGGTAGCGTCATGGGTGGTAACACCTCCTCATACTTTTAAGTTCCCAAAGCAGTAATCAAAAGATGTGTGCACAGGTCCAAACAAGGTACTGTCAGATTGAACTTGTGGGAAGCTGCTAGGAACGTGGGCAGAACAGGTAGCCGGAGCGAAGGCCAGAATGAGGCAGTGGCCAGTGGGCGAAAGGAATGTGCAAGAAGCATGTGATACAGACTAATTATGGTAGTGGTTTTCACTAGGTGTGCTGCGCTAGCCAATAGCTCAGAAATCCCAGTTATTTCTTGGGCTTTCAGACAGAAGGAGAAGCCTATATTTAGCACATTCCATTTTCATGACAGAGAGAAAAGGGCAGAAGCATATAATGACTCTTACGGTGTTTACTCTGACATAACGCATAACACTTCTCTTCATGTTCCATTGGCCAAAGCAAGCCATACGGCCCAGGAGCGCAGACTGGAAAATAAACCACAGGGAAGCATTACAGGCCACAGGGCAGCAGGGAGGACTGTATCGTGCGCCCACTATGAGGGCAGAGAATGAGCAGGACCATAACCTAACCTAACACAGGGAATCTCCCCGTGGGAAGTGTTTATAGGAAGGCCTATGAGACTTATTACTCCCCCGGCGGTCAACTAGGTAATTCACGTAACCAATGTAATTATTACAAAGCGCTGATAATATGTGATGAAGTATTCCATTCACAGATACGAGAAGCCCTCTTCGCTGAGCCTGACACATGTGATAAGAGGGAAATCACAAAAACTGAATTCACATCCAGATTCATCAAAGACGTTGACACCAGTGACAGTGTGACACCACTGCCACTTGTGTTGCTGTCAAGATAAAGCCTTCCCATTCTCACACATGCCTCTCACAATAAGACAATATTGGCCACATCAAACACACACACACACACACACACACACACACACACCCTTACACCTCTTTTTCTGAGATGCAAGGGCCAAAAATAGAAACATCTGACTTGAGCTTCAGAAAGGTGATGGATGTCCACAGGAGCTCTTGAGTGTCTTGAGATGATCTGCTTCCAGCTCTTAGACCGTGGCCTGTGCTAAGTAAAATTCAACTCAAATTTCAGAATTAGCTGAGTACCATTGAGATCTCCTCCCAGTGGGCTCTGCCCTATATATTTAAGATGCTCGAGGAAATCTCACAGAAAACTGCCTTCTTTATAGAGAAGAGATTTTAGTTTTTCATCGGCGTGCTGTCTTAGTCTATTTGGGCTGCTGTGACTAAATAACGTAGGCTGGTGACTGATACACAGCAGAAGTTTACTTCTCACGGTTTGGGAGGCTGGAGGTCCAAGATCAGGGTGCCAACATAGTCCTGTTGTGGTGAGAGCTCTCTCCTGGCCCATAGCTGGCACCTTCTCACTCTGTCCTCACGCGGTGGAAGAGGCAAGGGATTTCAATGGAGCCTCTTTTAGAAGAGGACTAATTCCATCAGGAATTAATCACCTTCCATAGGCTCTACCTCCTAATACCATCAACTTTGGGGGTTAGGGCTTCAACATTTAAATATTGAGGAGACCCAGCCACTAATTTCCTACCAAGTTAATTGGAAATTTTCAACCAACTTGTGGTTTTGGCTACCTCCCAAGTTTCAAGGCACACACTTTCAAGGCAGATATAGTATTACTTTTATAGCTCAGCTGAGGTATAATTAGTATACAGAAAGCTGCACATAATTAATGTGTACAATTTGGTGAGTTTGGACATCTGTATATACTCATGTTACTGTCATCACAGTCTCCAAAGGGCAGATTCCGGATCGTTTGTCTCTTTTCTGCCAAAAACTGTTGTAACCATTTTCTCATTAAAAAGCGAGGGCTTGGAACTGCAGTTCTTCCTAACCAGTTATTTTACTATCAGAATATATCAGGACAGCTGAGGTGCAGACACAGGAATTCTAAATGGCATAACCACCTAAAAGTAACTGTTTAAATAAAGCCAGAGGCTAAAAACCATTTAGGAGAATAAAATGCCATTCTGTATGCAATCGCTGTAATAAATCCTTTTGGTGTATATATTATAATGGAAACTGTCATTGAAACTGAACTTCAGGGATTATCATGCCCTATGGAATATAGCCTTTAATCTCTAAAACCCTTTTTTTAATGCTAATTGGACATTGTTGGTAACAATATTTACATTAATGTCAGTAATTTCATTTTTTCACTTTTGAAGATTTATTTGAGAGAAAGAGCTAGAGAGAGAGAGAGAGAGAGAGAACGAGTGCAGGGAGGCACAGAGGGGGAGAATCTCAAGCAGACGCCCCCTGAGTGTGGAGCCCACTGCAGGGCTTGACCTCATGACCCACGAGATCACGACCCAAATCACAAGTTGGCTGCTTAACTGACTGAGCCACCCAGGTGCCCCTTAATGCCTGTAATTTTAGCAGGCATATAAATAGATTTGCTTCACTTTCTAGAAAAGCTTTGGATTTTACTTATTCCACCTCCATGAGTCAAGGATAAGTATAGTGATGACCCCTTATGGTAGAACAATTCAAATAACTGGCTGATTATTGTCACATGACTGAGAAGAGCCTTCAGTGTTGTGCTAATGAGGTAGGATAAGATAAATAATGTAAGAAGAGCTATAATTAAAAAGCAAAATAGTCTTAGAGGTAACAAAGTGATGTAGTAACAAGAGAAGGATACCAGTAAAGGTGATGGGGGACTGAGGGAAGTTGACTGTAGTTGGTTTTGTTTTGGAGGCACGTGGAACATTTGTCAAATGCCTCTCCTTTTATATGATCAGTGGGATTATATAAGGACTCAACATCCCATGACATGTCTTGGTTTTCGTTGAATGTGACATGGATAGGAATAATGAGGCTGAATTTTCCTTATGATTTAGGGAAGGAGGGCTGGATAATTGTCACAGCCATTTCTAGATGCATTTGACAGAGCAGCGTGTGGCCCTGTAGCTGGTTAGTCTGTTGACCTTAAGTATTGTTTTTCTTTGTCCATGTAAAAGTAATTGCTCAAAGAGCAAAAATTTAGTACCAGATTATGCATGAATTTCAATAAACTAAGGATAAATTATTAGATATATCATTAAAGTCTCTAGGGATAATGTAATGTTATGATCGGGAATTAATTTTTTTCCCTGTCATATTGGGTCTTTAAAAGGTAAGGGAGTACTTCAGTAGCAATGAGTCCACCTAGCACCCAGATCTTGAGTTTTAATAATATTCTCAAATCAAAGGAAACAGCGCTTTGGAGAAATGACTTATTCTGGGGCTGAAGCATCAGAAAGTAAGGAAGCATACCCCTCCCCATTGAACTCCACAATGATAGGTCTGTCAGAGGAGCACAGGAGCTAATTGAAAGATTTCCCAATAGCCAAAGCTGGAACAATTTGAGCAGTAAAATAAATAAAGTAGTATTGGGTTATAATCCAAGGAATAAATAAGCATTCATGTGTCCATACTGATATAAATAAGTGACTGAGTAAATTAACAAATTCAAGAGAACAGACACATCTGTACAGAAGAATTCCAAAATATTTATATAGATACTCTAAACTGCAGAGGGAGAACATAATTCCCCATTCTGTAGGTGTGGGCTGCAAACAGTGAATTCATTCAAGTGTGGAAAGGGATACAAGAAAAAAAAGAATAAATTTGCAGAGAGAAATCTGACAAACACTGCCTTGGCTAAGTGGTCAAGGTCCATATCAAGAGTCATAAATCAAGGTGATGGTATATACCCAAGGTATGATGTAATGAAAATGGCACGTTAACCTCTGTGGTCTTCCTCCCAATAACGTGTAACCCCAATCTTATCCTGAAAAACATAATATTCCAGTAGTGGGTCATTCAACAAAATACCTGACCATTTTCTCAAAACTGTCAGTGTCATAAAAAACAAGGAACATCTGATACATGGCCACAGCCAAGAGAAGTCTAAAGAGACGAGATGACTAAATGTATTATCCTGTCCTGGATAGGATCCTGGAACAGAAGAAAGACATGAGGTTAAAACTAAGGAAATCTGAATAAACCATGGACGTTAGTTAATAAGAATGTATCAATACTGGTTCATATCATAATAAATGTACCATACTTATTTGCAGGTGACATGATACTATATATATGGAAAACCCAAAGGATTCCACCAAAAAACTACTAGAACTGATAAATGGATTCAGTAAAATCACAGGATATAATATCAATGCGCAGAAATCTGTTGTATTTCTATACACTAATAATGAAGCAGCAGGAAGAGAAATTAAGAAAACAATCCCATTTGCAATTACACTAAAAATAATAAGATACCTTGGAGTAAACCTAACCAAAGAGGTGAAAGACCTGTACTCTGTAAACTATAAAACAGTAATGAAAGTAATTGTAGATGACACAAAGACATGGAAAGACACTCCATGCTCATGATTTTGGAAGAATAAATGTTGTTAAAAATGTCTATATGACCCAAAGCCATCTTTAGACTTGATGCAGTCCCTATTAAAATATCAACAGCATTTTTCACAGAACTAGGAAAACAATACTAAAATTTATATGGAACCACAAAAGACCCTGAATAGCCTAAACAGTCTTGAAAAATCAAAGCAAAGGAAAGCTGGAAGTATCCCAATTGCAGACTTCAAGCTATATTACAAATCTGTGGTCATCAAAACAGATGATACCATCACAAAAATAGACCAGGGATCAGTAGAACCAAATGGAAATCCCTGAAGGAAACCCAGATTGTATGGTCAATCTTCAACAAAGGAGGGAAGAATATCTAACAGGAAAAAGTCTCTTCAGCAAATGTTGCTGGGAAACCTGGAGAGCCACTTGGAAAAGAATGGAAGTTGACCACCTTCTTACACAAAAATAAACTCAAAATGGATTAAAGACCTAAATGTGAGACCTGAAACAACAAAAACCCTAGGAGGCAGGCAGTAATGTCTGTGACATCAGCCTCATAGCACATAGATCCACCTCCTGAGGCAAGGGAAACACACGCAAAAATAAACCAGTGGGACTTCATCAAAATAGAAAGCTTCTGCACAGCGCAGGAAACAATGAACAAAACTAAAAGGCCGCCTATGGAATGGAGAGTGTCACACTAAGGGAAGTGTCAGAGAAAGACAAATACCGTATGATCCACCTGCATGTGGAATCTGAAAAACAAAACAAATAAGCCAGAAACAGACTCTTAAATATAGAGAACAAGGTGGTGGCTGCTAAGGAGAGGGAGGTGAGGGGACGAGCAAACCAGGTGAAAGCGATTAAGAGGGACAAACTTCGAGTCACAAAATAAGTCACAGAAGTAAAACGTACAACAGAGGGATAGTCAGTGACATTGTAATGACGCTGTATGATGACAGGTGAGGACTACGTTCATGGGGTAAGCACTGTGTGATTTATAGACTTGCTGAGCCACCCTGTGGTACGCCTGAAACCAATATAACGTCGTGGGTCAACTCTATTTATATAATAAAATATATAAACTATATTTAGATAATAAAAAACCTTTAAATAGTCTCAAAGGAAAAGTTTAATAAGTTAATAATTTTAATAATATTTCACTGAATTACTTTTCAAAGGCAAAATGAATGTAGAAAACGCAGGATGAATCAAATAGCAAAATTATCTTCATTTTTATTTATTTTTAATTTTAATTCCAATGCAGTTAACAGACGGTGCTATTATTAGTTTCAGGTGTTCAATGCAGCGATTCAGCTCCTGCATACAACACCCGGTGCTCATCACGACAGGTCCTCCCCGTCCTCCCCGTCGCCTATCTCGCCCTTCCCCACTCACCTCCCCTCTCGTAACCATCAGTTTGTTCTCTCTAATTAGGAGTCTGTTTCTTGGTTTCCCCCTTTGCTTGTTTGTTTTGTTTCTAAAATTCCAAATATGAGTAAGATCATATGGAATTTGTCTTTCTCTGACTGACCTACTTCACTTAGCATGATACTCTCTAGCTCCATCTATGGTTTTGAAAATGACAAGATTTCATTCTTTTTTATGGCTAGTTTTCCATTATATGTATTATATATCGCATCTTCTTTATCCACTTATCTTCACATAGCACAATTTTTAAAAGAGATTTTATTTATTTGAAAGAGAGAAGGAGAGCAAGCATGAGCAGGATGAGAGGCAGAGGGAGAGGGAGAAGCAGGCTCCTTGCTGAGGGAGAGCCTGATGCAAGGCTTGACCCCAGGAACCTGAGGTCATGACCTGAGCTGAAGTCAGATGCCCAATCAGATGAGCCACCCAGGTGCCCCCACATATCACAATTTTTAAAAAAAGACGGGATCAGTGCCAGTGCCAGGTGACTCACAATGGGGGTTCAAAAGGTAAAATCAGTAAATTATATCCTATCTTCATTTACATTTTTGATGTTTTGTTCATCAAGGATTTTTTGGTATTCATTTGATTTTTAAAGGATATTACTGTAAACTATTATTTTCTTGAGTACTGAGTTTTTGGTGCTTCTCAGTTTTGTGCTCAAGGCCTCACCCAAGCCTTGGTCTTGGATGTCTGCTCAGATTCCCTCTTCTTCCTCTTTTCCCTTGTCCCCATGTTCTAGCCACAATGGTTGCCCTCTACTCCCTGGAACATTCTAGACAAGTTCCCACATTCGGGCTTCTGCACTGGAGTCACCTCTCCCGCAAATGCTTTTACAACCGGAAAAGTACATAGTTTGGTTCCTCAGCTAGGCTTTCTTTGCACAAACCATACTTTTTTTCTCAAAGGTCTACCCTGGCTACTGTACCTAAATCTAAAATCTGTTCTCCTCCTGCAGCTTTCAATTTTCCTTTTCAGCCCTATCTTAAAAACAAAACAAAAACAAAAACAAAAAAACCTCCATGGTACTTCTCATTTCCTTTACCAGATAGTTTCCTAAAGGCAGAGATTTTTTTGTGTGTTTATTTTGGTCACTGCCTAGTGCATAATAATAGTTCAGCAAATATTTGTTGAATAAATGAATGGTTTAACCACTCCAACATCTACTGAGCCTTTGGAAGAGTCACAGATTCGTATGATTCAGATATACATCGACTGTAAAGTGTTGGAGAAGTAGAATAGACTCAGTCTGAAAGGCTAATCCAAGTTAAGGAAAGTTCCTGCAAAATGGTATTGGGCATGGTCATTGGTTGGTTTCTGTGTGTGTGTGTGTGTTTGAAAATCTGCATTTATCCCAATCTTCTGCAAGAAGATATTATCTGAATAGGATGCTCCCAAAATGACTTGGAAAAATATGCCAAAACCTGTATTATAAAATTCCAAAATGTACACTTAACTACTTGTAAATGAGGAAAATGTTGACTTTTATTGTGGCTCATGCTGTCCTTGATTTTGCAGAATTTATCTGGCAAGGGCAACATAGCCCATATTGTAATATGAAATTTGAAAGTTTCTGATTTTGCAGACTCAAAAAATTGAAGTATTTCATTGATTATCTTTGTTTCTCCCCCCACCCAAAATGAATATTTCAAATCACGTGTGCTCTCAAATAACCAACACTCAGATTTTCACCAAATTGTCAAATTGTACTACTTCTCCCTCTTTGCTCAAATTTTCCTTTCCTTTTTCCTCCTAAGAAATAAAACCTGATAGATAGGATAGACAATATATGCCTCCTCTTTCCCACGGTCCTTCCTCCCTCTCCAGTTAAGAACTCTCCTAAATTTGTTGTTTATCATTCACATGCATGTTTTTATACTTTCATTAATATGTATGTATCCATAAACAATTTATAGTTGCTTTGCAGATTTTTAAGACCTTATATAAATTTTGTCCTACAGTATATATTCATCTGAAGTGTTTTTTTCTGTTGTTGAAGATTATGTTTTTAAGATTCATGCGTGTCGGTGCATGTAGCTTTGGCTGCTGCAGTATCACACTGTATAGATGGGCCTGCGCGCCGTTGTAAACAACACTGACCGCATCAATCATCGTGCTTATCTCCTTGGAATGCAGCCGGGCACTGTCCAGGATGCAGCCGGGGATACACAGGTGTACACAGGTGTGCGCATCTACAACTTTACTAGAAGCTGACTGGCTGTTTCAAAGTAATTCTGCCGGGGCACCTGGGCGCTCAGTGGGTTAAGCCTCCTCCTCTTGATTTTGGTGCAGGTCATGATCTCAGGGTCGTGACACTGAGCCCCATCCAGCTCTGCACTGGGGGTGAAGCCTGTGAGAGAGATCCTCTCTTCCTCTCCCTCTGCCCCCACCCCACTGCTGCTCGTGCATGTGTGCTCTCTCGCAAAAAAAGTAATTATGCCAGTTATGGGCATTTTTCATTATATCATGGCATATTTTATGGCAATCCAGTTTTTTTTTGTACAAAAATGATATCACCTAATCTAATCACTCCTCAAACTCCTAAGTGACTTCTATTTCTTTTCAAGATTCTTTTTTTTAAATTTATTCATTCATGCGAGACAGAGAGAGAGAGAGAGAGGCAGAGACACAGGCAGAGGGAGAAGCAGGCTCCCCACAAGGAGCCTGATGCGGGACTCGATCCCAGACCCCGGAGTCACGCCCTGAGCCAAAGGCAGATGCTCAACCACTGAGCCACCCAGGCGTCCTGTGACTTCTAATTTTATCCAGAAAGCTCATCCATACCCAAAGGCTAAATTTCTGTCACCACTGAAAGGTTTCTAAAGAATTAATATAGGATTTAAAAGCAATTTTAAAATTTTAAAAGGATCCTTAACATTTTTTAAGCAATAGTATCATCACTGGAATCATCTTCTGCAGCTCACAACTCTGCATGACGGTCTCTCATGTTAATGTGTAAATGCGTTGTTTAAAAAAACATTGCTTGATAGACAGTAGAGAAAGGTACAGGAAAAAATTTTGGAACAGAAGAGTGATGAATGTATTATGAAATCGATTTACTTTTATGATCCAATTTATTTTGAAAATTTTATTATATTTAAATTCAACTAATTAACATACAGTATAAGATTAGTTTAAGAGTTAGAGTTCAGCGATTCGTCTGTTGTGTGTACACCAGTGCTCATCCCATCGCGCACCCTCCTCAATGCCCATCACCCTGCTACCCCATCCCTCCAGCCCCCTCCCCTCCAGCGACCTTCAGCTTGTCTCACATGGTTTGTCTCCCTCTCTGATTGTAATTTAATCAGCATTGGCTTTGGATCTCTCTGTCTACCCAGTGATCATGAACCTGAAAAGGGGAGGAAGAGGATCCATACTGTTCCTGTCAGAGCCGGGGTTATTGGGAGCAGTCTCGGGAGGGTTGACAGAGCGAAGCGTCCATCACACGGCTCTCTGCATACTTCCACCAGTGCTCTCGAAGCTTCTCTGGTTGCCTATATGCCAAAATCTGAGGTGCAGATGGCGAGGGGAAAAGAAAACTCTGCACTATTTTTTTTTTTTTTGGCAACTTTAATTATATTGCTTTACTCTCAGCAAAAGTAAACCTCAGCCCTTCATTTTCTGCTCCTGTTGATCTATGGTCATATGGCTTTTACCTTCTTTTTCATTTTCCTTTCTGTCCTGAAAGTGAAAGATACCAGATATAGGATGACAGGTAGGGACACACTAGAATGAAAAGACTGTATCCAGGTTCATGCTTGGGTGAAGCTGGGGGAAGGACAGGTAGCAGCTTTTCCTTCACCCCAATTTCTACACCCCCTCCAACCAGCACTGAAACATACTTTGTGTCCTTTTAATGGTTCTGCTTTATCTTCCCCAAAGCATTTTTGTGTTAAACAGTGACTGATCATCTCCAGGTCTCCTCTCTCCACCTACAACAATGTGTCCTATTTCCTTTTGTGTCTTTCTGCAGTGGGGAGAGAACCTGGTTAGACAGCTGATAGGGACAAAAAAAAAAAATCTTCTAAATAATTTGTCCGTAACATTAAAGTCCTATTAGTGAACAACATCATTTTGGCAAAAAAGCACCACTTTGATTCAAGAGAACATAGTCCAGCTGTCAGCCTACAACTGCTGCCATTTCCCAACCAGAAAGTAAGATTCAGGAGGTCATTTGGTAGAAAATGGCTTTGTCAATACCAAGCTTAATGCCACTACTAAGGCTGTGTTCCACTCTCCCATTCTAAAGTACAAATGGGACTTTGTGAAAATGCTTGGGTGGATGAAGGTTAACATTTTTCAGGACTTTAATAGAATTCCTGAACTTGCTTTTCTCAAGGTAATGAGGGACTTGGCCTCAATGGAACAGCCATTTAGAAAAAGCATATGCAGGATTCCAACTTTACAAACACTAAAGGGGAGAAATGGGGGTGAATTAAGGGATTTATCTTCATGTGTTCAGGTGGTTGAAACAACGTTGCTCAATTTTTATGTCATTTGCATGCTGTCCAGTGAAGTAGGGAAATGGCTGTAAGTGGCTTCCGGAACTTTTCTCAGTAATAGTTGAGGGGTCTGAGAAACTTTGCACACATAGACTTGAGAAGTGGTTGGGTTAATTCAAAAGACATTTATTAACCACTGATGACGTGCCATCGTGTCATGGGTGATTCTCAGAAACCCTAGTCCCTTTCCCGAGTAAGCTTATTGCCAACTGTATTAGTTTCCTAGCACGGCAGTAACAGATTAGCACAAACTGGTTTAGAACAAAAGAAATTCATTCCCTCATAGCTTAGGAGGCCAGAAGTCCAAGATCATGATATCAGTAGGGTTGGTTCTTCCTGGTATATCTGAGGGAGAAACACCTCATGCCTCTCTTTTAGCTTCTGGTGGCCGCCAACCATCCTCAGTGCTCCTTAGGAGGTGGATACAGTCTGGATGTATTCCAATCTCGGCCTCCATCTTCACATTGCCTTCTTCTCTTTGTGTCTCTCCTCCTCTTATCAGAATACTAATCTTTGGGTATCAGTCCCATCTAGATTTCTATGTAATTGCCACCCACCCTCTTTGAACTGCTTGTGTTCATGGTAAGAGCACACCGTGATGCCCGCCGCACAATGATGCCACTTTTGTTACTCAAGAGTGCTGGGAGACTGAGTCTAAGAGAGAGCTGAGAGGTGAACCACATCATCCGTATACTTTATGTGAGCATCAGGTCTAATTATCATGCTTTCCAAGTCACTAGAGATCCAAGTTTTCTGGGTTATCCATCCTTACCAGGATACTATTTCCCATACCTCCCCAAATCCAACCAGTCACATAGTTCTCTCAATCTTCCTCCCACTGGCAATAATGAATTGTCTGCCATTAGTAAAATCCTGTGTCTTTAACAGGTCTTTTCTGCACAACCCCTCTCCTCAAAAATCCCTAAATCTCTCATCGGAACGCACCACCTGCTAATTTTCCTAGTGGTAGTCATTGACCAACATCCCAGTTACATCATCATTCATTCAGGTTTTTATTCCCTGGTCCATGGTCTTTTTCTCCAAAAGTTGGCACCTTATTACATTTACCTTCCTTCTAGAGGTCTTTTCCCAGCCCCCAACACAACCACTCCTCTAGAACAGTGGAGTCCAAGGAAATAAAATCTGAGCCACATGTGTGAACCAATTTTAAATGTTACAGTAGCCACATTATAAAAGTTGAAAAAGTGAAATTAATTTTCATGATTTATTTTATTGACCCAATATTCAAATATTACCATCTCAGTTTATGATAAACATAAAAATATTAATGATATGTTTTATGTTTTTATACCAAGTCATTGAAACTTAATGTGTGTTTTATACTTGCAGCCTATTTTAATTTGAATGAACCGTCAAGTATCAGTCCTTAGTGGCCACACATGGCTAAGGCTGCCATACTGAATAGCTCACTCAGCACTAGAGAATGGTTATTCCAGGTTTTGTCATAACTAGTAACTGAACCACCACAAACATCCTGATCTTGAGGCTCATGCCCTGATACTAACTCTTCACTTCTTGAGCCATTGACCCTAGAACTTCCTTTCCAAGAACGCTTCCACTCTAAGAAGGCCTCTAATCAACTGACCTACCTCTTCTTTACTGTCCCTCTAATGTCCATACTTTCCTTCTTATGCAGCTAAGCCACTACATTCTACCCACTGTAGTGACTCCCGTACAAGTACTCCCAGTCCCTAGCTCCCTCCTTTGTACTTGACTAGTGAAACTCCAAGTCTAGTTAAGCTCAGCTCTTGACACCTGTTCCACACCTGCACCAGAACAGCTGACTGTGCCTGGAGAAAACACATGATCGTAAGAATCTCAAGTGGGACCTCAGAAAAAATGCTGTATGTCCTCAACCAGTGAAGTCTCTCATTCTCTGAGGCAACGGTTTAACATTTTCTCCTCTCTTCCCAAAGTCATTATCTCACTCCTCATTTCATTTAGAAAACAGAAGCAAGCAGAAGAGAACAATTTCATTTTGTTCCAGCAAATCTATTGACCCAGAAGTGCCTAAATCCTTCCATTCTGCCTGTTCTCCTGGTGACATGATGGAGGGTGAATGCTGCTGTCTTGGGCCAACCTCTCTTCCAGCACTTGGATCCCAGCCTGGCTCACTACTCAAGGACATTGCTCCTGTACCTATTGCCTCACTTTCCAACATCATCAACTGCTACCCCTCAAAGGAACACATCTCATCCTTATACAGAAAGGCTGTATACAGAAAGTATATCACAAATTACCAACACCGCCCCCCCCCCCCCCCTTGATCTTCCAATGTCCTCCAGGAACTGCCCCACATATCTCTTTGCCTTTAAGCAAATTCTTTGCAGGAGTTGCCTATTTTTTCCCTCTCTAATTTTTTCCCTCGAATTTTCTTTTTAATCCTCTCTATTTAGGCTTTTGTCCCTGTTCAGTCACCCCACCCCCCTGAAAGTTCTCTTGTCAAAGTCACCGTTGACTTTCAATTTGCTGGATCCAATGTAAGTTTCTCAATACTCATTTTATTTAAACTTTGAGCACATTCGACAGCCACTCTATACTTCTTAAAGCACTTTGCTTTCTATGACTCAACTTCTTTTCCATTTACCTCATTGTCTTCTTCCCCTTCACTCTCTTGATGAATCTATTATCTCTCCCTTTCTTTTCATGTTGGAATGTCCCACAGCTTACTTCTCAAAATTCTTCCCTGTGACTGATGTCATCACATCAAATCTCATAGCTTTAAATACATGATGATTTCCTCAACATTTTTTCCTCTCTCAGTGAGCTTTCTCTTGAGCTCCAGACTCTTATAATCGACTGCATTATCAAAATCTTCTTCTAGAGGTCTTCATATTATTTCAAATATTATATTTCCATCTCAAAATTGATTCCTCCCCTGCCAGACCACTCTTCCTCCAGTTACTCATGCCAGAAATCTAAGATTTGAGTCCTGATTCTTTATTTTCCTTCATATGTCATTTCTAATCCATCAGCAAGGCCTGATTGGCCTACTTTTAAAAATACACATGAATCTAATCCAAATTCTTGTCACTTCTCCCTCTAATACTTGAGCCCAAGGCACCATCGTCTCTCTGCTCCAGCATCAAAACTCCCACAGAGTGAACCATTCAAATGTAAGTCAGTTTACTTCCAGCAGAATCCACAGCTTCTGTCACACATAGAACAAAATCCAAGCACCTTAAGATGGCTTAAAACCCCTACACGATCTGGCCCCCGCCCACCCCAGTGGCCTCATTGCCTGTCATCTTTCTCCTTTGCTGATTCCACTCTGTCTACACTGGCATTCTTGCCTATCTCTGCATATACCAAGATCATTTCTGGCCCAAGCGTTTGTACTTTTTAGTCCCTCCCACTGGAACACTCTTTTAAAAGGGCTTTAAAGAGCTTGTTCTTGTAGATTTTTCAGGTCTTTTCTCTGGTGTCCACACTAAAAAGTATAAACAATGCCACCACCACCACCACCACCACCACCACCACCACCACCACCACCAATAAAACATATGCAGGATTTAAACCTGGTTTTCATAATACCCCCAAATTAATAAACAAACATAAATAAATAGGATCTCCAAAATTAAAAAATAAAAAGCCAACAAAGTCCTCTGTGAAGTTGTTTTCCTCAGTCTCCACTTCCAGAGGATGTCAATCAATGTCTGAGAAGCCCAGGAGAAAAGAAGGACCTTCAATATTAATTGAGGAGAAGAAGGAGGAAGAATGGGCCTTAGATTCTACTCAATGTCTAAACAACCCGCCCGCCCAGAAACATTTTGGCACATGTGTTTCACTGGGAAGATAGATTCCTTTTTTTTTTTTTTTGAATGACTCTACTAGTTGAGATTTCTGTTTAAGTGGCTTAGATCCAAAATAGCAATATCTTAGGCAAGATGGTTTATTTTTCTTTCATTTAGAAGTCTGGGCTGGTATCATGATTCTGCTTGGCAAAGTCTTTAGGGGCCCAGGCTCCTTCTATTTTGTTGATCTGCCATCCCTAGACTACTCACTGGCTGCTCCAAGATGGTCCCCTTCCAACAAGGAAGGAGGAAGGGAGAGGTAGAGGAAACCCTTTGCCTTTAAGGTACTAACCCAAAAGTGACACACATTATCTCCACCAATACACTGTTGGCCAGAACCTGGTTACGTGAGCATGCCTAGCAAGCTGTGTGGGAGATGGAGAAATTTGTCCCTATTCTCTGTGGTCATGTACTACCTACTGGATGAATAAAGGGGTTTTATTGTTATAGTAAGAGAGGTGAAATGCTATTAGGTAATGATGGGAAACTTGAATAGCATACATTGGTACAAAATAACCACAAAAGAAATTATAGAATGACTACATTATGATGAGCTGGCTATTATGTGCACGTGTGTGTGTGTGTGTGTGTGTGTGTGTGTATTTGTATGTGCATAAGTATTTGTGTGCATTTAAGAGAGAGGTAAACTCTAGAAAGATTAATAAGCTCTCCCTACAGAGGAGTTCAGGGAGGTTGGGGAAGCATCATGGAGTAAGTCTACAGCCTCCTAGGGCAATGACTTTAGAGAGGGCATCAATAATTTGAGTTCTTAACGCCTGCTGTGTTTGTACTTCATACAAATGCATGAGGATGAACCTCAGACTCTGTGTATCAGGAGCATGACATGATTTATACCTGCATAACCAGATATGCGGTGTAACAAAGAACTTTTTAATTTCCTCATTAGAATAAGTAATCATGACTGTAAACAGCTATCAGTATGATTACAGGGTTTAGTAATACCTATGGATAATGCAAGTCTGATTTTAGGTGTAATGGTCTCTCCCTCCTTCCCCCCCTTTAGCTTTGCCTCAACTGCTGTTAAATGCTATCCTTTTAATCAGTCTTGATTGCTTTGCTTTGCTTTGCGACTTGCTTAGAGACTCCTCAGAGGCACATTGTTTCATGGGAGACAGCTGTTCTTTCCTAGCTCACGCTGACTGCGGTTATATATAGTGGCGGTAATAATTGTCTGCACATACGCACACAGCACATGGGGACCCACTGATGAAAATTAGTGTTTTGTGCGTATGTAGTGCTTTCCTTTGATTGCATTTACAAACATCTCGCCTCACTTCTCCCCTCCAGCTGCTGCAGTGCGCCTCCTTAGCTCACAGAGGGGTCGGAAGTTGCCCCCTCAATCTCCAAGACTCCTTCATAACTTTATAATTAACACTCTCATTGTTTAGGCTTCCCCTTCCAGGTTCTATTTTGATGAAAAAAATTTCAGATCTCTAGGCTTTCAATTCTTTGAATTTTACTCTGTGTGTAAAGCTTTTATTTGGCGCATGTGATTTCCAGATAAATTACACTTTAAAAACCGCAGTTGATATATCTGTAACATTGAGCTATACATCCACTTCCCATGAGGCATCAGTGACTGTAAAAAAAAAGGCTTAAAAATATTGATTACCATTGGGAGGAGAAGTGGAACTAGATCCTTCTTAATGTGTTTGATAATACTTCTTTGTTTAAAATGTCAGCCCAAGTTTCTTCACCGATCATCTGGAATTTAAAATAAGCATGTCCTTAAAACAGAGAGCATCTATCTGAAATAACAAGCAGTGTCATCACAGAGCAGCCTCCTATGCACCGTGTGTTTTTGTTTGTGGTGTCAGCCTAATCAGATCTCATGCACACAGTGACAAAGGACCCCTCTCATTGCCAGATGGGACATCTCTAAAGCACAAAATACGGTTGTTCACTACACTGGCCTTTCAATAAAAATCTGTTTTGAAGCTGGTAGTTGTATCGAAGGGCATGATACTTACATTAGGGTGCACATTCTTCAGAGCCTTTAGTTTTTATTGACTTCAGGTCTTCATATTAACTCTTTTTTCCCCTAGTTTTGCATATCCTCATGTTAACTTTTCATTGTCATGGAAAATCCCATTATGGTTTGTTTCTTTTTTTTTCATTTAAGACAGTATCTTCTTCCAACTTTACTGCAGCAGCATAAATTTCCCTATGTACTGTTTGAACTGCCTTGGAACCATAGTAGGGTGAACTAGATGGTTTTTCCCCAAAAGAGAGACCCCTGGGAGAGGGCACATTGTGTCTGAGGTCACAGATAACCCCACTGGCCACATTGCATGTGGTACCCAAGGACGATGTAGTCATAATTATGGAGGAGGTGGCCCCTTCCATTTAGAGCCTCCTGGCTTTTCTTCCAGGCTGGCTTCCCTCTTGCCACCTCCAGACTTTCCTGGGGCTTATTTTCTGTGGGTGCAGTATGCAACAGATGGCACTGGGCACGCCTTCTGCTCTGGGCTCTATCTCTTCCCAGGTCAGTTTTGATATGATAGATGGCCCCTCTAAGCCC
This sequence comes from Vulpes lagopus, assembly GCF_018345385.1. Lineage (NCBI taxonomy): Eukaryota > Metazoa > Chordata > Mammalia > Carnivora > Canidae > Vulpes > Vulpes lagopus. The sequence goes on along the minus strand of NC_054826.1, from coordinate 1,226,614 downwards.
ATGTACTTACGTTTACGAGGAGTGGCGTAATGGAGAGAACTTGAGAGAGGTTGACTCACATTTAATTTTAGTTTCTCTATCACTGACTATGTGACATTGAGCACCTTCCCTCCTCTCAGGGATTTGAACACATGAGAAGGGTCTGCCTTGTGTGGAAGGTTTATCGTTCTCTGCTTTCTTGTTCTACTGGCCTCCACCACTTTTGCGAGAGTCTGGTGAGATAAAATGAGAGGACACACTTTGAATATTGCCTAGGAGCGTTCATGTGGTTTTCAGTTGTGGAAAGCATGATCAGACGGTACATTCAGGTCAGACAATCATTACTGGCGAGAATGGTTGGGAACACGCACACCCCTGGCTTGTCCCAGTGACTTTGAAAGTGATCACATGTGGGTCAAGTCCTCATGTGCATTTTCTATTTTTTAATAATCTTGAATACTGTGCGAATTTCACAGTTTGAAATTAAACTTGAGGGACTCAAAATTATGCCACTTTATTCAGCTTCAATTGCAGATGTGAAGGGTTCCAAAATATCCCTGTACACAAATGCTACAAATGATGCCCATACACAGCCAATAAAATGGAAGCCAGTTGGGCTTATTAGTTTCTGCCAACAAGCTAATTCAGTATGCTATTTGTGCTGGCTGGACTCGGCTCCCGAGGCCCCCTCAAATTTACTCTCTAGTCTTGTTTGTCCTGCTTTTTGCCCTAGATGGCTGGTACCGTGGATGCAAACCCTGGAATCCTGGTGCTCCTTCACCCTTCCAGTTGAGTTTGGCCATAGAGAAGCGCTAGCAGGGGCTCGGAGGATGGGAGGAGAGAAAGGTCAGAGTATCTCTGACTCGATTCCTCATTCGCCTCTTTCAGGAGCCTATTCCTTTGATGACCACAGCCTTGGTCTCTCTCCCAAAGCTCCAGTTCTCACTGGGCTTCTTTCACCAATTCTTGTCCTTGCCCCTTCAGTTTTAGGATTGAAAAACTTCCAACCATCGCTGCTTAATGAAAAATGTTTTCTACATAGAAGTTAATTTGGAGAATTCACAAGGATACAGTCAACCTGCATCACAGACAGAGTCAGCTATTCACATTTCTTTTGGAGTAAAGCTTCGGGGGGCACCTGGGTGGCTCAGCTGGTTAAGCATCTGCCTTAGGCTTAGGTCATGATCTCAGGGTCCTGCGATGGAATCCTGCCTTGGGCTCCCTGCTCAGGGAGGAGCCTACTTCTCCTTCTCACTCTGCTCCTCCCACTGCTTGTTCTCTCTCTCTCTCTCTCTCTCTCTCTCTCTCTCTCTCTCAGATAAATAAATAGGACCTTTTTTTTTTTTTTTTTTTAAGAGTAAAGCATCAGAATTGCTTGAGCTCCGGGTTCATTTGTGCAAAGTGTGTGTCTTCCATCCCTTGATACTAGATATTTCTGTTTAAAGAGCAGGTTCAAAGTAAACAGTGATAGCACTCTGCCTCCCTAATGTGGCCACTGGAGTTTTATTTGTAAGTTTTTTTTTGACAGGAAATTTTAAAAGCTGCTAGAAAGGGAAGCAAAGGTGGATAGTATTGTGGTTTCTGGAATTTATTGCAAAATAGAATTTTTATGGTTCTCGACCAAACTTATTCTTGTTGTTTAAGACTTTTTCTAACTTTGTAGGTCTGCAGCTTAATGTGAAAGAAACTTGTCTAAAATAAAGTGAATAAAAAGTATGATTCAGGGATCCCTGGGTGGCGCAGCGGTTTAGCGCCTGCCTTTGGCCCGGGGCGTGATCCTGGAGACCCGGGATCGAATCCCACGTCAGGCTCCCGGTGCATGGAGCCTGCTTCTCCCTCTGCCTGTGTCTCTGCCTCTCTCTCTCTCTTTCTCTGTGTGTGACTATCATAAATAAATAAAAATTAAAAAAAAAAAGTATGATTCAATACACTGTGATTGAGACTGGGCGGACAAATCTCATTATGTCGTGCATTGTTGAACATGAATATAGGAGGATCAATGTTGATGAAATCATTGGCAAATTTGCAAAGACTTGAAAACAGAAGCTGTTACACTATTATCCATTACTGTAATAAGTCAATATGTATGGATCAATTGATCTTTTTAAATATATGTATTTTCTGTAATAAAAAGTCCTGATCCTTTACTGTATTAGTTTCCTACCAGGAACTGGGGGGCTTAAACAATAGCAATTTATTTTCTCATAGTTCTGGGGGCCAGAAAACTGAAATCAAGGTGTTGGAAGGGTTGGTTTTTTTCTGGAGGCTCTGAGGCAGCATCTGGTTCACGTGTCTCTCCTAGACTCTATGGCTGAGGGCACTCTCCCATCTCTGCCTCTGTCTTCTCATAAGGGTTTTCCTCTGTGTCTCTATTTTTCTTCTCCTCTTTTTTTTCCCTTTTTAAATATTTATTTATTTGAGAGAGAGAGAAAGAACACGAACTGGGGGAAGGGCAGAGGCAAAGGGAGAGAGAGGAGACTGTGATGAGCAGGGATCCTGATGCAGGATCCCAGGACCTTGAGCTTGTAACTTGAGCTGAAGGCAGATGCTTAATTGACTGAGCCACCCAGGAGCCCCTTTCTCGTCCTCTTATAAGGACACTTATCATTGGGTATACAGATCACCCAGTTACTCTTGAGATCCTCCATTTAATTACATCCTCAAATACTCTGGTGCCAGGGGTTAGGACTTGGACATATCTTTGGGGGAACCACAATTCAACCCAGTATAGTGACCTTTTTCCTATTTTTACTGCAATATTTATTTTATCTTTTAATATTTTAATTTTTTGGAATGATTTTATATGTAAAGTTTCTTCATAAAAGAAAATTTTCACCATCTCTTTTTCTTTTGTGGCCATTATTATTATTAATTTCACTTTATGAGTATCACTAAAGGCACTAAAAATGGTTATGATTTATGGAGGAGAGGGGCGTTAAAAATGATCCATTCCAAGTGTCAAATAGCTAGATATGGATTGCTTCTGGGCTTTTTCAAAGGACCAAAAAAGAAAGTGGAGTACAGGCTGGAAAAGAGGAAAGTGGGAGAAGAATCTAAGAACTCATCAGGATGGTGATCTCAGCATGTAGAGCTTAACAGCATGAGGTTCTGAGTTTGACAGTCGGGATCCGTCACCCCAACCTGTTGCCCTTACAGTGATATCTGACCTTAGCATGACTTCACCAAGTGCAGAGGCTCTTCACAAGAGGCTGCAGGAAAGGCAACTCCTAATCATTTTTCATTTGTTGTGCACAGAGGGGCACAAATGGAGGAGCTGGTGGGCCCAGCAGAGCTGGTAAGGGTGAAGCAGATCCGGGCAGGTCAGGCCCCGATGGTAGGGGAGTGGCTCTCTGGACACATAGAAGATAACACAAGGGCAGGGGGACTGGGAGAGAAGGAGCTGCCCCGCTGTGCTTACTTCAGTGCTTCTTCCTTCATCTTTAATGGAAAAATGGGAGATGTAGGAGACGACTGAGCTACACAATAGTAGGCCAGGACATACCAGTGCTAAATGGGCCTTTGGAGAAAAAACCATCGAGGCCCCTCCATTTTCAAAGAGGAAATATGAAGTCCATAGAGGTCAGATGTGTTATCTAAGACAACTCATCGTGTCGGTGTGGAAGCCACTGCTCCGCGATGCAGGAAATGTATGGGCAGCCTTTGTAGTAAGTTGTCATCACCTGACGAGGAAACTCCTTTGAACACTCGACTACGTGTTTATACAGGACAACTGGTGCCAAGCAAACGCACCTATGCAAGGATTGCAATTACAACCTCAAATTTATTACAGAAAGAAAATAAAAATAAATCAAAAAAACAAAATTAAAAACTGAGTCAAATAATACACCTCACTTAGTAATACCTTGTATAAATTTAGTCTCAGATATGTTAAATGACAACCACTTAGAAATGCATTACAGAATTCCTTTAATAAAATGTAAAATCCTGAGTTAATAGCTATATATATATTTTAATGACACACATTTATTGCTACACATAATTCATTGCATACATTAAGTATGAAATTTCCTGTGGGCAATAATATATGTGATTTATAACTCACAAATTTGTGGGAAGTCTATTTCTTACTCTCTTGAGGATAGTTCCAAAAACCATTAAAAAACAGAAAAAAATTTAAAACAATTGGAGATTTATTTGCTTGTGGAATCATCTTTGTTTCAGTTCATTCTACAAATATATATTAAAATACAACTAACTTATTTATATTGTTATCACAAAAATTATACAGAAATTAAAAGATGGAATCTTAGGATTTTCTTATTTTAATCACTCAAGGGACATACAATTTTTCAAGATTTTGAGTAAATAATTTTCTTCTACATCTTTTAAAATAAAAGTGAACTACTGCAAAATTAGTGAAATCACTGGTAAAAATTTTTAAAATAACAAAAAATGAAAACAAGGCAACCTACTGAATGGGAGAAGGTATTTGCAAGTGATATTTTCTGATAAGGGGTTAATATCCAGCACATATTAAGAAATTACACTAGAAAAAAACAAATAATCCCATTAAAAATGGGCAGAGAGCCTGAACAGACATCTTTCCAAGAAAGACAGACAGATGGCCAACGGACACATGAAGGATGCTCAACAGCACTAATCATCAGGGAGATACGAATCAAAACCACAATTATATATCACCTCACACCTGTCAGAATGGCTAATATCAAAACGACAAGAAATAACAAGTGCTTGCAAGGATGTGGATAAAAAGGAGCCTTCACGCACTGTTGCTAATAACGTAAATTGATGCAGCAAATGTGGAATATGGTATGGAGGTTTTTCAAAAACTTAAAAAGAAGAATGCCAGTTTATTCCATAAGTGGTCTATAGTTTTCAGAGTACAGCCGTTTTACCTCTTTAGTTAGGTTTATCACTAGGTATCATATTGTTTTTGGTGCAATTGCAAATGGGATCAATTCCTTTATTTCTTTTTCTGCTGCTTTGTTATTGGTGTATAGAAATGTGACAGATTTCAGCCCTTTGATTTTATATCTTTCAACTTTGCTGAATTCATGTATTATTTTTAGCAATTTTTTGGTGGTGTCTTTCCGTTTTTTTACACAGAGTATCATGTCATCTGTAAATAGTGAACGTGACTTCTTCCTTGCCAATTTTAGTGCCTTTTGTTTCTTTTTGTTGTCTAATTGCTAAGGCTAGGCCTTCCAGGACTATGTTAAATAGTAATGGTGAGAGTGGACATCCTTGTCTTGCTCCTAATATAGAGGAAAGGCTCTCAGCTCAGGGATTGGAAGAACAAACATTGTTGAAATGTCTACATGACCCAAATCAATCTATGAATTTAATGCACTCCCTATCAAAATACCAACATTTTTCACAGAGCTAGAACAAACAATCCTAAAATTTGTATGGAACCACAAAAGAACCCTATAGCTAAAGCAATTCTGAAAAAGAAAAACAAAATTGGAGGAATCACAATTCCAGATTTCAAGCTATATTACAAAGCTGTGGTAATCAAGACAGAATGGCACTGGTACAAAAACAGATACATGGATCAATGGAACAGAACAGAAAACACAGAAATGGACCCACAACTATATGGTCAATTAATCTTCAACAAAGCAGGAAAGAATATCCAATGGAAAAAAGACAGTCTCTTCAACAAATGGTGTTGGAAAAACTGGACAGTGACATGCAGAAGAAGGAAACTGGACCACTTTCTTAGACCATACACAAAAGTAAATTCAAAATAGATGAAAGACCTAAATGTGAGACAGGAATCCATCAAAACCCTAGAGGAGAACACAGGCAGAAATCACTTTGACTTCGGCTGTAGTGACTTCTCGCTAGACACATCACCGGAGGCAAGGGGGGAAAAAAAAAGCAGAAATCAACTACTGGAATAACATCAAAATAAAAAGCTTCTGTGAAGTAGAGGAAATAATCAACAAAACTAAAAGGCAACCTTCAGAATGGGAGAGGATTTCTGGAAATGACATATTAGACAAAGGGTTAGTATCTCTAATATATAACTTATTAAACTCAACACCCAAAAAACAAATAATCTAGTTAAGAAATGGGCAGAAGACATGAATAGACATATTTCAAAAGAAGACATCCAGATAGCTAACAGATACATGAAAAAGATGCTCAACATCACTCAGCATCAGAGGTGAGTGAGGGACAGCCTCGATGGGTGATAGGTATTAAAGAGAACACTTGAGATGAGCACTGGGTTTGTATGTAAGTGATGAATCACTGAATTCTACTCCAGAAACCAATATTGCACTATATGTTAACTAAAATTTAAATAAACAAAAAACCAAATAAACAGAAAAAGAATATAATATGATCCTGTATTTTCACCACTGAGTATTTATCAAGAGAAAATGAATACACTAACTTGAAGTGATAAATGCCCCCCTATATTTATCACAACATTATTTATAATAGCCAAGGTATAGAAGCAACCCAAGTATCCATCAATAGATTAATGGATAAAGAAGATATGGTGTGTTTGTGTGTGTGTGTGTAACACTGGAATATTCCATACATACATACATATATTCCATACATACATATTACTCAGCCATAAGAAACAATGAAATCTTGCCATTTGCAACACCATGGTTGTATCTAGAGGCTATAATGTCCAGTGAAATGAATCAGTCGGAGAAAGACAAATACCATATTGTTTCCCTCATATGTGGAATTTAAGAAACAAAACAAATGGACAAAAAAAAAAATGAACAAAAACCAGACTCTTAAGATAGAGACAACCTGATGGTTACCAGAGGAGAAGGGGGTGAGAGGATGGGTGAAATAAATGATGGGGATTGAGGGTACATTTATCATGGTGAACCATGAGTAATGTATAGAATGATTGAATCACTCTATTGTACATCTGAAACTAATATAACACTGTATGTTAATTATACTGGAATTTGAAAAAAAAGAAGATGTGGTATAAATATGCAATAGAATATTAGCCACAAAAAAAGAATGAGATCTTGCCATTTGCAACAACATGGATGGACCTAGAGATGCTAAGTGAAATAAGGCAGACAGAGAAAGACAAATACCATATGATTTTACTCATCTGTGGAATCTAAAAGTCAAATTAACAAATGGAAAACAAAACAAAAAAAAGCCACAACAGATTCATGAACACAGAGAACAAACTGGTGGTTACTAGTGGGGAGTGGAGGTAGGGGATGGGCAAAAATGGGTGGAGGGGAGTGGGAGAGACAGGCTTCCAGTTATGGAGTGAATAAGTCACAGGGATGAAAGGTACAGCATAGGGCACTGTGATAGCATTGCCTGGTGACAGACGGTCGCTACACTCGTCGCACAGCATAATGTATAGAATTGTTGAGTAAAATAGACATATTTCAAAAGAAGACATCCAGATAGCTAACAGATACATGAAAAAGATGCTCAACATCACTCAGCATCAGAGGTGAGTGAGGGACAGCCTAGATGGGTGATAGGTATTAAAGAGAACTGCTGTACACGTGAAACCAATGTACTGCTGTGTATATTAACTATGCTTTGGTAAAAAAGATTAAAATACATTCCCAACACTCGTAGCACTTTATTGAATATCGCTGTACATTTGTATACATATGCATTTTTAAACCAATGAAATAGGCATAGTGAGTGATCTGTTTTTTGTTAGTTAACATTTTCTATTTTTCCATGTAAATGAAACTATCCCAACTAGTATCCAAATCATATTAAATTGCCCCAATTATGACCAAAATGTCTTTATAGCGGTTTGTCCCAAGAAGAATCTGAATCAGGGCTTTCTATTGCATCCTATGGTTATATTGTCTGTAATCTAGAACAAGGACTGCTAGCCAAATCCATCAGGCTGCTGGTTTTTGTAAATAATGTTTTATGGGAACACAGGCATTCATTTATTTAGGCATTGCTCATGGCAGCTTTCACTCTGTAAGGGAAGAGCTGAGTAGTTGAGTACTTGTAACAGAGGCCATGTAGCCCACAAAGTCTAAGATATTTCTATCTGGCCCTTTTCAAAAAGGATTCACTTACCCCCAATCTACAGTAAATAGTCTGCTTTTTTAATGACACTGGGTTATTGATGTGATTGAGCCAGTCGTCCTCCAGAATGTCACACTTTCTGGATTTATCTGGTTGCTTCTTAGAGTATCTCAGCTTATTCTTCTTAATGGGTATTTTTTCCCATTTCATTACAATAACCTCAATTACCTTAGTGACAGTATGACCAAGCTTTTGTACAGACTAAAAGGACACATTAAATGAAATGAATGAAGGGAATTCTCTGATCCTGCCAACATTTTCCTAGGTTTTTTTTTCTGAAATTCCTTTAACTGGAGATAAGTCCTTTCATTATATCAATAAGAAAAAAAGATTTCAAATGAAAATATCTTAGGATAAAGTATAATGGAGGACCAGCACAGCTAGACTGGATTTTTAAGGCAGGTGCTGAGGTGGAGTAGGGAGGATAAAGCGCTATTGGAAACCCAGTCATACCAAAGTGTGAGCGACTACAAGGTCTAGGCTTATGAGACATAGGAGCACAAGGCGTACAGGAAAGCTTTGTGTTCCTCAAAGTGTGGAGGGAAGGAAAACCATAAAGAGAAAATTGAAATTTCAAAGACAAACTATTCTAAAATTTTGTCTGGAGCCAATTCTGAGCAGTAAGCATTGCAAGGGTAGGACGGAGTGTCCAACCATTTCAAACCCAATGATGTTTGCATCTTCTGTATGGGAGGCATGGCATGGTCATACAGAGGCATAAGGAAGACATACCACTTGCCCAGAATTGTTCTGATCACATTTCTGTAACATTGTCATCTATACCTTCCAAACATCCTTTAGTGGCCTAACCGTATCCTTTCACATGCAATATTCAGTATCAGCCAATGAGTTACAACAGAATAGTTTGAAATCTAACAACAGAATAACTTGAAAACTATCATAAAGCTTGATACAAAACCAGCTTCTTAAGTACTAGATAATTCTTTTGTGATCATTGATTATAACCTGTTAATTGGCATCTGCCCAAAGACCAGGTGATTAAGCAAAGCTAAAGTTCACTAAACTTCCCGCACCAAAGGGGATCATCACCTTATCTTAAACGGAAGAAGTTAGGGAAGAATTTCTTTTAGAAGGATTTTGAGGTCCGGGCCTAGTATAGAAGATGGGTCTTTCAAAGCAGCGACTGAGTGGGTCTGGTGACCATGGCAAAGTAAAGTTCTGATGAGCAAATTCTTCGAGTAGGTGAACATCTTTGTTTTGACAGGAGAGCTGTTTACCCAGATGAGCAAACTGCCTTGATGAATAGGCTTGTAAGCATTTCTTGAAGCAAATGGTGAAGTTAAGTTTTGGTTTCCAGCCTTATCTTCCAGGGCATGAATAACCTGGGACAATCAGGTCATATTAACTTAGGTGCTCTCAGTTTTCAGCCCCAATGGCTAAACTATGTTGATGCAGATGGTCTCATGCCTCAAGAACTTTGTGGAAATTAAAAGAAAACTAGGACATAAAGTATTGCCTTAATTATTTTTGTATATTAATCAGACATATTTGTTATACCAAAGTTATATTGGAAATTTTCCTATTTGCTTTCACTGAATACTTAATTATTTTGATCATTTATTTTGAGTGACCCAATTATTTATGAGAACAAATATTAAAAGTATGGTCTTAAACATACTGGACCTTTTCTCTTAGTGATAATTGTAGCTGCCTAGACAATAAAATTAAAAGAATATGTCAAAGCTAACATGCTAATTTACATCTGAAGTGTAGTTTCTAATAAATTATGAGGATGGAATCTATGTGTTTAGATATGAAAGAACAATTTTGCCAATTAAAATGATTTCTTAAGATACTTTATGTAAAAAAGAGTATTTCATTTATACTTCCCCTTGCACTTGGCAGATATTTATTGGGCATCCCCAGTTGCAAGACACCATATAAAATCTCTAGAGAATTCAAAGGTAAATTTTTCTAAGACCCTGACCTCCAAGAGCTAATACCTTGATGAGATGGATGGCAGAGAAAACTATAAGTGAGGGAGATTTTATGCAAATTGAAAGGAATCATATAAAGTACCTCCAAATGATAGTGTTAAAGTATAATTTTTAAAAAGTTAAAAACATGATTCTCATGCAAATATAGAATGACATGAGTCAGAGTTTTATTAACTCATTAGTGAGGGAACCATTAAAATGATAAAGCTGGCCAAAGATCATTTTGAGGAACTGGGTATTTATTGGCACTTTGAGAAAAGAATGTTAAAATGTGATGGGTAGGTTAGATGTAAAATTAGTTAATGTCCTACAGGGCAGGAAAATTATAACCTTGAGAATTAGGTTTTCTTGCAGAATAAAATCTACAAGTAAACATGCACTTTCACACAGTCTAAGGTCTTAATTAATAGTAAGCACCAAACTCAAATGCAAGCATTCCCTGAGATGATTAAATAATCTTAATAGGAGCCTACTATACATGACATTGAAAGTAGTGTTTGTTTTCATATGGGAATTCTTGGGGGTGCTATTCTGAATCCTGAATCCCAAGAAAAATCAGTTGAGAAAATGGGAAACAGGAAAACATTTTAAAGTTCTCCTATGAAAATTGAAGCTTATCAATGTAGAGGCATTATTAGCTCAAAGGAATACATGGACACCAAGGAGGAAGCAAGGACAGTGAATGCTTATACACAGAGTAGAAGGTTAAGTTCGATGTTTCTAGGAATGTTTCTAGGTAAAGTTTTAGACAATTTTTCTTAACAGACATAAGAAGGATCAGAAAACACTTTTAGAGAAAGCTGTGGACAAGGCATCATTTAAACATGTGAAAACACAGATGGGGTGTGGGTAGGAGGAAAGAGGGGCTTTCTAAGCAAAGGGAACTCTGTGAACAGAAGTAGAACATTTGGAAAGTGTGAGGAATCTAAAAACCTATAAACAAAAGAAGATGAAGGTTGGACCAGATGGTAGAAGGTCTTGAGGTTCCAAGATAGGATTTGAGTTTTAGTCTGTGAGCAGAGTAGTTATGTGATTATAGATGGGTTTTATGTACATAATTAAGGCAGTAGCTTGTTGGGAATGGAGTGAGGGAAGAGCTAGGTTGAAGGAGTGATGACACTGGAGTCAGGCAGATGGGTTAGGACAATACCACGGTAGAGGTTAGATGTAACTCTGTCCTCAACTGAGTTGGCAGCCGTAGGAGTGGAGAGCAAGGGGGAAAACACGCGTGCTACTATCTTGGTAGTAGATTCCAGAAGGCAGGTCAAATGCTTGACATGTGTATTAGGGGATGGGGAGAGGCTAATAGGAATGCAAGAAGAGTTAAAAAATAAGTGTGAGACTGGAATACTCATATAGGAAATATGGAAAAAGTACCAGGTATTTTTGGCTTTGCCATTAAAATGGCTTAGTATGATGATTATCTTACTATTACTACTATTGATGATTATCAATAAATTTGAATACTTATCAAAAGAAGGGTTTTCTATAAATTATCTCATTTGAAATAAATTTTGTTTTTGTGTCAAAGTTATGGAAACATTAAACATTTTTTCCCCAAAAATGTATCTTCTCTTCAAGAGGTCATTTAGACAATAGCCAAAATACTATAAGGTCAGTTAAGACAACCCTGATAGCAAGGGTCTAGATAGGGCCTCAACAATTGAGTACTGTGAACTTGGGTTTTCTTGAGTCTGTGTCTCAGTATCTACTGGCCATTGGCATTATGAATGGATAGTGAGAAAAACAAGGGAAAGTGTTTTAGAAATAGGAACGGAATGGGTTGGGGAGAGAAAGAGTCTCACCAGAATAATTCTGCTCCGCTCCATCTTTCTCTTAGAAGAAAGAGAACAAACTCTAGCCAGGAGAAAATGGAACATTAAAATCAATACTAACACTATTGACTCATCAATTCATTCAGTCCAACGTAATTAATTCTTATTCTGATGATCTAGGGTTAGCCATTTGCTTTCATGAAGACCCCTGCATCTGCCCTAAAGAGAGTCCTGGATATCCTAACTCAGTTTACTTTTGATCTTGGTTTTTCTAAACTATAGAATGGCTATATTTTTGGGAAGCCTTGATTATACATACATACATACATACATATATATATATATATATATATTCAGCATATATGTGTATATATATAAAGCTTAGTTACCTATGTTTCAGTATTTTATTTCAGATAGAAATTATCTTGATATCCAAAGATTCTCCATTAATTGACTTAGTTTAATTGGAGTCTAGGGTGTAAAATTACTTAAGCACCATGGAAATTATTTTCAAGCTGACATACTACAAAACATAATTACTATTATAAAAGTGTTAGAATCATGTTCAGATTAGTTGACACATAATTTTATGTTTTTTACATTCCTAAGCATTTTATAGATGTTAGTTATCTGATCAATAAACTGATATAAATCACTTAAGAAGTCAGGTTAACTAGGCTCTTAAAAAAAAAAAAACAAATTAAAAAATGCGATCCAATTTGTTTGCATTATGTGCCTCACTGATAGCATGCCACACTGATACTATCAAGGAAAAGCCATATAATGGTATTATTTTTAAAAATAAAAATTATTAAATAAGTCTGACTTGTCCAAAGATTCACTTTAAATATGGGAATTTGAATTCCTTTTTAAAAGAAGTTTGTGAGCCAGTGTTTCTTTTTGTTGTTGTTGTTCTGTTTTACTTAAAAGGCTAGCATAATAAAAGTAGTAGAAACTCTGTTCCTTTATTTTCTGGAAACTCTGACAAATGATTTTTATCAGGTACATATAAGTACACATATATTTCTGTAAATCAATCAGACAGAAATTCTTTAATTTAAGAGTGTTTTAATCTAATAGTAACCCTTGGTGGTAGGAGAATATTTAGGAGAAGTGGAGGCCTTTTTCAGGTTGAGAAACACAGGTATCCAAAGGACATGTAGTTCTAGGTCTCACAGGTCAGATTGAACACAGACATGATACACATGATACCACATGATACCACATGATACCACAACTGTCTAGCTCTCAAATAACTGTCCTTCATCTGAGGTCTCATACAGGCAAGAGGAAAAGAAAAGACTAACAAGCTGGATACTCTGTTGTCTTCACCATCTCAATTGACTCAGCTCGCCAAGTGGTCAAGGCATTAAACCAGATTCCCATCCATCATTCTCCTAATGCTCCTGCTGCTGCTGCTAGTCTATCAGCTACATACAAGCTCATAACCACTTGGACAGGAGCTTGTAGCTTCCACACAAACCAGAAACAGAACCAAATTTGGCCAGGATCCAAAAGCACAAGGAAGGACTCGGCATCAAGTTAAGGAGAAAAAGAGAAGAAACAGAGTTAACAAAAGTAAAAATTGTAACGTGCTCAAGATCCCTCTGGGGGCCTAGAAAAGATAAGCCCATTGAGCAGCACTTCTTGGACAACACAGTTTAATTTGTTCTGGCACCTACTTGGACATGTTTGACCATCTCCAAACAAAGTCTGATTTTTGGACAGTTAAAAATATTATTCTCATTCATATACAGAAAGAGCACATGTCAAAAATTTTATTCTTGTTAATTAATGAACTGGAAGGATCATAAGATTGATTGGAAAAAGATGTCGTGGTATAGAGATTTATATAATTGGAAAGTCAAAGGAGTGCAGAAGTTTCTAATGGATGCAAAACTGATTAGTGTCGTGTGGGACCCTGTACCTATGATAATTGGAGCTATTGTTTCTACTGGACTGAAATCTACTAGTAAACATTTAACTTGACAATGTCTGTGCTTTAATCAAATATTGTTAACAATGAAGTCTCATACAGGTGCATTTGTCTAAATAATTAATTATGACATGTGGGATCTTGAAGGCTTTGAATAGACTTTGGATTTCACCCAAAGAGCAATGTTTTCAGCAGAGTGATGATGGTGGCTTGGATTAGGGAATTGGCAAGGGAAACCAAGAGTGCTCTGTGGATTTGGGATATACTTTAAGGAGAAAGATATCCAGGATGATTATCAGATTACTGACATGCACAACTGGGGATTTTTGGGTGGCATTTACTGAGACACAGAGAACTGAAGGGAGAGCAGATGAGAATGGAGATGGGGATATTAACTTGGGAACCACGAGGTTAGAGATGCCTGTGAGATAACTAGAGGTGACTGGAAGTAGACAGGTGGGTGGTGGGTCTGGGCCTCAGCAGAAACGTTAGGATAAGAGATAATTGGCCACGAGGGGCTGCAAAGTGCTGGGCCTGGATGGTTTCCATGAGGAGAGATTGCATAGCAAGATGTGAGCTCAGAGCCAGGGGCCTTGGCACCCCCCAGAGTGGTCAGGTACCAGAGAAGGGGCCAGCAAAAGAGGCAGACTGAGAGTCCAGTGAGGTAGGAGGACCTGGAGAATCAAGAGAAGAGAATGGGTTTTCAGAGTTTATCAAAGAAAACCATGTCACTGTGTCCCTATTTGGGTTCACTTGTGTCCTCTGAAAATTGTATGTTGAAGTCCTAACCCCCAGTACTTCAGAATAGGATTTTATTTGGAAAAAGAGTCATTGCAGATTAAGATGAGTTCATACTGGAGTAGAGTGTGCCCTTAATCCAATACGGCTGGTGTCCATTTGATTCATAAAGTGCTGAGCACTGGTGCCTTGAGGAAGCGTGGCTTTGTTGAGGATAAATCAGAGCCAGACTGCAGTGGGGGGGTAGAGCGACGAGAGGTGGAGGCAGCTTGCCGAGAGCTGTGATGCCCAAACGTGCTTACAGAAACTCTATACCAAGTTTGGGGAAATGTGTACCTCTGTCACAGTTGTATGTTGACAGCCTTTCACATCATAATTTTTTATTTATTTTTATTTTTTAAAAAATAAATTTATTCTGTATGTTGGCAAATTGAACACATCATAATTTTAAATAATTTCTATCATCTATCTATTTATCATCTATCTATCTATCTATCTATCTATCTATCTATCTATCTATCATCTATCTCTCTATCTCTATGCATTCTTTTGGGTTCTTGTACTAATTTCAACATGTGGAAGAGATGAGGATTTCCTGCACACCAATAAGCAATTCCCAGACACCAGCAGGGTGTCCTACGATTCAATTCTGACCCCACTTACCTGGATATAGCATCGTATTCCGCAGGTTAGGGGCTCAGTCCTACAAGAACCTCTCCTTGTCCCCACCTCTACTTCAGATGCCAATCACAAGCCTAGGTGTCACTTGTGCTTCTGACCGACTGGCGATAAATCAGAGGTTCCCACAACCCCTGCTTTGTTTGAATTCATTTGCTAGAGCAACTCACAGGAATCAGAGAAGGATTTTACTACTTAGATCACCAGTTTATTCTAAAAGGATATAACTCAGGAAAAGCCAGATGGACGAGATATACAGGGCAAGGTATGTAGAAAAGGGCTCAGAGCTTCCATGCCCTCCCGGATGACATTCTCCCTAAATCTCCATGTGTTCACCGACCAACAAGATCTTTGAACCCTGTCCTTCTGGGGTCTTAATGGAGGCCTTATTACATAGGCATGATTGATTAAGTCATTGGCCATTGGTGACTGAGCTCAATCTCTAATTTCTCTCCTCTCCCTGGAGGTTAGGGATCATGCATGGGATTGAAATTTCCAACCTTCTGTTCACATGGTTCTCCTAGCAACCAGTGCTCATTCTTACTGGGTTCCCAAAGCCACCTCATTAACTCTCTCACTTAGGAAATCCCAAGAGTTTTAGGAGCTGTGTGCCAGAAATGGTGACAAATACCAAATATAGATTTCTTAATATAAACCATACTACCACAGGCATATTGTAATTATTGAAATTTTAAGATAGAACTATTGTGTGATCCTTTAAAATATACTTAGTGGAATCAGTATGCAATCACAATTTGATATTTAGCAATTCACTTAAAATATTCATGAACATGTTGGAAATTTTATGTTGTTCTTTCCCCCATATAATCTTCTTTTCATTTGATTTCTTCTACAGAATTTTATCATAATAGATCTTTATGTTTTGCAATTTTTTAGCAGTCTTTGCAATAAAATATAGACATTAAAATTAAATTTTAAAAAGTCCTGTGACCATAAACTTTGAAGTATTAAATATTTTTCTTCTGGATTGATTTCTTTTTATGATTAACATTTGCATACAATTGGTCAAAACAATATAACACATTATAAAATTCAATAAATAATTGTTAAACATATAAAAGTTACTGGAAATGTATCTGTTAATGAGACAGATGCTGAGTTTTTTTCTAAGTACTTTAAGTATCTGTGGTTCAGTACTTTTTGTGAGAATGAGACCAAGTTCTGCATCAATCCTTTGCCCATTTTTTACTTTCATCGATATAATCCTTGAGAAACATTTTCACAGAAATAAGACAAGAATAGAAGGACTTTGTTCTAGTAATACCACTAAATTCTTGAAATGCTTTCTGAATTATATGGTAAAAATCAGACTGTGTGTATCTAACATCATCTTAAATAATCTCTTACTTGATAAAAAGATTACTTTTTCCTTCAGTTATGTTGAAAGCAAGAATTGGAAAGGGATCTTTCACCCAGTTCCCACAGCAGTTCACTTTCTCAACACCTTCACCGACATTTTGAACTGCCCCTTTGTTTGGCATTCGAGGGAGGGTGTTGCATTTGAAGGTAATGAAATTAATGAGGTTTAAGCTTCCAGAACCTTCACTTGTAATGGCCCCAGCAAATGCTAAGAGTTAGGAGCCTTGCTACTTGAAGTGTGGTTTGTGGCCAGACCAGATTCATATCACCTGGCCCTGCCTTTGGGGATTATCAGATATGTAGAGTCTCAGAGCCCATCCAGACCCCCTGAGTCAAGATCTACATTTGACCAAGTTCCCCAGACGTCTGTAGGTTCTTTAAGGTTTGAGAAACACTGCTGTTGGGTATTCCAGGTTAGGAAGATAAATCACGTTGCAGTCAGTTAGCATTTCTGCTAAACTGTGTAAAGAGATCTCAAAAGAAAAAAGACCTGGGGCAGCCCGGGTGGCTCAGCGGTCGAGCGTCTGCCTTGCGCCCAGGGTGTGACCCCGGGGCTCCGGGATCGAGTCCCACGTCGGGCTCCCTGCATGGAGCCTGCTTCTCCCTCTGCCTGAGTCTCTGCCTCTCTCTCTCTCTCTCTCTCTCTCTCTCTGTGTGTCTCATGAGTAAATAAATTTAAAAGTCTAAAAAAAAGAAAAGAAAAGAAAAGAAAAAGGACCCCTAGTCTGCAGTAGTTGATGTGTTTTCTTTGCTCTTTTGAAATGAATATTTACTTTCATACTAAATTTTATGTTTGTAATTTTTTTTCTTAAAAGGAACTCCCAATACTGTATAACCTTCAGTGCTGACAAAACCTGCTGGTGTCCTGGCCAGGGGTGGGCGCTGAGAGCAGAGAGCAGAGGGGAAGGTGAGGAAAGCTGCAAAGGGAGGGTAAGCGTCGTGGGGAAAGCAGGAAGGTGAAGTGTCAATGATGAAGTGTACTTGAGGTTGGCGATACCAGTTTGGCCATGTGACCTCTTTTTCACAGCTCCTGGTGATAGGGAGATGGTAGGTAGGTGTACTCTTTCTGCATAGATTTGTGGGGTAGATTCAAGAAAGAGAGGAGGGGGGACGAGAAGATGGAAGTTTCTTGTGTCTCATTTTATCTTCCTGACAACCTTATAACATGTGAGGATGAATATATGATCAACATTTTAGAGTTGAAGCTGAGCCTTAAGTCAGGTATTTTTCTAAAATGACACGTTGTCCCTGACCCCGTTTATCACCTCCCCAGATTCACTTAGCTTTTCCTGCCCCCTGCAACTTAGCCATTTCATTAGTGGAGAGGGTTCAGTGACCCTCTAAGCCCAGAGGGGTGGGTGCTCTGGGGGTCTTGGTCTTTGGCATGGCTCCATGATGACTGGAAGAGCTGCTCCTGTACCAAAGCTCAACTCAGCTTAGCCATTGGTTGTACCTCCTCCCAGTACTTCTGGGCTCGGGTGAGCACTGTGCCATAAGCAATGCAGGTGGGGCAGCTCCGGTAGCTGCCTAGCAGGGCCGGGTGACACCACCAGGTGTGTGGGACTCAGTGCCCTACGGGGCAAATTGAGAGAGGAGACACAGGTAGGAAGTGGAAAACAAGCTCTTCCCCTGGTAGATGCTCCTGAGGCTCAGGTCTTCTACATGGCTCATCTGGACGGCGTCCCTCGCTGGGAACCACCTGTGTCTTTCTTAGCAGCTGTTGCTGGCTCAGTAGCATGTGTCCTGCCTTCAGTTTGCTTTCTTCAATTTTCTCTTTAATTCTGAAGGTCATGGGGTTGTCCCTCCTAAGAAAGCCCCAGCACACAGCTCTGCCTCAGCTTTTCACCTCCAAAAGTGCACAGGACTCGGAGGCACTTATCTAAGAGGCCTCAGAGCCAACAATAGAAGTTGCCTCCTTTTGAAGTGCTCCTCTGTGCCAGGCACTGAGCTGAGTTCTAGGAATGCAAGTAAAACAAGAAAGATGTGATCCCTTCCTTCAGGGTGGGGAGTACAAATCCCGCCTTCCTATCTCCTGGCCCCATGTTCTTTCTAGAAGCATAGCGATTACAGTGGATGATTCATCTCTAACAAAAATGGATGGAAACTCACCAGATGAATCCTACTGCAGAAAGTTAAATCCCTCCTGTCACACTGCTCAGAATTCATCAATTTTGTTTTCTGAGTGGATTTTATGTAAAAGTAAAGCTTGCCCTTTCTGTGTAAATAAAATAGAAAGCATCAAACAATGTGTCCCACAAAAATAACGTGCCTCAAATGGCAGGCTTTTCATTTACGCTGTTGAATCTGACACATCTTGTGGTAATCTGGGTATCTAGGTTACTAGCCATTTTTTAAAAGATTTTATTTATTTGTTTTATTTATTTATTTATTTATTTATTTTCTATATTTACTTCTTTATTATTATTATTATCTTTTATTTATTTGTTTTAGAGAGGGATAGAAAAGGAGCATGAGCAGGGGAAGGGGCTGAGGGAGGGAGAGGCTCCCAAGCAGACTCCGCACTGAGCATGGAGCCTGATGTGGGGCTTGATCCCTAGACCTGAGATCATGATCTGAGCCGAAATCAAGAGCCAGATGCTCAACCAACTGAGTCAGCCAGGTGCCCCTAGGGTATTAGCCATTCTAACAATGAGTGGATACATATCTAGCCTTCTCCTTCCCTTGTCTCATACTTCATTCATTCATTCATTTCTTCACTCACAGAGAGAAGGTTGTTGCACTGATATAACAAAATAAAAAATTGACTTCTGATGTAATCTTAGCCATTGTTGAAGAACCAGCAGCCTGCTTTGAGCCATGAAGCTGGATGTTTGGGAGGTTTCAAAGCTGGCATAATCTGGCCATAGGGATATGAGTCCCTGGGAGGGTAGAGGGATTCCCCAGCATTTGTTAGTGATAGAGCTGGGACTTAAGCATAATCATGCCCTCTTACCATCATGATGTTTGGAAATTATTTTCTTTATCAGAAAAAAACAATTTTTATTTTGATATTCAAGTTTCACCGCCCTACTGCAATCCTCTCTTAAGGGTGAACAACTGGGATGAAGTCTACTTCTCAAAGAGGGGCCATAACCTTAGAGTTAAATATTTATGAGGAAAGCATTCCTATTTGCAACTGCCACATAAGAATTTGGGAACAGCTGCAGTGCAATGCCAGAGTATAGTATAATGCCTCATCCTCCACTCCAGTGGCAAAGACAAGATTATCTCTGCTAAATTTTCTAGGTGATTTCCCCTGCTTTACATTTTGTCCAGATTAAAAATGTCCAGAACACCCTACATGCAATTTTGCAGAATTGACAGTATTTAATGATGCTAACGTCTTGGTAATCATTACTTTGAAAATGTGCACCTAACTGATTGGCCTGAGTAAGGGAAAACGTTTGCCTCATCAGGCTGTTTAGTGGATTTTAAAGTGGATCAATCCACTGGGAAAGAGTTTATATGAGATTGTTCTATTTTTTTTTTCTTTAAGTTAATTTTTTTGAAATTTGCTGCGTAAGAATAATGAAATGAACTCCAATGAGATTAATTTAGTATAATGCTTTCTATAATTAAATCCCAACTTAAGTTTAGTACTGCAAATATGAGTAAGCACCTAAATTAAATATGTTTTAACTAGGCTCTAATATTCTAATAGAAAATATATGCTTGGAACCAAGATACTAAATGGACATCTCTCATATGATAGCAAGCTGTAACATGGATATCTTTGGTAAAGTTTTGATAAAAACCTAAATGCTTTGCCCCCTTATATTTTGAACATACTACCTGCCTGCCCCCTGCAATCTTAAATATTTGCTCTTTTAGCTTGAAAATTTGGGGAAATGGCTTCATGGTTAAAAACGAAGTAGTTAATGTAGCCCTACATTTTGATTAAAGGGAGTTAGGTTCTACTCCCAATTCTACAACAGAACATCTTCTTGACAAAACCACTTTGTCTCAGGTTCGTGATCTCTCAACTGAGAGATTTAGTTTATGAGAGAATCTCTGTCTTTCTTGCCACATTCGGTGACTCTAATCAGTCATTGATTAAACTGATCAGTCTTTGCTCCAGTTTTATTTTATTATTTTATTTTATTTATTTATTTTAAAGATTTTATTTATTTATTCATGAGACACACACACACACACACAGAGAGAGAGAGAGAGAGAGAGAGAGAGAGAGAGAGAGGCAGAGACCCAGGCAGAGGGAGAAGCAGGCTCCCTGCGGGGAGCCCAATGTGGTACTCGATCCCAGGACCCCTGGGATCACGACCTGGGCCGAAGGCAGGTGCGCTCAACTGCTGATCCACCCAGGCATCCCATGCTCTAGTTTTAAATGTCCATTTTGCCCTTGCTGTGATTTGTGTTATCATACATTTGGAGATACTGGGTCAAGTAACTTTGAGAAACAATATTATACAAGGAAATAATTTTGTGGATTCTCATATCCGGGAATCAATAGTGGTTCTTGAAATCACTCAATGTCAGTCAGATTTTAAACCCTTCAGGAACATCATATTCTCAAATTATGCTAATACATATCTTTCCAGCAGACGTTTTCCAAATGGAAGGACATTTTGAGTGTATATAATCATTTCCAATTAGTGAAGAAAGACATCAGGCCTCTTGTGGTTATAACACTCAAGTGAAATGCTTCGTTGGATAGATTGTTTATTTGGAATTTACATCAAGACATAGTTTTCTAAGTGAAGGTATTCAGCCAAAAATTTTGCAGTCAAAGACTCCCAGTACCAGATATCTCCCTGTCAAATAAAACAATCGGTCATTTACCAGTAGCATGAATTAGACAGGAAGCATTTTTTTAAAGATTTATTTATTTATTTTAGAGAGAATGTGTGTGTGAGAGAGAGAGTCGGGGGAGGGGGTGGGCAGAAGGAGAGGGAGAGAGAGTCTCAAGCAGAGTCCCTGCTGAGCATGGAGGCTCCATCCTAGGACCCCAAGATCGTGACCTGAGCCACAACCAAGAGCTGGCCTCTCAACCAACTGAGCCACCCAGGTACCCTAGGATGTGTGCTTATATTCTAATTTTACAGAAAAAAACCCTGACCTTCAGGGAGTCTAAGCACCATGGCCAATCTTACACAGCTCTTCCACTGGGACCAAAATCCAAGTCTTTCATTCAATTACTCTGTTCCCTACATCACAGGTTCCTCTGAGTTGTCTAAAAGGAGAAAAAAATTGTACATGGAAGGTAAGAAATGCCACTTTAAATGGATAAAGAGGGAAACAAACAAAAGCAAACTGCTCAAAGAATCCCAGAGGAATTTGAAAATGCTCTAGTCAATAATTCCCCTCACATATAATTGCTCTTGCTTCTCCCTGCCCCTTGTTAGAGATGGGATTTAACTGTTGAAAATATTGAAAAAATAGTTTTCACAAGGAATGTGAAGGCTTGGACTCGGGAATGGCAGTTTATAAAAGCTCACCTTTTGAGGGAGATACTTCTTCATGTCTAGAATGTCCGGCAAGAGACAACACAGCGTGGGGCTGGTGGCCCTTGGTGAAGGCTCAAAGGGCAATTGAAAAAAACCTGAATAGGAAATAATTCGATTCAAACTTATGTAGATTACAACAAACAGAGAGTTGCTAGATATTAATTATGTATTCCAAGTCAGAAAAACTATCAAGAACTGATTGCAGAATATAAATAGTCTGTTGTATTAAAATTTTTCCAGATTAAAAAAAATAACTTTCTTTGTATGAATAAATGGTCGTAATACTTGGCACATTTGAATCTTCAGTGAACTGATGATTTAAAAAGAAATGCAAAGACTCCATTTCTTTGTTCTGGTATTTTGCCTTTGGAGAATGTATTTTTGGAATTGTCAACTCTGTATAAAAATTTAGGAAATGTTAACAGAGGTAGTGTAAGGCAATGATTCTCAGCCCAGATGCCCATTGGGCTATTCAAAAGGGTGGCCACAACGGAGAGGTCCTGTTGTTGTGAAAAGGCCATGGGCCTTGATATCAGAAGACCCGAGTGGGAGGCCCAGTTCCTGTATTTATTAATTTTATTTAATTAATTTAAAAATATTGGATTGATTTGATTCATTCATTCATTCTGTAACATTTGGCTTTTTGTCCTTATCCAGGGGTGGTACAAGTGTGCTGCAGCTCATATAATTTGGAGACTGTTTTCAGAAAAAGAATATAAAGATATCTTACCTTTGCTAATATTAGAAAACCATCCAACCAAATGAATACAAGGCAAGTGTCAATAGCTTCACAGTAAATCCCATTCTGACTTTATTATCAGACTATTGACGTGTCATGTTGAAGAGTGGATGTAAATTTGCATTACAGCTTTAAAGAACTTTGTGAGGTATCACTATGATAGTGGAAGAGGGGAAGGATGAAGTGTTGGGAGTGGTATTTGTAGAGGAGAAGGTGTCTACTGTAAAAGTCAAGGACCGAAGGATAATTGATCCTCGCCCAAGTACAGTGCTACCATTATTAGTACACCTACACTGAATGTTTTTCCTTAATATTTTATAATCTAGAAATAATCACTGTGAGTTTCTTTTTATTGTTGTTCAAATAGTTTCCTTTGTTATCAAAAGAAGTCAGCCTTGAAATTACCGTCAGAAGTTAGGAATGTACATGTTGGATCTGGAATAAGGAAGGTTGTTCGCTTACATAGAAACGAATTCATAAATATAAAATGAAAATCCTACTTGGACCCTTTTTAGATAATGTCCTGTTCTATATCCTTGGGGTCTCATCTATTATAAGGCTTCCACAGCCACATGAACCTTTTTTTCTCATTTTATGTATGCCATGGGTGCACTTGAATTCCTCTGTTGATCAAACCCAAATACCAGCACCCAGTCTTCTTTCCTGAGTGCAAGATACATACATGTGCCTACCAGACCCTCCACATTTTATCTCAAACTTCATCAGTTCACAAGTGCAAGCATAGTAGCTGCCCTGTCTCCTACCAGGACCCCTGTGTTAGAGAACGAGCTACTATCTACACAGCCACGGAACGGAAGGCCTTGGAATCAGCTAGACTCCTTCCTCTTCCTACTCCTGACATCCCATCCGTCATGGCGTCCCATGGATTCTGTTCCTGTACCAAATATCACGTTCTCTGTGTTTCTACTGTCTCTAGTTTGCATTAGGCCCTCATCATCTTGCACTGAACCCATGATATTTGAGGGACAGGTCTACCCCCCTTCCAGTGCACTCTTAAGAGTATTCTTTCTATAGTGCAAAATTGACCATATTTGCAATCCTTCAAATGCTCCCTACTTTTGAGGATAAAAGCCTCAAGAGAATGTCACATTCGGGATGTGGCCTCTGACCTACTACTCTTACTGGTTTTTGGTCCAATACAGAAGCACCTCTTACAGTTCTTTAACATGTCAGTTTTCTCATTTTGGTCACTGGCCACACTGCCTTTCTAGCTTTTTTGCCTGCTTCTTCTGCATAGAACACATGTACCTCCTACAGGGTTCATCACAGGCATCACCTCTTCACAGGAACTTCCTTGGCTCCCCCCGACATCCAGACTGAGTTAGATGCCTCTGCTGGGAATGAGAGAAGAGAAAGTAGAGGCAGCAAGTTTAGATAACTCATAGGAAAGAGAATTAAAAAATGGGTTAGTAACTAGGGTTGAGTAGCTTCAACTCTACATAGAATGACTGTGACCAAGCACAGTAAACCCTATTTGAACTCTCCAACATGATGGCTTTAGCACTCCCCAGCTCAGAGAAGAATCCGAGCATTGGTACTTTTGAATTAGATTTCTTGTTTTGATTTAGTTCTAGGTCCTCAACCCAATTTTTAAGAATTTTTTTTAATGATAGTTATACCATTTAGATATTGGGCCAATCTCTAAAACTAGTGCTCTCTTAAAAATCAAGAAGTAGGGGATCCCTGGGTGGCTGAATGGTTTGGCACCTGCCTTCGGCCCAGGGCGTGATCCTGGAGACCCAGGATCGAGTCCCACATCAGGCTCCCTGCATGGAGCCTGCTTCTCCCTCTGCCTGTGTCTCTGCCTCTCTTTGTGTCTCTCGTGAATAAATAAATAAAATCTTAAAAAAAATCAAGAAGTAAAGGCAAGAACCATATCTTGAGTTCTAATACATTTTGTAAATTGATATTATTTCTTCTTTAATTGTTTGTTAGAATCCATGAGTGAAGCCATCCGGGCCTAAAGTTTTCTTTGGGAAGATTTTTGAATAAAAATATGTATCTTTAATTATTGTAAGGCTATTCATATTTTCTATTACTTCTTATGTCAGTTTTAGTGATTTGTGGCTTTCAAGTACTTTACCTTTGATCCAAATTGTTAGATTTATTGATATAAAGTGGTTCATGTACTTTCTTTAGCATTCCTTTAATGTGTATAGATCATTACTGATATCCTGTCTTCCATCTTGTTATTGATAATTTGTGTTTTATTTGTTCTTATCTTGATCAGTCTAATTAAGGTGTTTCCCTAGATTCTCAGGGTGAAAGCAAAAGTGTTGCTTTTAGTATTTTCCTCTTTTTTATATAATCAAGGAATATAATTAGGAATATATAATTCTCCCCAAATACTGCACCCCACAAATTTGGATATGTGGTATTTTCATTAACGTTTATTTAAAAATATTTTCTACTTCTTCCTTGACCCAAGTCTTATGACATAGGTTCCTTAATTTCCAAATCTTTGGGGATTTTCTGATATCTATTTTTAAATCATTTTATAATTACTTTGCTATCATAGAATATACCCTGTATGGTTTCAATTATTTAGATTTATTGTAGCTTGTTTTATGGCACAGCATATGGTCTTTTATTGGTAGATGCTCCATGATCATTTGGGGAAAAAATATGTATTGTGCCAGTCAGGCTAGCCGACTGTGTGGTTTAAAGCTACTACATCCACAGAGTGTTTTGTATACTTGTTCTGTCTTCTCTTGAGAAAGGAGTCTTGAACTCTAAAACTGAAGTATGGAATTTCCAATTTTCCCTTCTCTTCCATCAAGTTTTTCATTGCATATATTGAATTTCTGTGTTTAGCAGTGTACATGCTTATGATTTTAATGGCTTCTTGATAAAGTGACCATGTTTCCATTATGCAGTGTCCCTCTTTATCTCTGATAGTATTTTTTTGTCCTGAAGTCTGATTTGTCTAATATTAGCAGAGCAGCCCAGCATTCTTATGATGAATACTTGAGTGAAATACCTTCTTCCATCCTTTTCTTTCTTGTAAGAAGCCATATCTTTCTTTCTTAAATCCAGTCTAATAATCTTTTCCTTTAACTCAAGTCAGTCCCATTTAATGTAATTATCAAATAATATGGTTGTGTTTATTTATTTTACTTTTATTTTTTTATGGCTGTGTTTAAACGTGTCATCTTGTATTTGCTCTTTTTTTTTTTTTTTTGTTCCACTAGATCTTTGTTCTTTTTTCTTCTTTTCCTGCTTTCTTTTGGATCAAGTTTTATTTAGGATTCTATTTTATGTCATCTACAAGTTTTTTAGCTTTGCTTCTTTTATTTATTTTTTAAAACTAGCTTCCCTTCAGTTTACTATACATCCGTGACATACCACAGTCTATAGAAATATGAATAAATATATATATGTTATATTTAAACATATATATATGTAAGTACATATACATTTACAATAGTGTATGTCCATCTTTCTGGAATCAAGCAATAAGAAAATAACCAGGGATATCTTGGAATCACAAGTTCAAGCCCAATTTTGGGTATAGAGATTACTAAAAACTTTTTTTAAGAAGAAAATAATCATTTATATTTATTTACATATTTACTGTTTTTGGAATTCTCCATTTCTTTGTGTAGACTGAATTTCCATCTAATATCATTTTCTTTTGGTCTGAGAACTTTCCTTAATATATCTTGTAGTTCTTATCTCTTGTTTGCAGTCTCTTTTGGAATATGTTTGTCTAAAAGTTATTTTTCCTTCATTTTTGAAAGATGTTTTCATAAGATTTTAGAGTTTATTTTTTCTTTTGTTTTTGTTTTTCCTTTTAGTACTTTAAAGTTGCCAATCAAATGTAGTCTGGCTTGCTTTGCTTCAATAAGGTTAGCAGTCACCCTTATTTTTTCCTCTCACTTCTTTTAAGGTTTTCTCTTTATGACTATGTATTTTAGAAAATAATCCTTTCCCAAAAATGTATACTTACTAAACATTCAAAGATTGAGATTAGGCCCATGTTTCTAAAACTGAACTATTTATACTTTGTATTGACCAACTTTTCTTTTGATTTTGCATCACATTTTGCTGCTTCTTTACAATGTCTAGCAATTTTTATTATATGTTAGATACTACGGATGCTGTGTTGCTGAATAGATGTCTTTTATATTCTTTTTAATAGAATATTGAGTTTTGTTCTAGTAGTTAGTTAATTAAGCCTGACACTTTCAAGGATTATTGTTAATATTTATTAACAAAATTTTAGAGTACCTTTTACTGTGGAACTAGATTAGTTTGCATGACTTTCCCTGGGTCTCTGTTGAATGTCAGGGTTATTTTATGAGGTGTCTCCACTTGGACTGGTCATGACTTGAATCTCTCCCAGTCTGAGTGAGTTGTTCAACTCATATTTCCCTAGTAATTTTTCTTTCTTCGGTATTTGATTCTTTGCTCCATATTCTAGATTATTGACCCATGCATACACAGTTTTGTATTGGGCCAAAGACTAAGGGGGACTATATGCAGAATTCCGGAGTTTCTTTTCTGCATGACTCCCTTCTCTCCATTCCTGCCCCACTGTCTGTGTCCATCTCAGTAGCCCAGAGTGATGATATCTGCCTCCTCAGCCCAGTGGGACTGCTGCACTCCCTTTGACTCCTTCCCCCTGCGCAACCATTTGCAGAGTGCCTCCAGGCAGAAAGCTGGTATAACTGTGATGTTCATCTTATGTTTCTTTTTCTCAGGGATCACAGATCTGGGTTGCCTATTGTCCAACATCTCAAAATAATAATTTCCTGTATTTCATCCAGCTTTATAGTTGTCTCCAGTGAGAAGAGGAGTCTGTTCACAAGTTACTTTGTGATGGCCACTAGCAGAAGACCTCTAACATGTTTTGAAATATACTTTGTGAAGTTATAACTGAGCCATCTTTGCAAGTTTTAAAAATTCATTTGTCTTATGAATATTACATGAAGAACAGGGTTTCTTTTTTTCCTATTTTGAAAATATTGGTTAGACTTTCCTAAGTCCCAAGAAGTAAAATTTTCACTGTATAAACCTTGGATAACTTTCCATGGATTGCTGTTTCAAAACTTAAATGGCAAAAAGAAAAAAGTAAACAAAATCCTACAAGAAATTTTAAACTCTGGACATCTCAAGTGCAGTCCTAATGCTGTTCTACAAAAAACAAAGGGAGATTTATTTTTTTGAGTTTGGAATGGTTGCCAAGTTTCAAAAAGCACCAGATTAAAATATCAAAAATATTGAATTTTGTTCCTCTTCTGTCACATCATAATCATATGATATTGGATAAAGGTGACAGTTTCCTCATCTGTGAAATTATGTCTCTTTTTTTGACCTCATGAGATTAACATGTGGTTTATATATAGTTAAACAGATCAGAAAGGACATTACTCCTCATAGCTTGAGAAATGTAAGGCAAATTTATGAGTAAAGATGATAATTTTAAGCATGAAACTTTCAAAGTAAGAAGAATGTCAGTAATGGGATGAAAATAAGAACTTCCTAGAGGCATAGCTCATTTTTTATTTGTAACAAAGTAATTAAATATCATTTTTTTCTTTTTTTAAGTTTTTATTTAAATTATAATTAGTTAACATACAGTGTACAATTAGCCTCAGGTGTACAATTCAGCACTCCCAGTGCTCCCACAACAAGTATACACAAGTGAAATCATATGGTATTTGTCTTTTTTTCTGACTTTTTGCGTTGCATAATACTCTCCAGTTCAATTCATATCATTTTTTTTATGGCTGAGTAATATTCAAGTGTGTGTATGTGTGTGCCTGTGTCTGTATACCATATCTTGTTTATCTACTCGTCAGTCGATGGACACTAGGGCTGTTTCCATAATTTGGCTATTGCAGATAATGTTGCTTTAAACATCAGGATGCATGTATTCCTTTGAATTGGGTACATACCCAATTTTATATTCTTTGGGTACATACCATAGTGCAATTCCTGGATCATAGGGTAGTTCTATTTTTAACTTTCTGAGGAGTTATAGGAGTTGGGGCAGCTGAATTGAATCCATAGTGTTTTTCAGAGTGGCTTCACCAGTTTACATAATTAAAAGTCATTTAACTTGTTTTTAGAAGCAAAGCAAATTTCACTCAACTTAGTCAAAATATATTTAAATGTGGTATGATCAATTGATTTTTTAGTATTTTAATCACATCTTAGTTTTAGTTATTTAGCTTAAATAATTGAAAATACTCATTACTGATAAAATTTCATTGAAGAAAGGAAGTAGCTATAATTTATTCCAGTAGTTCTGTATAATCATAGATGCTATGCGTTCAAATTTTGACCCAAATTCACAGGAATACATTGCTGTTCTTAAATAGTCTTTTCCAAAGAGAAAATCATGCCTTGGAAAACTTCAAAGATTGTAATTTATCCTATTTTGCTAAAAATAAGCTATTTACATTTTATGAACCAATTACTTCAGGATATCATCAGGGACCTCGCCTTCCATTACCCAATTAATGGGTTTATTTATGTCAAAATGAACTTGCTTCTCTCAGTAATCTTATAATTACAAAATCATAAGACATGAGATCCAGAAGACACTATGGACCTGATCTGAGCCAAGATTTCATTTTAGAAAATTAAACACTCTGATGGTGACCAATTCTGGGGAGTCCATGTGCACTGCAGACAGAAAAGAGACTACGCAGAATGGAAAAATAAATTAATGCCCCGTTCATCCACAACAATAGAAAATATCAGTGCTTTCAGGAGTTAATCTGTTAATATATATTTTTTTATTTTTTTAAAGTTTTTTAAAAATTTTTATTTATTTATGATAGTCACAGAGAGAGAGAGAGAGAGAGAGGTAGAGACACAGGCAGAGGGAGAAGCAGGCTCCATGCACCAGGAGCCCGACATGGGATTTGATCCCGGGTCTCCAGGATCACGCCCTGGGCCAAAGGCAGGTGCTAAACCGCTGTGCCACCCAGGGATCCCAATCTATTAATATTTTAATGCTTCTGTCATCACTAGTGGAAAGGTCTGTACTTGGTATCTTGAAAAGGTACAAAGGAAGTGAACAATAGAGGTTCTTCTCTATCTTCTGCTGAGATGAGAAAGAAAGCCCAGTGCAAGGAGATAGCTTTATTCTTTCTGTTTATATGAGTTGGGGCAGCTGAATTGAACTTAGTTTCCTGAGGGCTTATCATGTACCAGGTCGCTGTAATTGCAATGAGTACAAAAATGAGGAAGAGAAGGTCCTTGTCTTCTTGTACCTTAACATTTATTAGTGATGGAAGAAATATGAACAAAAAATGTGCATTAACATAAGTGGGTCCTGGATTGATAAATCTTGAGACAAAAGGGAAATGGTAGGAAATGAAACCACAGGGGGAAGGCAGTGGCAGTAGAGATGAAAGGAGGGTGGAAATTTGTGAGACGTGTTAAAAGGTGACAAGAGGAATTTGCAACTAGATGTAGAAGGAAGAAGGAGGCACCTGAGATGATAGTGGTTTGTTTGTTTGGGTGAATGGTTCTGGGGTACCACCACCAAACAACAGAGAAAATACTAGAGAGCTGGAAAATGAGTGGCATTAGGGGCAGAAACAGTGATTTCTTTCTCTTTCCTTTTTTTAAAAAAAGATTTTATTTATTTATTTATTTATTTATTTATTTATTTATTTATTTATGAGAGAGAGCACAGGCAGGTGAGGGGCAGTGGGAGAAGGAGAAGCAGACTCCTGGCTGAACAGGGAACCCAGTGCAGGGCTTGATCCCAGGACCTCAGGATCGTGACCTGAGCTGAAGACAGATGCTTAATCAGCTGAACCACCCAGGTGCCCTAATGGTTTCTTTTTTTAACATGTTGACTTTGAGATGTCTGTGGCAAATCCTGGTGGACACGCCAGGAAGACCTTTGGATATGTATGACCTTAGTCAAGAGAGGAGATCTAGACTGGAGGAAAGGATTTGAGGGTTTATAATGTTTAAGGCCTAATGCCAACAGTGGGGATAAATGAGATTATCTGGCACAAGAGTGTACAGAGAATAGTAGGCCAAGGAAGAAGTCCTGGAGAAGAACAGAACTTCAGGGGCTAATTGAAGTAAGAGGACATTACGAGGAAGACCAAGAGCATATAGTGAGGAAGATGGGAGTGAGCTGTGTCACCTCCATTGTGTCAGGAAAATGGATAGTGAGCAAGCTGAGCCAGTCGTGGAAATTTGCCTTTGCCAGTGGCAGGATTTTCCATGAGCATGTGAGACAGTGCTGGCCAGGAAGAAATAGGGGATGTCTGAGGGCTGCTATTGCTTTTCTTGCTTAAAAAAAAAAAGCTCAGCACATAGATTTGCTTGTTTTCAACCTCTCAAGGAAGATTTCTGAGGATGAGTTCATTATAACTGTAGCATCCATTTTGGGCTGTGAAATAACAGGCATGAGAAAGCAAAAGCCAACAAATAACTCACCAAGGACAGCAGAGGTGATAGGCGGCTTTGGAGGGATTTTGCTATAAGCAAATATGGAACGGTGTGCATCTTCCTACTTTATATGTGACAAATTATATGTATTATGGACTAAGCTGTTCCCTCCTCCCCTCTGTTCATATGTTGAAGCCCTAAGTTCCAATGTAACCTTATTTGGAGATAGGATATGTAGGAGGTAGCTAAGGTTAAGTGAGGTCATAAGTGAGGGGCCTTAATCTAACAGGACTGACGGCCTTATAGGAAGAGGATGAGAGTTCTCTTCCGTGTGAGGACAGAACAGGAAGGTGTCCATTTTCAAGCCAGGAGAACCCTCACCAGGAACTGAATCAACTGGTATCTTGATCTGGGAACGGTGAGAAAATACGTTTCGATTATAAGCCCCCCAGTCCATGATAGTCTGTATGGCAGCTTGAACTGACTGATATGAGACCCTGCATATTGTTGAGAGAAAGAAGGAAGGAAGGTAGGAAAGGAGAGAAGTCCAACTAGGAGAGAGTGATGTGGGAACCAGGGAAGATAGGTTATTTCCAAAGGATGGAATGGTGGAAAGTCTCTAAAGACACAAGGATCAAGTTCAGAAAGACTGGAAATAATTTCAGACGGTCTTTGGTGAACCTAACAATTCAAATGATGTCAATATCCAGATGAGGCCAGAACAAGGAATAGGAATCGAGCAAGGGAAAACAAACCCTCACAACAATTTCAAGAAGGTTGGCTGAAAAAAAAGAAGATAGGGAGCCATCTAAGGGAATGTGAGCACAGGGAAGACTTAATCTCTAGAATAGGAAAGTTTTTAAATTTTGTAAGCAAAGGGCCAAGAGTCAGAAGAGAGGGAGAAGCTGAAGATACCAGAAAGAGAGAATTATTTATGAGGAGTGTCTGAGAAAGTGGGAAAGGGTGGGCTTAAGAAGAGAGAGGGACTCCTAGGGGGCTCAGTGGTTGAGCATCTGCCTTCGGCCCAGGGTGTGGTCCCGGGGTCCTGGGATCAAGTCCCGCATCCGGCTCCCCGCATGAAGCCTCTTCTCCCTCTGCCTGTGTCTCTGCCTCTCTCTGTGTCTTTCATGAATAAATAAATAAATAAAATCTTAAAAAGAAAGAGATGAAGATTTGGGCTTCTAATAGAAAGGATACCCCCTTCTCAAACCGAGTGAGAGGAAGGAATTAGCAGCGGAAGCCAGCAAGGTGATATTATGCTCTGCCCTAAAGTGGGAGCGGATTTTGTTTGCAGAGAATGAAAAGGACGCGTGTCGGCTGGAGGCACGAGTGGCCGCGTTCTATGCCTTCGGACAAGCTCCCGCAGCTGCCTGTTGTCAGACTGAGGAGCAGCATTAGCCCCAGAATGCGATCCTGTTAAGTCATGCATTTCATTGCATCCAAGTGAATGATAGGTCACTGGAATTGCTGCTATATTAGGTTAAGGTACATGCCACAGGGCCTTATCGAGATTGGGAGTGATCCCAGGAGATACGTGACTGCATCAGTAAAAAAAAAAGTAAACGATGAATTAATATGTTAAAAATAAGGAGGTAATTTTGGCAAGGTTACTCTTTTTTTTTTTTTTAAGATTTTATTTATTCATTCATGAGAGACATAGAGAGGCAGAGACCCAGACAGAGGGAGAAGCAGGCTCCATGCAGGGAGCCCGATGTGGGACTTGATCCCGGGACCCCGGGGTCACACCCTGGGCCACAGGCAGACGCTCAACTGCTGAGCCCCCCGGGTACCCCCGCAAAGTTACTCTTAAAAATGAATGGGACATCCCTCCAATATTGGAGGGATGAGCAATATTTTTTATTTTTATTTTAAAAAATATTTTATTTTTAAGTAATCTCCACACCCAACCTGGAGCTTGAACTTACAACACCGAGGTCAAGAATCCCAGGTTGAACTGATTGAGCCAGCCAGGTGCCCTTTGTTTTTTATTTTTATTTATTTAGTTTTTGTTTTTTATTTTTAAATTAAATACATGGATAGTAATTTGAGCATAATGTGTATTATCCCAGCCACTGGCTTATGTAGGTCATCTGCTATGGGGAAGACAGAATCCTGTCAATCCTGGTAGCACACTGCAGAAAGGTGGGCGATAAGGTGATCCGTAAAAGAGATCATGGTCCATTTGATCAGAATATTAAAAAGTGAACATAAGAACTAGGTATATTATTAGCTATTATTTTCTACTGGTTTATTAAATAACAACAACCACCCACCTGGGCTTCTCTATTTATTGCCATATAAGGAATTGCATCAAAACAACAGAAATCCTTTTATTGCTTTCTTCCCCCCGCTGCCAAGATTTTATTTATTTATGTATTTGAGAAAGAGAGAGAGAGAGAGAGAGACTATGAGGGAGGGAGGGGCAGAGGGAGAAGCAGACTTCATCCCCGCTGAGCAGGGAGCCCGATGCGAGACTTCATCCCTGGACCCTGGGGTGACAGCCTGAGCCGAGGACAGACACTTAACCAGCTGAGCCACCCAGGCGCCCCCTTTATTGTTTTCTCTCACTATTCTGGGTGTTGACCGGGCTCGGGTCGGCAGGTTTTGCTTGGGGACATCTCCTGCCATTAGAGCTTGGTGTTTGGGGCTTGGGTCGTCTTGGGCTCACCTACCATGTCAGGAGACCAATGCTGGCTATTGGCTGGGACCTCAATGGGAACCTCAGCCAGAAAGTTACACTTGGCCTCTGCGTGGTCTCGCTGCTTTCTTACGGCCCGTGGCTAAGTCCCAAGAGGACTAGATGAACTCCCTATGGCCTTTCATATCCCAGCCTTGGAAACTCCGTGGCATCACGGAGCATCACAGTTCCCTGCCAAGATTCAGGGAGAGAAACAAAACCTCGTACTCCGTGGAGGAACGTCAGCATCACACGGGAAGGGCCGTGTAGGGTGGGGAGTCCTGCTGCGGCCGTCTGGGGAGGTGCAGTGTGCACAGTGCCTGGCCGCAGAGACGCACTCGGTCTAGGCCGTCGTCTTAAGGCAACGTCTTACATCTCCTCCAACCATACTCTCCTTTTGGAAACTTTGTCTCTGTGGTCCCATTAATGGTACCTGGCCAGACCTTCAATGGCATCTATATGCCACCTGACATGCACACAAGCCTGGGGTTATTCCTTGTCAGAGACTTAAAAAAAAAAAAAAAGAATTTAATTTTCAGAGCAATGGTAGGTTCACAGCAAAACTGAACAGAGAACTCAGAGGTTTCCCACATACCCCTTGGCCTCCCACCGGCACAGCCTCCTTCACTATCAAGGGCTGCGCCACAATGATGTATTTGTTGCAGTTGATAAACCTACACTGACGTGTCATGAGCACCCGAAGTCCCGGGTTTACTTTAGGGTTTATCCTTGGCGTTGCACATTCCATGGGTTTTGAAAAGTGCAGGAGACAGGTTTACCGTTACGATGCCACACGGAGTAGTTCCACGGCTGTGCTCTCCCCATTCACCGCTCCCTCCTCTCAAACGTCTAGCTGGTCACTGAGACTTTTTAACTAGAGCACACTGGTTTTTCTGCTTCCTGTCTTTATTGCACATTATTATCATAATTATATTCCTTAAGAAATTCTGAGCACATCTTTCCTCTGCTCAAAAATCCGCAAGGATTCCCCATTGTATACAAAGTTAAAATGCTTCATTTTTTTGGTTCCTATGTTACAATAACTAAAGGAAAATCAGTAGATTGATAAATTATAGGCACTCAATAACTAGGTTTGGAGATTACGAATACAATAAAATGGTATTTTTTTTCCTCTCTCATCTTTTCACTCCTGGCTGACCTCCTTCCTGGTACACAGCATACAGCTCATTATATCCTCCAGCCCTGGCCCAAAGGCGCTACAGTAGCAGAAAGATGTCTTTGGTAAAGTTAGAAAAAAGAGAGAGAGATCAAGCACAAAAATACCCTACAGAAATGCTAAAAAGTTTGTCTTCTAGATCCTTCATCTTGAGAGTTAGATAAGAAAACACCAATTTCTTTTCATTTTTGCTTCCAAAATTAAATCCTTCCCTAGATCCCTCAAGGTGGGACAATCTGCTGGTTTCAAATAACTAGTAGTCCAGACTGGAGACAGAGAATAGAAACAACTATGATTCTTTGGAGAAGACAGAGGAGTTGAGACTGGTAACAGGGATCCCTGAAGCACAGCTAATGGTCCAAATTTGGTCTTCTGTCTGCTTTTATTTTATTTATAAGTAAATAAAGTTTTACTGGAACATAGCCACGCTGATCATTCATGTATTGTCCATGGCTCCTTTTGTGCTACAATAGCAGCATTGAGTAGTTGTGACAAAGACTGTTTGGCCTGTGAAGCCTAAAATATTTGCCATCTGACCTGACCCTTTTTAGAAAATGTTTGCTGGCCCCCCATCTAGAAAACCATGGTGAGGAGAAGGAATACCAGGCGCTCTAGAGAGGAGATTGGCTTAGGACCCCCTGAGATCGACTCATTATGGGATGAGGGGCTGTCAGGGGGAAACGAGTGGACCTTTTAGCATCAACTTTTGGATTCTGGGCAGTGTTACGATAGTATGACACGTTCTGGGAATGGACTGTATGTTTATGCCCCTCCAAATAGTAATGACAAAAAGAGTCACGAAGAAATTAGAAAAGCCTTCCATCCTTTCACAGTTTTATCTCCCACTTCATCCCACTGCATCCTCTGTGTATCTCACAGTGTAGCCTGCTTCCCAGCATGGTATCTGAGATCTCAAGCTGCTGGGACTTTGTGCAAATTCCTTCTTGGGTCTGTAATTCTCTTCCACCTTGTTGCAGACCTCGAAGCTTTAACCGAATTGCCAGCTCTCCAGAAAACTTTCCCAGATACCCACAACTCTATCAGACCCTAAGACCTTGAGTCTCCCTCATACTTAGCACAGCTCAGCTTACACCAGACTGTTAAGGGCATGTCTTTCTCCCCCACAACTGGAAGGCAGAAACGTGGCATTTTGTCTTTCTGTTTCAGTTGGACCCTCTCAATCCCTCTAATCTCTATCTTCTCCTTAGTTCAGAACCTTATAAACTTTAAGTATTTATTGACTTGAACATGAGGGTTTTGAAAACAAAAGGTTTATAGTTCCATTCCTCTCTTGTAGAAATCTAAAGAAAAAGTACTTTGGTTCAAGAAGATGTTGTGTAGCTGTTCTTGAAGAGTAGATAATATCTATTGACTTGGTCATGAGAGTTTTGAAAACAAAAGCTTTGTGGTGCCATTCTTCTTCTCGTGGAAATCTAAAGAAAGAGTACTTTGGCTCAAAAATACTTTGAGTAGCTGTTCTTGAAACTGGAAATTCTTCTCTGACAAATACTCCAGATGCCTAGAGTTTGTCATCAGATGACGAAATGGACCCATTAAAGCAATAGGTGAATGGAGGTCATGTTGGGTGGAGGAAGCCCCTATAGAAGTTCCCCTTTCTCTTCTAAAACAAGAGAGACTAAAGGCTCCTCCTTTACTGATAGCTACCCTGATTCTTCCCTTTCCCCAAGATTAAATTAGATGGGAGGATGAATCCGGAAAGCTTGAATGAAATTTTTTTTATTCCAGCAAGTACATTTTGTGCTAAGAGGGCAAGGAGTACTGATTTGGTACTTGAAAAAAAAAATGAATCCCATTCAAATAAAAATTAATTTCGCCTCTTCAAAGGTGGTTGCCATCATCTCCAAACTAATATCATCATTATGGTTATTATAGTCATTTGACTGACACGGGAGGAACTGACTAAATTAACTATATAAAATATTTTTAAAAAATTATTTTAGACCTGGACAAATGATATCAAGCTTCAATCCAGGACTATTTTTCTTAATAAAACTAATCAAAACTAAGGAGAATTTTATCACCAAATGTGTTTCTACTGACTGGTATAATCTCTGTTGTTCTAAATGTCATATAGCTAATTTTTATTCCTGGAGTTTGTCTAATATTGACTAAGTCAATAAGGACGAAAATGTTAGCATGCAGAAGGATGAAATTAGAGATGGTTGTGGTGAAGGTAGTTGCAGTAGTAACAGCAAGTGCATTTTACATTGTTCTGTTTTTTAAAAATTGAGTAAATAGATTTTAGAGAGGTTTAATATTTAATATGAAATTCACTACAAGTTTTGGGATAGAGTTTCTTTAACAAAACACACTTTTGTTCTTAGGAGGCTACTATTTCAAAATTGTTTATTCCTTTCATTGATTTAGTCTTAGAATATGTTCTATTATTATTCTCACAAAGAATTTTAATGCTCATTTTGATATGAATAAAAGGAAAAAAGAACATATGGCATGCAAAAATAAATCCCTGAATAAGGCTCCATTGAAGACCATCCTGTTGATGCATAAATCAGTGTTTTCCTGGCTTAGCTCAATGAAGGTAAAGCTCAGTGTCTGGGACACAGCCAAATGCTCTTTAAAGCCATGAAGTACAGACACTAAATTTCCTTTTACTCAAATATAAACCTATTGCCTAATGTTAAGCAATCTTCATTGAATTGATGGTGTTCCTCTCAACTTATTTTACTTAATCATATTTATTAGGGAAGCTTTGAACATCAAAAGCACATTTAAAAATAATCCCATTATTAACCTCAGGGCAAAAAAGTTAATGCAATGTATATCGCCATGTTTATTAACTATCTTCCTGATGAGCTAACAGCTGTGTGATGAAGACAGTAGCCATCAATTAGATGAACAGTGGTCTCGAGACCAGAGTTTTCAGCATGGAATAGTCAGCTCAGTTATAGGCATTGAGAGGCAACCACTGGGTGGATGTATTTTCAAGGACTTCTCAGTTCTATACCTTACGGGTAGTGTTTGTGAACAGCCTGGGCATATTGGTCAACTTGGAAGGCATATGTGGTTTGGGAGGATTTTAACAAAAAGTGATCTTTATAATAACATTTAACAAATCATATAATTACGTATTCATTCAAAGGTCATTTTTTATTTAAGGTATTAACAGGTATTAATACATAATAAGAAGTATAAACCATTGAGCTTGCAATTGTCCTTACTCCTTTGCAGAAAAATGTCATTAAAGAGAAATATAATTTAAAATCGATAGCTAATGCTCAAATAGCTGGTATTTTTTTTTTTTTTTTGATGAAACAGACACTTCTTTGAGGGACAAAAGTTAACTAATATCTCAAAGTAAGAAAGAAATGCTTGAGTCTTTTTTTTGGGGGGGGGGGTTAAATTTATTTATGATAGTCACACAGAGAGAGAGAGAGAGGCAGAGACACAGGCAGAGGGAGAAGCAGGCTCCATGCACCGGGAGCCCGACGTGGGATTCGATCCTGGGTCTCCAGGATCGCGACCTGGGCCAAAGACAGGCGCTAAACTGCTGCACCACCCAGGGATCCCGAGATGCTTGAGTCTTATGCTCAATTAAGTAAGGCATATTATAACATAGTTGCTCTAGGGCCGGGGTAAAAGAGAACTTACGTACCTTGTAGGTCAAAGTACTCTCTCTTTTCTTGTGGAGTTTGCAGCGGATCAGGAGGGAATTGTTCAAATTGCAAAGAGTATATTTCTGGAGGTCACAGACACTTGCACAAAGACAGTGGAAGATTCTTCTGGTCATTATGCTTAGAATAACCCAAGAGTTGGTCCACATGAAGCAGTTAGCCCACAACCTGGCACAAAGCAAGTGCTCAAGACATTTAGCTGTTGTTATTACTCCAAAAATAATTGCATAAAAGCTTTAGGTTGTTGATTCCCACCTAAAGATATGGTCCCCTTAATGATGTTGATTTACTATAACATTAAACTGTGATGAGAAGGAAAATCAAAGGTATAACAAGAATGCTCTTCCTTGACTTTGCATAGGGAAAATAAAATTCTGTTTATTAAAATTATGAACTTTCATTAAACCTGAGGTCATTTTATCAAAAACAAAAAATAAAGTGTTATGGGAGTCAGAATACTGATTTTATATCAAACTTCCACTGAGTAATAATTATCTTTATTATTGTAGAGAAAAAAGGAATGAAATGGATGTTCCAAAAATGCTACTATACCATGAAACCTTGGATAGATATAAAGACAACTGTGTCCATGAGCCACTGTGTCTGGGAGCTGGCTTTGAACATGGGAGAATTGAGCTAGGTGTTATTTATTCACAGAGAGTTATGGAATCTACAGAGAATAAGGAAGCCAAGTTGCTTTCCAGTGGGGAGCTTATGTTCCAATGGGGAGGGGGAAATTAAGGACAGACAGTGTAAAAATAAATAATAAACAATAGATAATAAATAATGGCAAAATACAATAAACAGAGAATAAGAAATAAAGAAAATGAATCAGATTGATACTAGGGTTATGTGAGAATTAGTGAGGGAATTAGTGGAATTAGTGGAATTAGTGATGGCCTTGGTGACGATGGTCAGTGATGATGTTTGAACTGAAAACTGGATGGTGGCAAGGAGGCCACGAGGCCCGTGGCCATGTTAATAACCTTAAAAAGAGCATTCTGGGAAAAGAGGTCAGTTTGATAAACAGTCTCCAAGGTTGGTTGGTCTTCACCAACCTTTCCCTTCCCGCATGGACATGCCTCTTCATGCGTCTCCTCCTATCAAGAGGCCCAAGCCTGTTTGCTTTCCCTTGAATCTGGGCTGGCCCGGTGACCTGCTTTGGCAGGTGTAGAACTGTACCCGTTCCAGGCCTTCAGCTCTGAAGAGGCTGGCAGCTTCCACTTCCCTCTCTGAAGCCACTGCCTCTGTGTAAGTTCAACTACTCTGAAGCCGCCATGCTGTCGGGAAGCCCAAGCTACAGGGAGGGGCTCCACAGAGCTGCATCTGGGAGCTGGGCTCGTGGGTAAAGGCTCCATCAGCCTTCCACACCACTGCAGCTGCACAGCCAAGTGATGATCACACTCCGCTCGGAAGAAGAGAGCCACCCACAGAACTCTGAGAAGGAATAACTTGTTATTTTAAGTCCCTGATTTGGGGATCGTTTGTTGTACAGCCGTGGGTGACTGAAGCAATCGGAATGGAACAGCCTAAGGAATCAGGCCTTTCTTTCTTAGGGTGACTAAATTCTCAAACCTGAGAGTAGTGGGTGATAGAGTCTCCTCCAGTTCTACAGCCCAGTCCTAGAAACATCCCCCATGGGACTTACTGGGAGGTAGGCCTGCTGCTGATACAGGCCTGCGTATAAGGAACTGCTGGACGGTCAATGAGTGCGGTGTGCTCTCAAGTGTTTGTAGAGAAGAAAGTGCCACGGGCATGTCCTTTTCCTTTTTCTGTGGGGGGAAGGGATCAGTCCTGGTCCCGCCTCTAAGTTGTGTATAGGAAGCAGGAATTGACCACTTTGTGGGCGGGGGGGAGATGTTTGCAAGAAGGGGAACTGGACTCCTATTCCCTCTCTCAGAACTTGTTTGCAGAAGCTCAGGGATCCTTCTGCTGCCACCAGAGAAATGTGAAGGGGTTCCTGGAGAGTCTGGGATTTGGGCTGCAAAGGGTCTGTTGCCCAAACTTTGGTTGGAGAAGTGTGAAGACAGGGAGCCGGCTGGGGAGGCCCGCAGTGGTGCCACGGCAGGGAAGGGTGCTGGGAGGGGGGGTGCCCGTGTGAGAAGGTACCCAAGGACCACGTGGGCCCTGGAGAGGCAGCACAGCCCGAGACTGTGTGAGAGCTTCACCCGGAGGCGGTCTGCTGAGAGCCAGGGTCCCGGGTGGCCGGGGCACGGCAGGTCCGAATCGTCATCAGGCCGAGAATGTGTTGCTCACACCAGGGCCGGTGCGTAGGGTGCTCCTGGTGGCGGCAGTGGTGTCTCCAAGAGCGTGTGGCGCGTGTTACGTGGAGGAGCTCACGTGTCGGTGTCAGCTGTGACAAAGGGCACTGGGAAGCAAGAGGCGGTTCAAGTTAGGGCAGCACAGGTGTGTCAGTCAGTCATCACATCTTTTTTTTGCCAATCTCTCCTCACTTTGTCCCCACGCAGGGGAGCCAGGTGGTAGGTGAGAGGAGAGGGCATGAAGAAGAGGGGGGATGAGGACACCCCAGCGGCCTCCTCCTGCCAGCTCTGAGCACAGGGCCAGACCTGAGCAAGGGACAGGTGACCAGCACTACACTGGGAGTGAGGGGACATTTTTTTTTTTAATTTAGAAAGTGAGCAGAAAGCTAAAAGCCCTGTCTGACACGACTTGAGGGGGAAGGGGGGAGC
The DNA here is from genome assembly GCF_018345385.1 of Vulpes lagopus. Lineage (NCBI taxonomy): Eukaryota > Metazoa > Chordata > Mammalia > Carnivora > Canidae > Vulpes > Vulpes lagopus. The sequence continues at coordinate 1,185,338 of NC_054826.1, read as the reverse complement.
GTGCTTTAATCGAATGAATTTGACCTGTGCCATTGTGCACAACGTGCTGCTCTGTCGCACTTACGGATTGCAGTATGATTGCCTTCATGGTGATGGCGACATTTGTCACCCTACGGGATTACCGCCCGGCACATTACCGTCGGACTCATCGCACTGTGCGTTAGGCCCTGGGGCCCAGTTACTCCTCGCGGCAGGTCACAGAGTGTTTCCCAGAGTACTGGTGGGAGAAGAACAAAGCTGTTCTGGTTGACCCTCCCGGGTGTAGCCGATTCGGTTCAGAGTTCAGCAGCCCTAAGGGAGAAGCAGGTTTATCAGGGGCGATGATCTGAACGAAGGGATCCGTGCAGCAGACGGGGACCTGCGGAAACCAAGGGCAGAGTGATGGAAACCGAGGCTGGAGAGGGGAGGTGGGCAGATGGTCCATCCTGGGTGCTTTGCAGCCCAAGAAAAGTATCTGAATTTTATTGAATGTTTCAGAAAGCCATGGGAGAGTTTAGGCAGGAAAATAATAGGGTCTTATTTTCATTTTTCAGAAATCTCTGGCCACTCTTTGGGGAATTGGGTAGGAGGAGGAGAAGGGCTGGAGCGAGGAGGCCCCGAGGAAGCTGCTGGGGGTGTGGAGGCCAGAGAGGAGAGGCGTTGATGGGAAGGGCCCCATCCTTCAAAGCACGGCGGTAACTGGCTGAGATATACATGATTTTGTTCTTTGACAAATTAAAGGCCATCTAGACAGTTAGAGGTTGGACCAGTGGTATTTTTCAGTGCTTTGGACTGAATATATAAGCAGTTCTCAGGCTCCATTGTGCATACAGATCACCTGGGAGGTGGTTAACATGCAAATCCTTGGGTCTCTCCTTAGCTCTTCTGATAGATCATCAATGGTGTGGAGCCCTGGAACCTGCCTTGTATAATTTCTTTGACATCAGCTGTAGAAATATTTTTCTCAATATATCTCCCCTGGCAAGGGAAACAAAAGCAAAGCAAAATTACATTGTTGGAACTACACCAAAATAAAAAGTGCTTCACAGTGAAGGAAACCATCAGCAAAACAAAAAGGCAACCTCCTGAATGGGAGAAGGTATTTGCAAACGATATATCTGATAGGGATTATTAATATCCAAAATATATAAAGAACTTATACAACCCAGCACCAAAAAACAAAACAAAACAAACAAAAAACCCAAATAATTCAGTTAAAAAATGAACAGAGGATCTGAATAGACATTTTTCAATAGAAAACATACAGATGACAAACAAACCCACGGAAAGATGCTCTACATCACTAGTCATCAGGTAAATGCAAATTAAAACCACAGCGTGACATCACAATACACCTGTCAGATGGCTAAAGTAAAAAACACAAGAAATAACAAGTGTTGGCAAGGATGTGGAGGAAAAGGAACCCTTGTGCACTCTGGTAAACAGTACGGAGGCACCTCAAAAAATTAAAAATAGAAATGCCATAGGATCCAGTAATTCCACTACCAAGTATTTACCCAAAGAAGACAAAAGCACTAACTTGAAAAGATACATGCGCCCCGATGATAATCGCAGCTTATTTACAATAGTCAAGATACGGAAGCAGGCAAGTGTCCACGGACAGATGAGTGGATGAAGAAGAGGTGGTATATACACAACGGAATGCCACCCGGCCGTGAAAAAGAATGAAATCTTGCCGTTTGTGACAACATGGATGGGCCTAGAGGGTATAATGCTCAGCGAGATAAGTCCATCAGAGAAAGGCAAATACCGTATGATTCACTCATATGCAAATTGAAGAAACACATGAATAAAGAAAAAAGGAGACAAACAAACCAATGAAAACCCCAGACTCTTTTTTTTTTTTTTTTTTTTTTTTTTTACCCCAGACTCTTAATACAGAGAACAAATTGGTGGTTGCCAGAGGGCTGGGTGGGGGTGGGGAGAAATGGGTGAGATAGGCGATTAGGGGATCAGGAGCAGGCTTCTTTAGGGCACGGGGAAATGTACAGAATTACTGAGTCACTAGATGGTACACCTGACACTATATGTTAATTATACTTGAGTGTAAACAAACAAATAAATAGAGTCATAAAAGTGTCTGCATTCTCTTGCGTATGGTTCTGGGACGCCGAAAACCTCTAGTCCTTGCTCTGAAAGAGGCTCCGGTTCTCTGTGATTGTGGCGCAGATGAGCAGCTACCTGCACTCTGAATTTCAACACTTATCAAACATTGTTTTTCATTGTTTTCTTTGTCTACATTTCATATGTTTCTTCCCCAAACCTTGAACTTTAAACACTTTGAAAACTAGTTTTTCTTTTTTTCTCTCCCCTTCTCTCTCATTTTTAATTTCCCTCCTAAAGGAACAGAATTCCAAGTGCGTAAGTACTTCTTAACTGTTTTTAAAGCAACACAGCACTCATGGTGTAAAACCCTTTAGAGGACAACGTATCAATTACTAGCAGAACAATTTAGAGACAGAAGTGGCTTAATGATATAAATAAAGGACTCATTTTCTCTAGGAAGTAACAGAGACACTGTCTCCAAATTTTTCCCTCCTATAACCAAAGACATTTTGGGAGAATAGACTTCCCACTCACAGGCAATAAATGGCAAATGAAAGTATATAAATGTCTTTATCAGGCATTTTAATCGAAAAAGCCAAAAACACCCCTAAGGTAGCAGACATTTAGTGCTGCGCTATCAGACCCATGTAGGGCAGCTTGCTTTTACCTACAACAAAATGGAATTTGCTGCATCCGGATAACCTTGATGTAGCAGGAAATGTATGATTTAATCACACGGGCATAATAACTCATATTGGTACAAGCCAGAATTCATAAACGTTCCAAACTCTCCCCAACAAGATCGATCACCCGATGGCAGATGAAGGGGGTTGAGACATCACACCTCGATGCTGACCGGGGCCGGAAGTCATTCGAGTCATTGACGAGACAGAAGCAAAACCTGGGTGCTACAGGAGGTTTTCTATTTTCTTCCAAGTAAACAGCTTCTTTTGTTGTTGTTGTTGTTTTTCCCATCCAAGAAAATGCAAGTGACACTTTAGGAACGAAATATTTTTCTTTTTCCTCAGAGTATTTTTCTAATAAAATTTGTGTATGAAAAAAATCAAGAATTACTTTTACCTACTCAAAGCACTTGGTAAGAAAGACAGACACGGACCTCAGAAACGCACCGTGTGTAAGTGAAAAATGAATTTTTATTCTTTCTGATTGCTTTTCTAAGCCCAGAGAAACCGCTAGTCAATGCAGACCAGTTGTCCAAGAAAGCTTGTTTACCCCCAACTGAGAGGCCAGATCAACATGACGCGACTAACCCAAATATGGTATTCGCCATACCTGGAGAGCAGGGGGTGGGGGGTACCTTATAAAACCCACAGGAGGGGGCACCCGGGGGGCTCCATGGTTAAGCGCCCGACTCTTGGTTCTGGCTCAGGTCGTGATCTCGGGGTCGTGGGATCGAGCCCTGCGTCAGGCTCCTGCTCCGCACGGAGATGGGACGCGTGTAAACTGTGTGTCCCCAGCCCAGGACGATTCCGTAGGCCTGTGTGGTTGTCACCCGGAGCAGACGAGTGGGGAGCCAGTCGGCATTCGGTCATTTCTGTTTCAATAAGCTACAAAAACGTCTCAAACGGAGCCTACAGGAAGTTCCCTCTCAGTTGCAGGCCAAGAGCTGCGTGGCTGATCAGTGCATGTCTGGAACACATGAGCAGCTTTTATGTTGGGAAAAACATGTCCCTAAACAACGAGGTCTTCTTAATGCGACTGAATTCCCAAGTAGAAGAGGGTATCGTTGGATGTTTGTATTTCCAGAGCAGGAGCATGGTTTTTCTCCTTTCTTGAGGGAGACTCCTCCTTGAATATCTGATAAAAAGCATAAATGTGGAAATATCATCGCCGTCTCTGGTGTTGTACGGAGACACACTACAGGGGGAAAGGGACACGTTTGTTGAGCTAATGCATTTAAAAAAAAAAAAACCTCTAAATTTAATAATTTTTCATAAAAAATAGTTTAGTGTCTCAGTGGGAATAGCCGTAAGTATAGGAAATTGTTTAAATGGCATTAAAATCCAAGATGACACGGAAAGGTTTGAGATGATTGATCCATTATCCTGAGGTAATGTCTCTGCCAGAATCGACTTGATAGTTTTTATGGACTCTTCAAAAAATGTCCAATTTTGGAAAAGAAATCGACATGTCTGGACTATGTATAGAAGTATTATGTCATTCACTGCTTTTCTCAGAAGAAAATGTTTGAAACCAAAATGTTTCTTTTTCTTTTTTCTTTTTTTCTTTTTTCTTTTCTTTTCTTTTTTTCTTTTCTTTTCTTTTCTTCTTTTCTTTCTTTCTTTCTTTCTTTCTTTCTTTCTTTCTTTCTTTCTTTCTTCTTTCTTTCTTTCTTTTTTTTTAGTGTTATCAGATTGATCAAGTCATTGGAGCACAAATTTTCAATTGAAAAAGGAATGTACTGGTCTTGCTAACTAATACAGTAGGCTCTAGATCCCAAGGGGCACACCAGGCTCCGACCCCAGGAAAGGACCTTTGTGGGAGCACGCCTCATCATTGCGCGTGTCTGCGAAGGCTGTGGGTCAGCATGCAGAGGTCAAGGAGGCAGCTCTAAAAAAAAAAAAGGAAAAAGAAAAAAAAAAAGGAGGCAGCTCTAGAGCCTGGTCATTTACATAATTGTGTATCAGCACGCGCTGTCCATCTCCCCTTGGTTCACGTGAAATTTTCTTCAAGCATTTATCTTTTTCAGAATAATCTCTCCCATTTGCCCTTCAACTGAGAGCCACAGAAAATGCCTGATTGGTGCAGGCAGTAAGAAACAAGCACCTGAGATTCTGAAATGGCTCCAGCAAACTACACTTTCTTTGATGACCTGTAGTTTGGTGCTACTTGATGCGCAGATGGAAATTTTTCGTCATCGGATAGAGTTCAAGGAGATGTCTGGCCAGGGAAGCCAATGTATAAAAAAGAGAAACCACTATTTAATTTTGTTTGTTTTTGTAGCTAAAAAAAGTGATTGTCCTAGATATGCTCAAATTTACCATCTGGTTCTCATTCCGTATTCTCGTGGTTTAAAAAATCACTAGATCCAGGACTGCCTATTAGGGTTTTCTGATTAAGAAGGGATGGGAGGACAGATGGTAAAATTATGTGGCAGAGAAAGTGATGGAGGACAGTGAACTACTTAAAATGAATAGTTTGCCAGCATAGGGGCTGTGAGATGTCGGCTGGAGACTGCGCTGAATGTCAGGTCTAGAAAATTCACACGCACAAATCATCCCTCACCGAAGGTGAGGACTTTTGACAAAAGTGTTCACACGTTACTATAAAAACCCTAGTTATGTGTGGATCATCATCATTATTATTGTTTGTTGTCGTTAGCACCTACTGAGAATTTATGTATCAGACATTGTACTAATTTCTGTTTTTTTAATTGAAGAACCACAGGTATGTGATACTGTACTGGGCACAGGTGCGCACACAGGGACTCGGCATCCACGCGCTATGGGGTGGTCACCGCAGTAAGTCCACTGACCATCCGCCACCGTGCGAAGTCCTTACGATATTTCGACGTCATTCCTATGCTGCACGTTGCATCCCCCTGTCTCATTTGTTTCATATCTGGGATCCTGCACCTCCGAGTCCCGCTCCCCCGTTTGCTGCATCCCCCTCCCAGGGGCCCTCCTTCCCTCTGGCGAACCGTTTGTTTGCTGTGTCTGACTCTGTTTCTGGTTCGGTTTTCTGTTTGCTTGTTTTCCCATTTCACGTATAAGTGGAATCGTCCGGCGTCTGCCTTCGTCCGTCTGAAGCTTCCGCCCAGCAGGACACCCTCCAGGCCCATCCGCCCATCCGTGTTGCTGCAAGAGGCGAGACTTCAATCCTTCTTGGGGCCTGGCTTGTACCATCGTCTGCCGCGCACTCGCTCATTCTTTCTTCAAACAACCCTGAGAATCGAGTGTTCCTCCTACTTCATTCTTTTCAGGCCCGGAAGCTGAGGCTTGAAGGGTTTCACCTTTGCCCAAGGTCAGCCAGGAAGCGGCCCAACGAGAGCCTCCCAGCCAGGGCGATTTTGAAGGCCTTGCCTCCCAAGCCCAGAGCTCTCTGGAACCCGAGTAGTTGCGAGTGTGGCCAGCTGGCGTTTCTCCCCTTTAGCCCTCCACGCCCCTTGTTCTGCCCACTGTCTGCCGCCCCCTCCACGCCCCCGTGAACCCTGCCTGGAGCACCACGCGCGGTCGCCCCACTGTAGGAGGCTCGGGCCGCTGGCCTCTCCCTTCCTGGCTGGGAAAGCAGCCCCCGTCACGATTAGCTCGGCCCAGGCCACCCTGTGTGGCCTTCCCCGTGGCCCTCAGGCCTTTCAGGACACTCCCGTTAGACTGACTTCACTCCCCCGTGGACAGTCCGGGTTTGGGACTCGTCCCTGGGTCTCCAGGGAGCCCAGAGTGACTCGCCAGGTTGAGTTCCGTTGGCTGCGTGGTTTCCTTCTGGGGGAGCCCCTCCGCCCTTGCAGCGACCCCCTGTTCAGCATCAGGCCCGTGACTGCGGATTTTCACATGGGCCCAGGCAGGCGATGGAGACGGCAAAGCCGGAGACACCTGCCGAGGCCGCCTCGTTCCCACTGCTGCTTCCTCAGGGGGCCACCCAGGAGGAGCTGAAGGTGTGGACGGACCATGAGGTCACATCGCCTGCACCTCCCAGCTTGTTCCCCGGGGTCAGAATAACCCCCCTCGTGGCAGCCACATGGACGGGCCTTGGGCCGGTGTCGCGGTGCCTTCGGGGAGACCAGAAACCACAGGCGAGGGGCAGCAACAGCCTTGGTTCTTGTTGCTGCAGGGAGCGTCGGGAGCCAGGTCTGCAGTGCCCAGAACATTGCTACGAGTTTTTAAAAGACAAATCATGTTTTCCCAGAAATGGCTAATATCATTTACTCTCACAGCAGTTTTGTGTTTCGTCTCTTCAATACCAGCATCCCCGAGGGCAGACGAAGGCGGATGGGGAAGCACACGGTGACCCGACAAGGCCATTTTCCCTTTGGCATCAGACCAAAGTCCACTAATCTCCACTGAACCTTGAAAGGCAAGTTGCACTTAGCAAAACTAGTCAATTGTACACGATAAACACGTTTAAAAAAATCCTTTATAATCAGGTCAGAAGCTCCACCATGAAGGTTTAAGAAATGTGTTTCTAGAAGATTGAACCGTACCCTGGTTCCCTCCGCCCTCCTGTATGTCTGTGGGGCCGTTTGATTCCTAGAGATGCCCGAAGTAAGACTTGCTCCGTGAGTTTGCTCGAGAGAGAGCGTTTCTCGAGGACGGCCCTGCAGCCCCCGCCCCGCTGCTCTACGGGGTTGTACAGTGTCCTTGCAATCCCCCTCCACCCAGAAGCTGTCAATATGACCTTGTTCGGAAATAGGGTTTTCGCAGAGGTCGTCAAGCTAAGATGGAGATGGGGCACCTGGGGGCTCAGCGGTGGAGCGTCTGCCTTGGGCCCAGGGCGTGACCCCGGGGTCCCAGGATCGAGTCCACGTCGGGCTCCCTGCCTGGAGCCTGCTTCTCCCCCTGCCTGTGTTTCTGCCTCTCTCTGTGTCTCTCATGAATAAACAAATAAAATCTTTAAAGAAAAAAGTTGAGATGGGGTCACGCTGGACGAGGATAGGCCCTAAGTCCCATGAGCGGGGTCATCGTGAGGAGAGGGGAGACGTGGACACACAGAGCGAAGGCAGCCGTGAGAAGACAGAGGCAGGACGTCAGGCGATGCCACCCCAGGCCGAGGACTGCTGGCAGCCACCAGCTGAAGGCTCCTGATTCCTGCTTTTCCTTCCATGTGGCCCGTCCCGGGGTGCTGCTGAGATGTGCCCTGGCCCGGGCACTGCTGGCTGTCACTGTGGCTGTCGAGTCCTCGAGGGCGAGGTCCGCGATCACTCACTGCGGGCGTTTGTCCGTCTGCTTCTCTCTGACCCTCATCGTCCACCTGCACTCGGGGCCCGTGTGACCTGGAAGCACCAAGCCGATCTCCCCCCTTCCTAGGCCCCACGCTAGGGCCCCACCACAGCCTTCCTGCTCACGTGGGCCACCTGCCACGCCATGGCCTCCATGGGGTCCCCCCCCAGTGCTCCAGCCACAGCGCCTCTGTGTCCGCGACCCCGAGGTACCCTGCTGGGGATGCACCTCCTCTCCCGGGCCCCCTGGGGCGCTGCTGGCCGCCCTGCACACGCACTGGCTCACTCTAAACATCACCCTCCTGGAGTGACCTCCTGGCTGGCACGATTAGGGCCATCCCTGGCCTTGGCCTAGCACGTGGGGTCCCCACGAGCACCGCGTCTCCAGCTGACACCCCCCTTGGGGGTTTGTGGCTTGCCTTCCCCTCACCTGGAACGCAAAGTCCACAAGGGCAGGCCCCTCTCCTGCCTTGTTCACCGCAGGAAACCAACTGTGGCATGAATGTGGCTTGACACGGGGTGGCTGCTCAGGAAGTATTTGTGGGGTGAATGAACGGAGGGAGGCTGACGAGACAGATCATTGCCGTGATTGCGCTCGCAGGGGCTTCCGGGATCACGGATGGCAGAGAACCCCCTTCCCTTGTGTCCCGGGAAGAGGGCCGCTAGCCCTCCCCTTTGCCCACGCCCATTACACTACCTGGGTTTGCAACCAACATGGGTCTTTTATCACCTTGCGTGTTCGTCTCACTTATTTCACCCTAAAAGGAGTAAGTCATCAAGTTATATATATATATTTGCCCACTTCAAGGGATACAAGAGAGTTAAAAATCTGCAGGATACACAAGTGGTGGTTCCCATGGGCTTGGGTGAAAAGTGTTTGTTGACTGCACAGTGATGCCTGCAATCCCTCCACCGAGGCCAAGCTCTTCATCCTAAATCGGAGGGGAGGCTTAGAGACCTCAGCGAGGGCCCACAGGCACCTGGACAGGGAGATGGGACAACCACCTGGGTGGGCAAGAGTTCAAGATCAGTCTCTGCAGGTGGCACCCTTCGCGATCTCCGTCCCGTTGTCGAGGGGAAGGGCTGTGTCACAGGAGCTGGGTCAGCCAGCCTCGTCGGCACACCGATGTGGGTGCTCCGTGACGCAGCCTTTCTGCCCCGGAGCCCCTTCCTTTCCTCGTTTGGCCAGTTTTCACGGTCCCCTTGCCCATACATAGTCTTTACCTCGTTTTGTCCAGATCTTGATATTCCCCTTCTCCCTACAAATTTCCTAAGGCTGTTCCTTCCGTGTGGAAAACATTTCTCTTAGGCTTTTCTCGGCAGATCCATCTCTTGCAAATTTGTCTTCAGAATTACGTCTCCAGAGTCTTGTGCACCCAGTCCTCGAGTACCATTCTCTCCCTAGGAGGAGAGAAACAAGCTTGAGAGCCAGTAACTCGTGACCCGAGGAGCCCGCTGCCTTCTTGCCGCTTGTTCCTGACTCGTCTACTTGGTCTGTGGCCTGCTTCGTCCCCCAACCGCCTGCCCGGGGGCCGTCTGTCCCCTCCTCTTGGTTCTCAAAAGCATGCCATAAATTACAAAAGCACCTGTTTTGTAGTAGTTTTCTAATGTCTGAATTGCTTACCTTACGCATATTTTTCTTCACGATGATAAATATCCACGCTGTCCGGAGTCAACATCTATTTTCAATGAGGGACACAGAGTTGATGTTAATTCAGGTGTTGGGAGCACAGAGCACAAAGCCCAAGATATGGATCTGAATGTAGTCGTCGTGCATCCTTACTCTGCACTTGAAATTGGAATTCAGGCCATATTTTATTGGAGAACGTCTATTTTATATTGTAAGGAAAGGGGAAAAGCGCAAGGTGAGAGTCGTGTTGGGCTCTAAAATAAAAATGGGTGTTAGTAGATTCAAATAAGATAAGGCACATTGTAAAATATACTTGTATACAAATATAAAGCAATAACGTATTATACAAACAGTTGGAGGGTGTTTTCACCTTCAGACTAGATGAGCAATTTAATCTTTCATGGAGAAATCCTTTGAATATCCTCCTGAGTGGAAGAGGGTGGAGGGTAATAAAAAGCCAGGCAAGATTCTGTATGTCCTGTTCTGTTCTCAGAGAAGAAAGGGAATGTGTCGTTAATAGTCAGATGTTATTCATTAAAATGATAAAAACTAATTTATGTTGTCAAAAGTCACGCAATATTTGAACAGTTTAACATCTTTGTTGTCCTTATCTTGGATAAATTTCACCATCTCTGAGAAGAAAGGAGGCGGGTGGGGGGGTGTCATACCCCCTTTCGGGACAGGCAGACTGAGGGCCAGAGAAATCCACAACCAGGATTGCCAGCAGGAATGTGCTGCTATTTAAGAACCGACTGTCTCAGAGGGGGGGGGACCCCCAAACCCTGATTGGTAGCATTTACCAGTTCTTGTGGTGTCAGTGCTCCCACCGTGGTGGACTTCCAGCTGTCTGTGTGGAGCCACTGGACGTGTAGCTGGAAGAGATGCAGCCGGTGACTGAATTACCAATGTCTAGGAGGTCGAAAAGGAAGCCGGGAAGGGAAACCCAAGTCATGTAAGTCCAGAAATGAAAGTTGTTTTTTTTTTTAATCAATGGGAAGCACCGTAGACCTCTTACCTGCTCCATGGTCACAAACCACCACAGAAGAGCAATCACCAAAAAAAAAAAAAAAAAAAAAAAGAGCAATCACCTGGTGGGGGTCGGGGGTGGGGTGGGGATGGGATGTGTCCGTTGTGGGTTGTGCTTTATTATTTGTTCTGTTATTGTTGACTATGGTTTTGTTTTTCCTTGGCAGTTGTGAAAGAGCGTGAGTTCTGGGATCATGGTGAGCTCCTCTAGGCATTCACCGCCGTGCTCTTTCCGGTCCCTGCGGCTTCTGCGCATCTAACTACTTTAACTCAGTGTTTCTCCAGGAGTGTTGTCAGCACCTTGGATGGGACATTTCTTTATGATGGAGGTTTCAAGTCTTGGCTTCTACCTGAGGAATGGCTGCGGTGCTCCTGGTATAATGAGAACTCAAAAAACTCCCCAACCATTTCCAAATATCTCTTCTGTCGGGTGGTATCCTCACTGGATGAAGACCCCGATTCTCAATGATATTTTGGGGTTGAGGATCTTGGGTTCTCACAGGTAGTTTGAATTTGGATTTACCTTCTCACAAGGACCAACTGGTAGCTCCAAATTCTTAGGTTTTTTTTTCCCTGATCTGCTCAGAGCCGAGGGTTGAGACCATTCCTGTTCCCTGCAGTACCTTGGACTCAGGGGGAGGGGCCTTGCTTTCCAGACTTCCCCCACATTAGGGTGTAACCCTTTGGAATCTCCTCTTCATCTAGACCATCACCTGTTGGGACTCCCACTTGGGCTAACCATGGACCTTATTATCTTCTGTCCCCTGTGTCTGCTGAGTCTGTAAAAATAAAAACCCTAGGGCATCTCTTTGGCCAAAGGATCTGAGAACAAAAGGTGGACTGAGTGCTCTTCTGACCTGCCCTCTTGGCCTGAGAATTGATTTCTTGGTTTTTTTTTTTTGTACTTTATCTAAGATTTCTAGTCCTTTTCAAAAGCTGGAGTGGTCCAACAATCTCACCTACTATGAGATGGAAATTTTTGAAAGGAATCAGTAGTTACAAATTTCATGGCTTCATTAGGAAGAACATGTTATAGAAATAAGTGCCTTTTTGAGAAAGGTGAAACCGTGAGATTCAGGAGTAGCACTAATCATGTGGTCTGATGAAAGCTGAGAGAGTGGGAGCCAGACAGATTAGGGCCTGAATCCCTGCTGTACCACCTACTATCTGTGTGGCTTGGAGCAAACATCTTTAAGCCTTAGTTTCTTCCTCTGTAAAGTGGGGGAAAAAAATAACACCTTTCAAGGCAGTAAAGAGGATTAAAAACATTGTATATTTTCAGCCCTGTCCCTTCTGCTCCGCTTCATCTGTGGGGACTTTCAAATCCTATTCACATTACGTTTCTTTTAAAAAATTCTTGTCCGTCTTTTGTCTTTGCAGTGGACCTCTCAGTGAGACCTGGGCACAGCTAGATGCCAGATGAAGTTTTAATTAAATTTGTAGAAGCTCAGTTAGGGAGCAAATTAAAGACTATCCTCAGGGCTAGAACTTAAAATCTCTTAAAAGAAGCCCCTGTTGTAAGTGAACAGACCACTTCCCATACCCCAAATACCCAGCATATCTCCTCAGATGTATGCCGTAGTGGGTGCCATTAGCTCTGAGAAAACGGACCAGGTCCTGAATATACAACCCCAGAGAATGTCACCAGAACTCTCTTCTGTGTTCATTAAAAACTGGAAGAAATAGACACACCCAGTTTGTTCTTATATGACCAGGGTACAGGGAACTCAGAACTCCAGAAAAGAAATCACACTGTGATGATCAGAAATGGGAAACTGTTGGAAGGGGGTGAGTAGATAAGCTTTTGGTTAGGTTGGTTTTGTAATAAGCTATTGAGAACAGTAAAGAAAACTCCCAGTATAGACACAAAATATGTGCATTTGAGTTTATGAATCATCTCAGAGAGGGAGAGAGAAGGGATAGAGAGAGAAAGAATATTATGGTGGTTCTGCTCCCTATTCCATCAAAGACCATGTACCTTCAATGAGAATGAAAAGGAACACGGATCTGTTGTTGGTCCTGGGGGCCTGGTTGCATGAACATCTCACACTGCTGAAAATGGTTCTTCTTTTGCAGACAGATGTTATTCATACAAAGTGGCTTTTACGTGCAAGTCAGGAGTTTCATTTGGTGTGGAACTGATGAAACAGTAGTCTGTGGTAACGTGAGAGAGATTTGGGGGCCTGGGATTGGCAGAGAAAGAATATGTCTACCTTTGTTTGGGTGATTGTCAAGGGTGAGTTTTTTTTTTGTTGTTGTTTTTTTTTTTTACACATGATTTTTACCAAATCATGTTGACTGACTTTAGAATCTAATCTGGTAGAGTGTGACTCTACTGTGATTGGAATTTATATTCTCTCTATGATAATCAATATGTTAGGTTAACACTTGGATTAGGAAAAGTGAACATGTTTTTATGCACCTTAGAAATTATAAAAAATTAAACATAACTTGGATGGAATTAGCCAACAGCTGAAGCAATCTACTCTCAAAATCATATGAAAACCCTCTTTTCTTCCCAAATCTCAATTCAGGCATAAGGATGTTTATAATGTTAAAAAAGTTTGTTATAGCTACTGTAAGGTAAATGTTGATACATACAATTTTAGTAGGTAAGGGGTAATATTCCAAAAGATGTGAAATCTCACAAGAAGAGATCCAGAGTGAGAATTTTTCAGGACTAAGTAAACACTGTCCAGGAAGCAGACCAGGAAATCTCCTACTTTCTGTAGTCCAACAAATTAATAATGCATAGGCTTGGTGAACATGCAACGGCAGCAAAGGGAGTTGACTCATTCTGTAGGCCATTTTATCCAGGTTGTGGTAGGTTGGACATTCCGGCTGTAGAGAATTATCCTTCTAGGAGGTTCTGATTAAAGATAATGAGCACCTTTGCACAAAATCCTAACAGAAACAATGCCGACTATTAGATATGGACTGGATGCCAAAAGCCCTACAACAATTTGTTGTTTGAAAGAATGTATTTCACATAATTATGAAAGTTGCAACTAACCATCTGTTTCAATATCATGGCATCATGCTGTTGGTCAGTGTTGTAAAAATGAGCATCTTGTTGTTTTTGATGAACACCATTTAGGTTTATCTGAGCATATGAAACACTAATGGTAATTTAACTCAGCATTTATTGTGTGTCTAGAATGTGAACAGCATGGTAGTAGGCAGTAGGAGAGATTAGCAAGATAGAACTCCTTTTCTCAAATGTTTACGGAGGATGAAATCTTACTATTTACCCTGATGTGTGTGGAACTGGATGGAGGTTACTGTGCTGAATGAAATAAGTCAGAGAAAGACAACCATCATACGGTTTCACTCATATGTGAATATAAGAAACAGTGTAGAGGATCATAGGGGAAGGGAGGGAAGACTGGGAAGAAATCAGAAAGGGAGATAAACCATGAGAGACTCTTAACTCTAGGAAACAAACCAAGGGTCGCTGGAGGGGAGGAGGCAGGAGGATGAGGTAATTGCATGATGAGCATTAAGGTATGTGATGAGCACTGGGTGTCCTATGCAACTGATGATTACAGAATTCTACATCTGCAACTAATGATGTACTATATGTTGGCTAATTTGAATTTAAATTTAAAAAAAGCATGTTTGCAGGCCAGCGAAATGAGACAATGCATGTGGATTGCTCCCCTAGAAGGGGCAACAGGGTTAATTGCTTCAGACATGTTTTGCACATCTACTATATGCCTGGCACTATGCTTAAAGTTGCAGATAGAGACATAAGAGATAGTCCTTGCTCTCAAGGAGGTGATAATAAGGTCACAGGGGCAGCAGGAAGAGACAGGGCTATGGAAAGTCACGACATGCTGTTCAGCACCCTGTGATAGAGAGAAGCCAAGGGTATGCTGGGTCACAAGAGAAGATGATCCCATACGTCCTCCTCTGGGGGCATCAGGGGAGGATACCCAAAGACTACAGGGCTGAGTTCTTTAAGATTGAGCATTTATTCACTGTTCCATTTGACACATAGGGATTGACTCCCACCCTCTTTCTGGGTACTGCTCTAGGCCTCTGGGACCTACAGCAACAACACACCTGAGATCTCTGGAATATATATATATATATATGGAGAAAGAATAAGTGAGTAGATAAATAAGCTAATATCAGCTGCTGAACTTGCTTTGAAACTTTAAATATGTGGGAACCAAAATGATAAATATATTTTAACACCAAATCACCTTAACAAATTCTAATATTTTCATTGCTTCGTTAGATTACAAACACATCTCCTAAATGCAGCAATAATCTGTCAATAGTTGTGGAATCTAACTAGTTTAATTATAGCCAACTGAGAAAGGGGTAAGATAGAAGAAGGATATACCAGAAAGAAAAACAGCACTAAAAATACCACATTGGCAAGTCATAGACATGGAAGAGGGTGATGTCTTCACAGACCTGTAAACATACCTTGTGTGGCCGGTGTGTAGGGGATGATGCAGCAAGAGGTCAGGTGGGAAAAGTGAACAGTGACCAGATCATGAAGCCCTGTCTGCCAGACTGAGGAACTTGCACTTTCTTGTCAAGGGGGATTTTCATCATGTTATCCAGATGATCAAATGTTTGTATTAGAAAGATAAATTTGGCAGCAGAGTAGGGAATGGTTAGGAGGGAGGGCAAAGTTGGGGATTGGGGTTAATTATAAGGCGGGTACAATTGTCCAGGACAGAAATTGTGTGGATCTGAGCTGAGGCGGAGTCATTGTTAATGGACATGAGCTAAATTAAGGAAGGCCGAATCCTTAGGGTCTAATAATTGGTAGGGGATGGTGGCTCTGTCAGATGCTCCCGTGAGAGTGGTGCTATTCCCCTAGATGGAGACTTGGCGGGGGGGTGGGGGTGGGGGGACATATTTAAACAGGCAAATAATGAATTTGGTCTTAAACTTAGGGCATTTGAGATATGTCAGGGACAATTAAGTGGACATGCTCAGGAGGCAGCTGAGTCCGAGTTTGAAAGAAAGTATTTCACATAATTATAAAAGTTGCAACTAACCATCTGTTTCAATATCATGGCATCATGCTGTTGGTCAGTGTTGTAAAAATGAGCATCTTGTTGTTTTTGATGAACACCATTTAGGTTTCACCATTTTAGGGTGCAGAATGGTTGGGACTGGAAATCACTGAATCAGGGGCTGTCTGGGTGACTGAAGAAGCTACGGGAGTATCTGAGAGCATGAGGAGGGAAGCAAGAGAGAATATTAATGCTGATGTGCAGACAGAGAAGAGCCCCCCCTAGAAAAGACCAAGACAGAGTTGTGGGAATAAAGAGAGAGCAGTGTCCTGGAACGCCAATGGGCAGCAGTTGATGACAGCAGAGTTTTGTGGTATGGAGCCTGGAACAGTGAGGTGTGTGGCCATCCTCAGAGAAGTTTAGAGTGTGTGTGGGATGGGGATGGGGATGAGGATGAGGATGAGGACTGTCTATACAGATGAGGAGGCAGGACGTTGTAACAGGTTAAAGAAGACATGAGGGATTAAAAAGCGGAGAAAGTAACTGGAGAGAATTCTCAAGAATGTTGATTATGACAAGAAGGAAAGTGAATACAACTAGAGATAGAACCAAGAAAGCATCGTCCCCTTTGCAAGTGGCAGAGGCTTCTGGTGATTATTTTAAGCTGAAGCTAATGGGAAAGAAACAAGAACAGAGACAGAGAGAAATATTTCAGGGAAAAAGGGACTCTGGCTCCCAGAGACAGGGAGAGATAGGGGTCCAGGGCAGAGATGAGAGTGGCTTTCAATGGAAGACAGAACAGCTTGTTCAATGAAAATGGAGCCAAGGAGGTGGGATTGTTAATAATTCTATGTGTCGGGATATCTGGGTGGCTCAGCGGTTGAGCATCTACCTGGATGGCTCAGGTCATGATCCCAGGGTTCTGGGATCGAGTCCTGCATCGACTCCCTGCATGGAGCCTGCTTTTCCCTCTGCCTGTGTTTCTGCCTCTCTCTCTGTGTGTCTCATGAATAAATACATTAAAAATATTTAAAAAAATAATTCTGTGTGGTCAACTTGAGTAGGGTGAAGGGTGCCCAGATAGTTGGTCAAACATTGTTTCTGAGTGTCTCCAGGAGAGGGATTGGCATTTGAGTCAGTAGACTAAGAAAACTGCCTTCACTAACGTGGGGTGAGGGGTAGGAGGGTATCATCCAACCCACTCAGGACCTGCCTAGAACACAAAGGCACAGGAAAGTCGAATTCAGTCTCTTTTTGCTGGGGCTGTGACATCTATCTTTTGCCCTTGGACATTGGTGCCTCTGGTTCTCAGGTTTTTGGACTCAGACTGGGACTTACACCATCAGCCTGATTCTCCGGCCTTTAGACTTGGACTGGATTACAGGCTGGCTTTCCTGGCTCTTCATCTTGCAGAAGGCAGATTGTAACTGCTCAGCCTCCATAGCCTTGTGAGCCAGTTCCTCTACGGAATCTCCTCCTGTCTGTATCTCTGCAGCTGTGGCTCTAGCTCTCTCCCCTGCTGGTGCTGTTTCCCTGGAGAACCCTAATACAGGAGGTATGGCTGTCTTGCTTGCATCATAGATGCAGATGTGTTTGAGGGCTCCGAAAGCTAGAAGCCAACAGAATTCAGTGCTTGTGGGTTCTGCTTTCTCTTTGAAGCAGGAGGAAAGGCCAGATACCAAGTAAGGATGATAGTATATATTACTTGGAGTGCAAGGAGAGGAGGAAAAATGTGAAAGACCCCAAAAAAAGAGGTAGAAATCATTTTGATTAATGCATAGGACAAGCTTTTGTGGAGGAGGTGGATTGGCCCTAATGTAGACAAGATGGAGGAAAAGGAGGAAGAAGAGTAAGTTCCAGGAAGGGGACTAGAATGAGAAGAAGAAAGAAACCCAAGAGTGAAGGTCCTTTCAGGGTCCCTAATTCATAAAACCAAGAATGTCAGATGGATAGCAAGAAAGTATACTGGAGACAGAAATTATACAGCTGTAACAATTACAAAAGGTTATGTTTATTTATACACTTCTGGATCCAAACTGGTTCCTGGCACAAAGAGGGGTCCTCAATAAATATATGAAACGAGTGAGAGCAACTTCATTTTCTGTACAGCAAATTAGAAAAATTAAAAGAAGCATCCATAGGACAACCAATGGATACTAACTTTTTAAAAATACCAAAGTAATATTATATTTCACGCCATCTATATGGGTGCTGTAGTCACTATTGCTACGTAACTATCCCAGCACAGTAGGTGAAAACAGCAGCCTTTCAAGGGGTAAACGTCACAGATTCTGCAGGCAAGGAATGCAGGCAGGGCTCAGCCGGGTGATTCTTGCGCTTCTGGTGGACCTTGAGGTTACTTAGCGGCACTCAGTCAGCAGGTGGGTTAGTCTGAGGGTTCACAATGCTAAACATCCAACAATGCACAAGACAACCCCCACCCACTCTTCCTCACAGAGGATTATTCAGCCCGAAATGTCCATAGTGCTGATATTGAGAGATTCTGTAGTAGATCCAAGGACCCAAGAGAAACAGCAGCTGTGGTAAGGCCTTCTGAAGCCACGCAGGGTCACTTCTCCCCCGTTGCTTACAGGAGGTTCACAAAGCCGGGCTAGGGACAGGGACTGGACTCCACCTGTAGATGGGGGGTTGGCAAGGTCACTTTGCACAAGAGATGTGGACAGCACAATTTTGGAAATCACAATTTACTCTGACAGAGATGGAAACATAAAACAGATGTGGGAGGGGAGCAGTTAGTGCCAGAAACGTTGGGATCCAGAATATATATAAAATGCAGTTGGGGAAGGGAATGGACCCAGTTAATGTGCTTTATTGAAAAAGCCAGGAGGGAAGACTACCTCTCCCCCATCTCTGGTATGATTGACGTGCAACAAACCAGTGACAGGGGTGCCTGTTGGGAAGACCTGGCCTTCCCCTCCTGCTGGTTCCTTGGAACACTGATGCTGAGGTCACTGACCTTAGGCCACCAATATTCTCACCAGAGATACTCTCTGAGCCCTTGGTACCCATGGAGGTTATGGAGAACAGTTCTTAGGCTTGTGTCCATCCTTGTGTTGCCTTCCCCTTAGGGCCGATCTCCTGTGAGGCCAAACCGCTGGGCCTCCACTCTGCCTTCTGTCAACATGAGTTCTTTTCCAAGAGGCTCCTTGGGCCTCTGTGTAAGTCACCAACCAGTCAAATTTTATTTGCAGTTGTATTTTGCTTATTTTTAAAAAGTGTTTATTACAAATCTTTAAAAGACATTAAAACAAGTTGTCAATATCTATAAATTAGAAATTTCACACAAAATTGAAAAAAAAAAAAAAAAGCTTTCTTGCTTCCTTTGAAAGCCTAGGAGATCTAGCTATACTGGGTCCACATCTTGACAGCAACAATTGTCAGAATCCGGTAGCATCAAAAAAGTCTGCGAAATACTAGAGAGAGTCCCCATTTAGGGATCCCCATAGCACACTGGCTTATTAAACTCCCTGGCACGCCCTGAATCATGCTGGCAATAATGATAATAATCACTGTGTAATTTTATTTAAGGCAACGTTTCTGATGGGCAAGAAAACTTTTCCCTTAAAAAAAAAAATAGACTTTGAAAAAAAAAAAAAGACTGAGACATGTAGAAGCAAAATGTAAGGAGGCCCTCGTGAGAGCCTGTGCTTTGCACTTGCATGAAAGTGCCTAAATCTAGGATCTTTGGTACATGATATATGTGAAATATATATATATATATATATATATATATATATATATGATATACACATATATAAAATATCGTCATAAAATATATGCTATGAACCCAAAGTGCTTTGTAGAAAAAATGTGATATGTGGTATCATATATATTATATAATAATATTTATATTATGCTTTATATCTGTATACATATATATTTTGCAGAAATAGGTACAACAATTTTCCTGTTTGTGTTCGTGCCTTTGTTCAGTCGCCTTTCTTAGTGACTTTGACTTGTTTGGCTAATAGAAGAATAACAAATATGACATAGGCATAGATTTAAAATTCCTCTGTCTTGCCTCTCACTTGCTGGGCTTAGAATTCTGAGAGCTGAGCTGCCTGCTGGAGAGGCCAGGTGGTGAGGACTGAGGTGTCCCAGCCTCCAGCCCCGCCAACGGGCACACTTGGGAAGGGGCTCTCTGGGACCAACCAGCCTCTAGGCTATTTTCCAACTAACTGCAAGTAAATACAGGATCCCAGCTGACGTGGTCTGGGACGTTTTGGACTGTTCCTAGCTGAGCCCAGCCCAAATTGCCAGTGCCCGGAATCATAAGAAAATAAGTGGTTGCCATGCTATGTTACTAAATTTTGGGGTCGAACAGCAATGGGAGACAGACAGCTATCACCAGCTGAAACTACGTATGGAGATTTCCTTAGTCACTGTCCTCCTTTCTAGGATTTAGACTCATGAAGGCGGGAGCTTCTTGTCTACACTGTGGTTGGCAAGCTGAGAACAGAGTCTGGAAGCCACCCACGGAAACCTTCAGGAAATATATGTTGGATGAATGAGATGGTCCTGGGAATCTCTCACGGAGCAGCCTCACCTGCTCCTTCTGCTTCCTGGAGAAAGGGACGAGGAGGAGGCATCAGGAGAAGTGAGGGGACTACAAATCTAGGTGACCTGGGGTGAACAACGCTTGACACTTTTTTAAGAGTGGAAGATTTCAATCCGCACAGGGGTAGAGGGACTGGTTGAATGCCCTCCTCCTGAACTTGAATTCCTTCTTCAACAATTATAAATTTATGACCCATACTGTTTCACTTATTCCGAGTGAAAACATTTCTCAACCATCTGAACTTGGCCACCCCATTAGACACAAGGTGTGCCTGTCTGTTTTTTAACTCGGTTGATTCTTGGTCTGTTAGAGAGAAAAATGATTTGAAGGCCTTTTAATTTTTTCCTGAATGTGATACTACAAATGAAGCAGCCACGCTTACTCATAAAATTCCAATTCTCTCAAAATCTTGGTGTACCATTTTAAAGACTGCTCTAGATTAACTGCACACTGTGAACTCAGTCCAGAAATCTGAATAAAGAGAAAATTCCTATTTGGATGGGGGAAAAAAGGGCAATTAATTTTAACTGGTAAAGAGGAAGAAAAGAAAGAAAATGCAAGATTAAGACCAAGATTATTTTTTTCATGTGAAATCATCAACCCAGGTGAAATTATTTCAGAGGAAAGATCAAAGGCCTGATATCTTGTGAGGAAGCCAAAGAATGTACCATATGTGCTCTGTGGGTCCACGCATATGGAGGCCTGGGCTTATATCCTCTTGATTGAACAGACTCTTTTAATGGAATCGGTTCAAGTTCTAAATGAAGTTTAATTTCAAAGGACCACCATTGAGCATCAGCCCTTTATTACTCAGAACTATTTTACTACCCAATGACTTTACTGTCAAGTTACCTCTGCAGACTGTTGCTTCCATATATATATATTTTTTAATAGACTTTCTTCGGTTTACAAAATTACCTGAGAATCTCAGGATCAAGACGTGTGAGACTGTAAAGGCCATATTATTCCTGCCTCAATTTTTACCATTAAAATAGGCAAGCAAAACAGTTGAAACAAAACTTGGGCATAAAAAATAGGTAATTGTATCACGCGCCCTCATCGAAACTGTAATTATTATATTTTTGAAATCATGCATATGGTCAAACATCAAATGTTACAAAGGATATATAGTGAAAAGGAGCCCTATGTTGTACTTTGCCCACCGGTCCCACAGGGCTTTTTCCCAGAGTTAACAATCTGAGTTGTTTCCTGTCCCTCTGTAGAGATACTCAAGGCACACACGAGCGTCGGGGAGGGGCCTCTGTTTTCTTCCTCTCGTTCGGGCGATAACATGGTACACACGCTCTCAGGCACCCTCTTTCCTCTTCCCACCGCATCCAGCGTACGCTGGCCAACGTTCTGTGTTACAATGCCTGGCACTTCCTCATTGTTTTCGACGTTGCCTACGATTCCATTATATGATGTTTTATCATTTTCTTATTGATGGATGTTTAAGTTTTAATCTTTAGCTACCATAGAACGTGCCACAATTAGTAGTCGACCACACTGCCTAGGCACAGGCGTACCCGTGGGATAAAAACACCCGAACAGAATTGCGGAGATACACACATTTTGAATTTTAATATCTACCGATAAATTTTATAGAGATCATAAAACAATTGTACCACCGATAACAATGTATCATGTGCTTATTTTTCCAAACTCTTGCCCGCTCAAAGTCTTACAGAATCTTGCCAATACGACAGGTGAGAAATGGTATCTTACTGTAGTTTTCATTTGCAAGTGTCTTATTCTGGGGTCACTATCTTTTCCTAAGTATAACGATATTCATATTTCTTTTCTGAGAATTTACCTATTCATGAACTTTTTCTGTGTGCCTAGGATTATTGTTTTGTTATTAAAAATTTATAATAAATCAATACTATTTATAGTAACCATCATATATCTATTTATATAGTTAGAGACATTAACTTTTACATGAATATGGCCAATATTTTTTTGCAGTTTCCTATTTATCGGTTGACTTTGATCATGTTGTGGTGGGATTTTTTTATATCATTGATTTATTTTTTTAATGATTTTATTTATTTATTTGACAGAGAGAGAGAGAGAGAGAGAAACTACAAGCAGGGGAAGGAGAAGCAGGAGAGGGGGAAGCCCGATGTGGGGCTGGATCCCAGGACCCTGGGATCATGACCTGAGCCAAAGGCAGGCGCTAACCTGACTGAGACACCCAGGTGCCCCCATTAATTTATTTTATAAGCAACCTGTTCTACCTTTGAAGTTCCCTGTCTGGGAGTCAACACTATTTTGTTCTGAGAGTTTTGATTTAATCTGAATTTTAAAAACTGTCTGCTGGGAACTGTGCGTGCCAGCGTGCTTCCTGGGTGAAATCCAAGAAGATTCTAGCAGCGGCCAGTGGGCATGAGCACACTCAAGTAGAATCTGACCACAAAGAGTTGATCTCTGAGAAAGTTCTACTGACATTTTAAAGGATAAAGAACAGAGCACTTAAGACACAGGAAATGAGTCTCCATTTGAAAATATTTACTGTGGGGGCACCTGGTGACTCCACCAGCTGAGCGTTGGACTCTGGGTTTCCACTCAGGCCATGACCTCAGGGTCACGAGATCCAGCCCTGCGTCGGCCTCCAGGCTCAGTGAGGGGGTCCCCTGGAGCCCTCTGTTCCTCCCCCTTCTCTCAAGTGTTCTCTCTCTCTCTCTGAAATAAATAGAATCTTTTAAAAAATATTTACTGTGAACAACAGAGATTACCTTGGGGAAACATTTGCTTCCGTGCCCAATAAAGTGCGGCAGCACATGAATAAGAGACTGATGACAAGATGAAAGTCCCAGTGCTAAAAAAATAAAAATAAATAAATAAATAAATAAATAAATAAATAAATAAATAAATAAAAAGAAAGTCCCAGCGTTGTCCGGATAGGCATGTACCCGAGAGGTGGGTGGAAATAAAAGATAACTGGATGCGGTGGGGAGGAATGAACACGATGCCAAGATGAACTTACGGAGGTAAGAGCGTCGTTGGAAGACTAATTGCTGCTGCAGACAAATGACCAGTGAGAGAGGACACAGATACCTCGGAATAGGCAGGGAGAGGACGGAAATACAGTACGAGGGGCGCGGGGAACCGCGGGGAGAGGTGGCCGCGCAGAGGCCGCGGGCCGCCCGGGATGGGGACAGCGGTGGCCGCGGGCAGCAAGGCCCAGGGCCGTCTAGGGCTTGACGCGGCGGCTGCGAGCTCTGGGGCCCCAGGAGCCCCGGGCGGAGGCTGAGCTCGGGCACCTCTGCGGAGGCCCCGCTGGGCGTGGAGGCCTGGTGGCCGGGTCGGCCCAGAGCTCGCGCCTGGGCCCGGGGACTGGGTGCGGCCCGGAGCGGGGCCTCGGGGTGCCTGTGCACCTTGGCCTGTACGGGGGCACCGGCTTGGCCAAAGCGGGAGAACCTTCATCACTAAAAACAGAAACACCGTGGAGTGCGGCCTGGACTCCGAGACGTGTTTCTCATAAATAGAAAACAAGAGAAGTGAAGGGCTGGCCCTGGGTCGGCCAGGTCCCAGAGGCCGACTGGCTGCTGTTGGACCCGGCCGCCCGGCGCTTGTCCCCTGCTCACTTAGGGACCCAGGCTGCCGGGCTAAGCTGCCCCCCACCCCGAGGGACAGGAGGCGTCTCAGGCCAGGAGCTGAGTCCCTCTCGGTTCAACATCTGGTGGAAACGCGGACCCCTGCCCACGGCCCCTGCCCGGGGCTTGCCGGCAGATCCTGCCCCACCTGAACCGGAGGGAGCTCCCAGCTCGCTGACACCTTGACTGCGTCCTGGGAGACGGGCTGGGCCCGAGCCGCCGGCTGGGCCGCCCGGTTCCCGACCCGCGGAGACGGTGACACAGGCCGTGCGGCTCGAATCTGCCCGGTTTTACAGGACTTGTTATGAAGCGATAGAAAACCAAGTCCAAAGCAGGCCGAACTACTTCTTATGAGTCTTAGGTGCAGAGGTAACCAAGACTAAGGCTGTTGATTCCTGGGGGGCGGGGGGGGGCACTGAAAGGAAACCGCGTGTCAAAACATGCAGGTGAGCTGTTACGTCTGACCTCGGAGGTAGAGTTTGTGGCCGAGCGGCTCGGCGGGGCGGCCACGGCTGGTTGCAGCGAAGCAGAGGGGCTGTTGGAAGGATTCAGCGGCCGTGGACGCAGCTTGGAAGGAAGGGGCCAAGCTCCTGGAGCGAGGCCAACGTACTGACCTGGATTTCTGCCCAGGCTGGGAGCTGAGGGGCTAACATCCCAGAGAGGAAGGAGAAGCTGGAAGCTGGTAGAGGAACCGTTTCCCTCTCCTCGCCCTTCCCTCCCCGGAAAGACCAGGCGGGTGCAGTTTGCCCACGTGCAGGCGGCCACTTCCACAGCCACGCTCCACGGCCTCGGCCGGCGGCCCTGGGCCTCACTCCGGCTCCTGGGAATGCTAATTCCTAATAAACTAGCAGCTCCCGAGACCTCTGCCTGAGGCTCCGCTCAGTGCTGACACCTGATGCAAAATAAATGAACAGAAACTAAAACATTTTTAAGATGCCAACAATAGCTAATTTAGGAGACCTGCTCACTAAGTGGGAAATGCACCCCAGAAGTTTTCTTAGGTTGTGTTTTCATTACCAGTTAAGAATAATTTCTAGTTGCCATTTGTGATTTCTCCTCCAGAACCATAAATCGATATACGTGAAGGGCTAAAATAGGTACCTACGGGGTGAGCACTGTGTAAGTTCTCGCTCTTATCATCGAAAGCGTAAAGATACTTGAACATGCTCCTATATTTACACACGTACAAGCAGACGGTACAACAAGAAAAACTTACAGTATGTATGACAAACAGAACAATAACAGCTGGCGTTTCCGGGGTGTCCTAGATGTCTCTGTATGACGCGACCCTGTACTTTTATCCACACTTTACAGATGAGGAAACTGAGGCCCAGGATTTTGTCCAGGTCGTCCAGCTGCTAAGTGACAGAGCCCAAATCTGAACAGAGGCAAACTTCTTTTTATATAAAGAGCTTTTGAATTCTGGTCCAGTTTATAAACGACAAGGAGCGGCCTAATAAAGACTTTCTCTTTTCCAACGCTATAAAAACGTAGCAAATATGCAAGCAGACCCATGCGACACTGGAAGGCCCGAGGGGGTGCCAGCGGCGTAACAGGACAGGGGATTCTGGAACGTGAGTGCTAACAGAGCTGAGAACGCCCAACCCACACCTTCCCGCAAAGGAACTTGAGCTCCAAGAGGCCAGCGGGCACAGGAGGAAGCAGGGGCAGTGGTGGCGTGCCAGGTGACACACGGCAGCAGCCGGACAGGAGCCCTCTTGTCCCCACTGGTAGAGACAAGCCTCCCTGGAACGCATCCCAGGCTGCTGGTGCAGGTGGGAGCTCTGGGGCTGGGCTGTCGGCGCGGAGCTCCTAAGGTGCCCCAGGAGCCCACGTCTCCGAGACCCCCTGAGGGACGTGGAGAGCTCACATCCACGCACGTGGAGAGCCGGTCCAGCCCTGTGTCTGTGGGTCTGTCTGTCCGCATGCCTCTCTTCTCCACCTTGCCTGCCTCCCCTCCCTCCAGCCCTCACCCTCCCTCTACTCCGTTCAGCACCAACTGCTGTGTTGAATGGAAAACATGAACCAAACAAAGATCCTTCCAGACTAAATTAGGCAACAGAAAGAGCTAAATAATTATTATAATTATATTACATAATATGTGCATGTTTATGTGAACACTACATATATATCTGTTATATTAAAAGATATAAAACTTTAAAAATAAAATATAAATGTATATCATATAAACATAATAATGAATAAGCTCAATAAATAATCATCAGCCTGTTCAGAGAGTTTCAATATAAAACTAAATGAATACAAATCCAACAGACTTACTGGGGGATTTTCAGAGCTATCTTGAAAATCAGCATGTCAAGTAGAGAACAATTGTCAGCATATACATGACTTTGTACCAAACAAAATAAGAACTTGAAATCTTTTCAAGCACTTATGGAAAAATTACAAATGTTCACCACAAGTACCGGGTTACAAAGAAAATCTTAAGTCTTCCAAAGCAAAGAAACCACGTCCTCAGTCCACAATGATATAAAAGCAAAAATAAATCATAAAAAGGTATGCTCTTCTCTTAAATATATGGTCTCTGAACATTTTTAAACTATTAAAAAATACTATCTAAGTGAAAGAAAAAATAAAACAGAAATTACATTGTAGAATTGAATGAAAGCAGTGGATTTCTGCTATGGCAATACTTTCAAAAATGATTTATAGTTTTCAAAATACAGCAACAACCACAAAAATAAAATTAATTGAATCAAAACTTCAGTTTTTGAGAAGTCACAAGTGAGACAGCACAAATAAACTATTAGGCTTAAGGACATAATTATAAATATTTTTCAAATAAAATGTGAAACTTTGCATCATTATCTTTGAAAATCTATACGAAAAAGGGTTTTCTAAGGAAATACAAGATGAGGGAAGAAACCTCAAGTAATAGAGGCTAACAACGTAAGGGGGGAAAGCTCACAAAGAGAGAGCAAAAAAAATATTTGCTACACATGTAGCATTAGGGATTAGTGACCAACGTATACAAATTACCCTTAAAAGACACCTATAAGAAAACTAAACATTTTAAAAAATATTCAAAAGATGTAAGTAGGCTATTCACAGAAAAGCAGAAAAATGAATAATAAACAGAAAGTAACACAACGTCACTGGTCATCAGGAAAATGCAGATAAAAACCAGAAGACTGGTTCGGTGCTCTCTCTGTCCGCATTATAATTTCAAATATTCAAGAGCTGGATTAGATCCTCTTCTTTGCGAGGTGAAGGAAAACAGGTGGAAGATAAATTAATGAACCAGTTTGCAATGTATTGGGGCAGCACCTATCAAAATTTAAACCGTGCCATCTATTTTTTATTTTAGATTTCTACTTCCAGAGACCTCTGTATGGAAATATTCAAACAAAATGTGTTAGTAGAAGCCTCCTATGAAAAACAGTGGACACCTAAACCATTAAATAAATTAAGCACATTCAAAATATGAATTAACGCCTACGGTTTTAAAAAGAACTATATCCAAGGTATTTTGGAAAGAGACGTTTAATGTAATTTTAGGTCTCCTTCTAGAACGCCATTTGGCTATGGTACCAAAAGTTGTGTCCATAAGCCTTCGTACTCTTCCTGCTGCCATCCTGGGTCTGTAGCCCCCGCCCAGCACTGTCCCCGTCCCAGAGCCGACGGTTGCCACGGCGCCAGCCTGCAGGGTAAGATCAGCACCTGACATGGGTGAAGCAGTATCAGCGGAGGAGAAACAGGACCCCTACAGGCAAGCACATAGCAGGCCCGGCTGGGACTAGCACCTGAAATGGAGGAACCCGCCAGGAAAAGGAGAGCGACGAAGTGAGAGTGAAAAGAAGTCAGCGGAAGGCCATTTCCAAACCTGTTTACACAGGTTGCTAGAGTCACCCTCCAGAAGTCTTAGAACGTTCTCTTGGTCATCACAAGGCCGCAGGTCTACAGGAGCCCAGCTTTAGACACCTACAGAATTCGGGGGGAAGAAGCCAGGGTCAGAAAGCGCATCTAGCAGCGGCTGAGAATTTCAAAGTTCAAGGTGAAGCTGCCTAGAACAGTCAAGAAAAACAGACTCCAACTGCATAAGAGGAGGATGCAGAAAAGGAAGTTAAGGCGACCGATGTGAACGCTCAGGACGTGGAACTGATCACGTCATGAGCAAATGTGTCAAGCGCAAAGGCAGCTGAAGCGCTGCAGAGCAACGGCAATGGCACCGTTAACTGCTGTTATGGAATTAGCAGTGTGACCCTCCCAAAGTTAGGATTCTTACTTATTTTGCTGTTTCAAAAGAGTGACTGTAGCTTGGTTTTACACTTGTACTGTCTCCATCATTAATACAAGAGCGGTTCTGTTCCGTGTTGTTTGGCCTGTTG
This sequence comes from Vulpes lagopus, assembly GCF_018345385.1. NCBI lineage: Eukaryota > Metazoa > Chordata > Mammalia > Carnivora > Canidae > Vulpes > Vulpes lagopus. The sequence goes on along the minus strand of NC_054826.1, from coordinate 1,157,237 downwards.
GTTCTCATATAGTGATTCTTCTTTAGGAAATAATCAGAAAACACAAAGAAAAATTTCTCTATTTTTGCTCATACAACTATTATTGAAGTATAAAAACCCAAATAAACAACAATGACAAACACAGAAAAAAATGAGAAAAATGAACAATACTCTAAATGTCCTTGGAGAAAATAAATGGGACCTCCACATGGTTTAGTGTCATCTTGATGATGTGGGGTCGTCGAGTGCAATGGTCAAGAAGGAATCCTTGAGATGGTTTATGAGGCAAAATGGTGCTTTTACTACAGCACAGGGACAGGACCCGTGGGCCGAAAGAATGGTGCTGGTATCGTGAGGAGCGACTGATTATATAGGGTTTTCTAGCCTATGGAGGGGAACTTGGTTTTAGGGCTCCAGGAAGTCGAGTCTCTAGGTTCCTGGAGGTCCGGCTATTATTAAGCTTGTGTTTTACTTGTAAATCATTAAGACAGTTACAAACTGTGGTGGAGTTTCGTGTCCTGAGGACTGTGATCTTTATCAGTTGACCATTTCTTTCTTCCCTGCCCTTTGTTCTTGGGCAGTCACCAGTGCCTGAGGAATGTGCCGCGTTACCGCACCTGTGGCGGGCGCTGGGTGGTACGTGGGCTGTCCCCTTGCCTTTTGCACTCTCATCAATCTCACCATCAATCTCACCTCTTATCTTAGAGGAATATGAGGAAATGATCAAAATATACTGTCTGCAGAGTAGACTTCCCTTGGCTGAGCCATAATGTTTGGGAGGACGACAGGGCCTAGCTGATTCACTAAAGGAAATTTCTGATGAGGACGCATTCCTCAAGACCAGCCGTGGAGATTTCATATTCTGCTAATAGATGTTCCTATTATGAACGCCTGGTGTCCTGTCCTCACCCCTCCACCCCTGCCCACACCGAAATCTCTCTTTGTCTTTCTTTCCCAAGGGTGTTGGGGAAGAGCTGCGATGCCTTCCAGCCCCTCAGGGAGAAGCACTGATGAAACAAAAAGGAAGTGTTTATTTGCATACCCTAACTTTTCTCCCTTAGCAGGGACCCCTCTTTGGGGGACCCCTCTTTGACCCCCACCCCCTCCCGCATTGTTCCTACAGTGGAGAGTTTGCCTCTTTTCCTGCTCCTACCGAACGCCCCTCCTGGGAAGGGGTTTCTGGAGTGGACAGAAAAGCTCCGACACCGCAAAGGCATGTTTATTACGCCTGAGTATAGAAGCAGCCACCACATCACTGTTTTTTCTATTCTATTTTCTGTATTTTTCAAAATTTCAACAAAAAACATATGCAGGGAAGGAAAGATAAATTTCCCCTCTACTCTTCCAGGTTCTTGGCTGAGAACCTCCCCCCTCCCTGTAATAAAAGCGTAAGAGGAGAAAGGCAAACAGAAGGTTAATCCTGTAGATACATGGGAGACACCTCCCTCCCCCAAAACTTCACCTGAAAGCTAAAGACACAATGATGCTGTGGGGAGGGGCCCAGGGAAAGCTCGGAAATACGGTGAGGTTTGTTATGTTCATCTAAACTGAAGCCTTCTCCATTGACGAGATTCTCCATGGGCTTTAGAGTCATCCTCCTGGTACCAGAGGAAACACCCTTACGCCTGCAGATTTCCCTCTGAAATATGAAGGCCCCTAAATGAGGGTAACCTCTTTATTTTCCAGGGCTTTTGCTGTGGCTGCTTTTTCTTTTTAAAAAAATCAGTTCAAGATAATCTTTAGGCCAAAGAGGCATATGTTTTGGGGTGGCATGTTTGTCTTCCCTTCTTATAGAAAATCTGAAAAAAATATTATCAATGTTATTAAGATTTTTTTTCTTCTTGTCTTAAGAGTTACTAATATGACATCTGGTGATTAGGGATTTCTTTCTAAGTGTTTTTGTTCCTAAACCCACCCTATGAGGATTACATTTTCCTTTACCAGTCAAATTTTTCCTTTTCATCACTATTGACTCTCTTAGAAATGCAGGCGTCATTCCCATCGCTTTCATCAAAATACTTACTGTTTAGTACATGAATTTCAGGATGAATTAGAGAAGCATATCTTTCTATTTTCGGAGTTTTGAAGTCTATATTATTGTGAGTTCATAATTCTTCACATCTAATTCTTAGCTTCCATGAAGCTAATGTCAGAACCAAAATAGTCTTTGAAATCAGTGGGAAGTTTGTTCACTGAGCACTGGAAAAGATGAAACATTAAGCCAAAAGTGACTTTCAACAGTTTGTGAGGAGTTACCTTTTGCCCGTGCATTACTTTCAATCTATTTTAAATTAGCTCTTTAAGCCTGTGTTCTTGTATTATGCAAAGGCTAATGTCTTTGGACCCTGTCCTTCTTTCGTAATTGTTTCTACTTCTTTCAGAATTAAAAAAAGAAGGAACTTTAATACTTAACTACTCTTTTTTTTTTTTACTTCTAAAACTTTTCATAATATCCTTGTTTGAATAGTTTATAATTTCCTTTTCAGTGCTGCTTTTTAAAATTTTAACTATTTCTCCTATACTCATACTTCCAGAAGAGTTTTGCAGTTATTTGGGATGGGACCTTGGCATTATTGACGTCTGGGCCAGACAGTTTTTTTTTGAGGGAGCTGTTCTGTGTATGGTAGGCGATTCAGCAGCACCGTGGTTCGCAGCCCAACTCCTCTCCAGAAGCACTGCCCACTGATTGGGACACCCTCATCTCGTCTCTGTGGCGTGATCGGACGGGGGCCTGCAAGTGTGTGGAGACCCAGAAGGTTGGAAGCCTGCAGCAAGGGTGGTGAAAGGATTCAGCCGAGGCAGGACAAAGGAGATAGACGTAGACAGAGCACACCCCAAGGGGCCAGTGGAGGAGAGGCTCGATGGATGGATGGATGTGTTTATCTTTAAAGATTTGATTTATTTATTCAGGAGAGACCCAGAGACAGAGGCACAGACACAGGCAGAGGGAGAAGCAGGCTCCATGCAGGGAGCTCGACATGGGACTCGATCCTAGGACCGGGATCATGACTTGAGTCGAAGAAAGATAGTCACTGAGCCACCCAGGTGCCCAGAGAGGCTGTATTTAAAGCAGGAAGGTGAAGAGGAACGAGAATGCAGGTCGCTTTTTTTGTGTTACAACAATGGGTTGTAAGTAACCCATTGTTTAGTCAAGCCCTATGGGTATCTTGGGGGGGCTGCCTGATGGGCTGTCTGTATTCAGCTCAGGGATCGCTGTGGGCCCTTTTGCCTGGAGCAAGTTGCCATTGCTCAACCGGGTTGCCTGAAAGCCGGCTCTAGAGTCTCCAGAATGGACAAGTGTCCCCTGGGATGGGAGGAGACACAAGTGGGCAAAGTCGCTCCTGGGGGAGATCCACAGAATTAGGGTGGGTTTTAGGCTTGTGCCGCCATTTCTCAGTCTTGATTTCTAAATGAATTGTTCTCTGAAACGTGAAAGTGAACCAGCCTTTTACACCCGGATATTTGTTTAAGGCGGTACACAGCTGAGAGCCTAGGAGGTGTCCTACTTACTCAACTCAATGACCCTTCACTTCTGTTATTTTCTCCCTGCCACTGGTCGTCAAAACACAACTTTGAAAGAGTATGGCCCTGATACTTCAGGCTTTCAATACCCACAGGTCGGGCCCATCATACTCCTACCTCCCCGGTGCCCTGCCCTCACCCCCTGCTACTCAGGAGCAGAGACGTGAAAGTGTGGATGAAAGTCAAGTTTACCTCTATCAGAAACAAGACATCAGGCCCCCAGTGGGGACTCCTGCTAACCACCACATTACCAGTCCAAGACGTAATTATGGTTTCTGTTCTCCCAGAGGTGGAATCTGAACCTGTCAATCAGGAATCTCCCGACCAGCACCAGTCAGGTCATCTGCCTCATGGACCCCCGCCAGCCCGAAGGGAAAGTGACCTTGCAATAACCAACCCACTGTTTTGCTCAGTGTAACTTCCTTGCTCCCGTCCTCTTCTGCCAAGGCTTTCGTTTTGTACGGCTGCTCAGAGCTGCTCAGAGCTCCTTTCCATCTGCTGCATTGGGTGCTACCAGGGTAGCGTCGATTTTTGCTCAAACTTAACATTTTTAATATGCCTCCACTTACCTTTTGACACTACACTCCCATGTTCGCTGCAGCATTATTTACAATAGCTGAGATATATACATGGATGGAGAAAATGTGCTCTGTATACGCAGTAGAATATCATTTAGCCTCAAAAAATGAAAGAAATCCTGCCATTTGGAGCAACACGGATAGACTTGGAGGATATGACGCTAAGTGCAATAAGGCAGAGGAAGACAAATACCGTACGGTCTCACGTGTATATGGAATCCAGAAATGTCCAACTCACAGAAGAGTGGTTAAAAACTAAGGATTCTTTTTTTTTTAATGAGAAGGCCACCTCTAGGAGCAGAAGTTTCTTTTTTGGTCTGTTATCAGTTAGATAGCACCGGAGGCATCAGGCGAGTAGGTCAGGGGATGGTCTGCTGCCGCTGACTAGCTGCCTGAATGGGCACCACTCACCTTCTCCGGCTTTCCTCTCCCATCAGGAGAGTGAGGATAACGGCACCTGCCCCACAGCACCGTGGAGAAGATGAAATAAATTAACACGTGCTCAGCGCGTGGAATGGTTCCTGACCCAGTAAACGATCCATCACTCTCAGTTATCGTTGGTTAAGTGCAAGAGAATTGTTCATGTAGTTAAAGGTTCATTCAGTTTTAACATAGATCTTTAAAAGTGCTAAAAATCACTTCATTTCTTTTGTTCATTATATACATTTTTGGGGGGCCTACCCATTAACACCAACGCATTTGTACTTAGCACTGGGAGCAAACCATACATTTCACAGGTACATAAATGATCTGGCTTCAATAACTTCTGATCTGCTGGTGGAGAGAGACAAGTAGAGAGAGTAAGAGGAGAGGGCTGAGGCCCAGGCTCACTAGGGACCTGCGTGATCCCTGCCCCACCTGGGAGGGGGGCTCAGAGGGCTGCCCAGAGGAGTATAAGGAAAGTTTTTAGGGGCGCCTGGGTGGTGCGGTTGGTTAAGCATCTGACTCTTGCTTTTGGCTCAGGTCATGATCTCAGGGTCTTGAGATCGAGCCCCGTGTCCAGCTCTGAGTTGGCTTGAGACTCTCTCTCTCCCTCTCCCTCTGCAACCCCTCCACTATCTCTCTAAAATAAACAAAACTTTTTAAATCTGGTTACTCTAAGTGGTAGAAATTTGTAATTAACAATATCGAAACAAGTTTGTAATTAACAATGACGATTTAACAGGTTTGTAATACACAAAATTGGGAAACAATAATTTGTAATTAATAATTAACAATGATGGACAATATTGGAAATTCGTAATTATCAACAATATTGTTTAAAAAAATTTGACAATAATCTTTGAATTAAATTGTCATCAACAATATTGGAATCTTCTGAACACTTGCCTCAGCATTCTTTGCAGATTGCCCAGGCTGTAAATTTTTCTTGGAGACTCGTGCCATGCCCTTCATCGTAAACACCAGTGACCATGCAAAGCCACAAGGCGAGCGTACTTCCAGTGGCTCAGTAAAATGCCTATAGAGTTGTTTGCTCTTAAATAAACTCTTACTGCTGAGGTTTTTATTTATTTTTATAGTACTTTATTTTTAAAAGTAGTTTATTTATTTGTTTTTTGGTGATCTCTACATCCAACGTGGGGCTGGAACTCACAACCCCGAAATCAAGAGTGACATACTCTTCGGACTGAGCCAGCAAGGTCTCTTAAATCACTGGCTCTGCTTCTTTGGGAGGAGACCTGGAACATTAGCTGTTGTTTTGCAAAACTCCTACTCTGCTTACGTTTCTAGATTCATTATTTGTAATTTGCTGTGGATAGGGAAGGCGAGCAGAGATATTAGGATTATATTTAAGATCAAATATAACAGATCTGGTGGTTTCGCTTGATAGGAAAGTAAAGCGTGTGCTGCGGGCTGCAATGGTCTTCTGGGGGCCGATTTGTTTATTTCCTGGTTCTCAGGTGGTTCGAGGTCGCATTCGACGGAATAGTGACTTCTCAGTAATTAAGTGTCTACCGTCTTCTGTAGTGACATTGTTCCAACAGCAGACTTCCACTATCTCACCATGCACCATGTTCACGTTTATCCTGCTTATCTCTGCCTTTATTTCTTATGAACTTGAGTTGTACCCTCAGTCACCCTTCCTCGTCCCTGCAGTCCTCATACGTGAGTCTAATACCCACAGCAGTTTCTCTCGCCTCTTGATTTTGTGAGTTGCTGAGATGGAGGCAAAGCCGGCATACTCCTATCTAGCCTGCAAAGCCCAGTTCAAATGACTCGCTCGGAGAAACTTTTTCTTACTATAATCATGTTTCTCCTGCAGAATAGTTTCTATGTGTAGTTCCATTATGATTTTAATCTTCCTCCTGTAACTCTTAATCTGCACAACATGTTCATGTCTATATGCCTGTCTTTTTACTTGGACTATGGCTCTTTTGAAGTCAGGTCCATTCATCTCTCAAAGTCCATTACCCAAAAAATTGTCAGTTGGTAATTGTTGATTTTACAAAATATGGTGTTTTATGGTTTGCACTCAATCCTTTTTTGATAATGCCTATCATTTGTGGGATCCTCCAATTCCCCCACTCATTTATCCCCCCTGCCAGCACATTGAGCTCACGCTTATAGCATCAAAAATTATTTTTTAACTGTATTAACCTAGTCCACCTATTCACAACTTCCTGCATTTAAAAAACCTTCATACTCTAGGTTTTGCATTTCAGTATCTTTTGGAGTGCAATGTCACCTTGTCGGTTTAGCCGGGAGGGGCTAAGTTTGAGCGTTCTGCTGGGCTGGAGGTAGGAGCTGACAAGTACTGTAAATCCAATGGGCTAAAAGTCAAATTCCAAGATGGGGGGAGGGTTAGCATCTGTTCGTATCTGTCAAAAGTCATGTCCCTGGAAACATTTCTCTTCCCTCGAGGAGTAGCAATTTGGCCATACCAGCCATGTCATTCTGCCAAAGTCTACCTTTGGTGATTGGCCAGTCTGAGTCTCTCAGGTCATTTTCAGAAACTTTTAAAGTCTGAAAAAGGGGTAGGTAATGGTAGGGTTGGAGGCGGGACATGGGATTTATGATCTGGTGTAAGCACGGAGGGGCCTCCTCCTCTTTTCTGAACAAGGACCCTCTAAAGGGAATAAGAGCAGACCAGTTCTCCTCATGGAGGCAGAGGCCCAAGGATTTTTATGGCCAGAGCAACCAGGGTTCAGGTCAGTACCCAGTTGAAGCCAAGCTCCAGGATAGCATCCTTGATGATTCTGGCCTCATGGCCCCGCTCTTCTCAGACTGGTGCTGAACTGACCACATGGTGGCCCAGGTGGTAAGAGAAGCATCCTGAGGGAGAGTGGGCAGGGAAAAGGGAGGAGGAAAAGGAAACGGGAGTGTTTCACTGTACTTAATTAATTCAATTTTTAAAAAGATTTTATCTTTAAGTAATCTGTACACCCCATATGGGGCTCGGTCTCATAACCCCAAGATCAAAAGTTGCATGCTCTACCGACTGAGCCAGCCAGGTGCCCCTCACTGTACTTATTAATCTTAGATTGATCCTTAGGGACTCTGATGAAAGTCTCTCTAGAAGAATTTGTCTGTCTAGCAAACTAATTTTCTGCTCTCCATCCAAACATCACAGAAGCATAGCTACCTTTTATTTAGGGAACTCTATCAAAAACTTTAGAAAAAGTAAATAATACTTTTAACAGAAGTGAGATTTCAGTTAAAATTTGCTTATTTGATCCACATTTATTGTGTTCCCACTAATATCAGCCATCATACATGCTTCAGAGAAACTCCATTTAAACAGATTTGAATTCCAAGTAGCTTACAATCTAGCGCAAAAGTGAAAAAATCCAGATAAGTGTACATACCTAACCACAATGCAAGGCATAATGTGAAAAAGGTCATAAAAATCTATCTAATTTAATATGCAAGTTTGGTATAAAAATAGACGATTTTCAGCTGAGGGGAATCAAGGCTGGCTTTATTTCAGGTCCTTCTAAAGCTTGGGTGACCCTACTGGGTCATGCTGATTTGACTGCATTCCAGATCTCAGTCAGCCTTAGGATATTCAGTATACATAATTATCCCACAGATTTCTCTGCCTTCAACTTATCTGGTAAAAATCCCTTTTGCATTACCAAGTTTCAAGGTAGTGAGACTAAGACAGAAAGTAATGTGTGTGGGTTTTTTTTTTTTTTGTAATTTTAAAAATGCAATATGATTCTTTAAAAAAATCACACATGCCTTTAATATTTTATTGTTTTGAAGGTTTCAGAGTATTGGGAGAAGATATAGGAAGTGTTTTGGGTAGAAATTAGGAAGTTAATTATTCCATTACTTTGATGATTTTGTATGTAGAATTTAGATATCAATGAGTGTCCAGAGAAGATACCAAGTTCTGGGAGAGATGACGGGTGAAGGGAGGTTAAATGAAGATCAAGGCACCTAGGAAAGGTAGAGGGATGACTGGCCAGTCAGTGTAGATTTGGAATAGTTTAGGAGTGGAATAGCCAGTGGGAACAGAGAATGATGGAGAGATGAAAGTGACAGAGATAGAAAGACTTGAAGGAAAGTATGGGACCAAATTTATGGGTAGAATTGAGAAATGCTAGAATGCAGTGTTGTGAAAAATCATATAGGGTCCATCATGGGTGATCCGTTAGATTGGTCAAATGTGTAGACCCATCCATCCATACCCCTTCACTTTCCTTTAAGACCAGTGACATGCATTTTCAAATTACTGACATCTTCACTGACTACAAACTCAAGGTGTAGGGTGGCAATATTTTTCCTTCTACCCTTCTAGGTTCTTTTGGCTGGTCTACTGGTTAAAGTAAGATGAGACAGATTAATAGGAAAAAACCTATAAATTTGTTTTTGTTTTGTTTACGTTATTATGTAAGTATGGGAACCCCATAAAACAGGATACCCAAAGGCAAGTGAAGCAGTGTGGCTACCAGGCCATCCTGTGTTAGGAATAGGATAGGGGCATGAGGAGTCAGAAGGAATGAGGGCAATTGATAGGACAATATGAAGAGCAGATGTTTTATAATTAGATGTTTGCCTTGCCACCTAACTTTTAGATAAAATGATCTCTGGTAATAGTTCTCTTTCTGGGCTGTGCCCCTTACCTAAATTCTTTAGGTAGTTAAGGGAGAGAAAAGTTTTTCTTGAATCTGCTGGGTCTCGTCTACCTTCACCCCATAACAATGTACATACCAAAATGACATATTTTGGGGTCATGTAATCTGCTCACCATCAAAGGTCAATCAAGACTTTGATTTCACTTCTATAGGGTAGAAAATGACTAACCAGCTACAAATTGCTAAGAGAATAGCATGATTTTAGTTAATTAGGTTAAGCAATGGAAAAAAATATACTACATATATGGTGCATGGTATCCTTCATTGTCCTACAGGTTGCAATTCCACCTGGGAACTATGGTTTAACCAGATGCACAGTGCCTTAAAGACAGAGGCTGGTTAGTGATTACCTGCTTGGTTGACTGAATTATTCATCTATTTGTTTAATAAATAGCGTTCTATGAACACTACGGAACCAGGCACTGTTTTAGGCATGGGGGACAGAACAGTGAACAGAAGTCTCCAATGGAGCCAGTGTTTCAGTAGAAGATATAAGATAAGAAAAGAAGCAAACAAAATACACACAATATGTAAATGCAGGCACATCTCAGAGATATCGTGGGTTTGGATCCGGACCACCATGATAAAGCAAACGTCATAATACAGTGAGCCCAGTGAGTTTTTTGGTTTCCCAGTGCATATAATAGCTATGCTCACACTATACTGTGGCCTATTAAGCATGCGATAGCATTACGTCTAAAAAAAAGTACATACCTTAATTAAAAACTACTTTATTGTTCAAAAATGTTAACTATCATCTGAGCTTTCAGTGAGTTGTAATCACTGATCACTGTAACAAACACAGTAGTGATAAAAAAAAAAGTTCAAAATATTGTGAGAATTAGCGAAATGTAACAAAAACGCTACTGCTATTGGAAAAATGGTGCCAACAGACGTGCGCAATGCAGGGTTGCCACAGCCCTTCAATTTGTAAAAAACACACTCTCTGTGAAGCACAGCGAAGTGAATGCGGTACACCAAGGTATGCCTGCATATAAGGCTGAATGGCAATATGAAAAAGAATAAAACTAGGCAAGGGTTAGAGGTAAAATGGCAGCGGAGGATTCCATCTGTGATAGGAAGGCTAAGGAAGGTCTTGGGATGAGGTGCGTCTGAGCCGTGATTGAGTGAAGTGAGAGAGATCCGAACTGACTGAAGAGAGGAGTGAAGAAGGAGTGTACTTGGGAAGTGGTAAATTTGTAAGCTCAGTGTAGTAGGAATGAATGACAGGGAGGGGGACTGGGGTAGGAGGGTAGGTATGGACACGTCTTCAGAGATGTAGCCAGAAGCTAGAGAGACCGAAGACTTGGCCGGACGCTGAGATTCTCGATGTTGCACAAAGTACGATGGGAAGCCACTGGTGGGTCCTGGGCGGGGTCTGCGTGATCAGGCCGACATTTGAATTGGATCACGGCGGCTGCTGCAGGGGATGGAGTCAAGAGTAAGGAGCAGAGCCAGGAGAGGCTACTTTGACCTTCCCGGAGCACCGTGATGGTGGTTTGAATTGGGATGGTGGTGAAATTGGGGTGATGAAAAGTAGGAGTGAGATTTGGAGTGTATTTTGAAAGCGCATCTGAAAGAATTTCTTGATACACTGAATGTATGATGTGAAAAAGTCAAGGATGACTCCAAGGATTTTGACTTAAGTCACTGGGCGAATGAATGACTCGCTTACTGGCATGAAGATTTGGGAAATGAGCAAGTTTGGGATGTTGTTTGCTTTTGGACTGGATTCGTTTGAAATGGCTCTTCAGCGTCTAAGGAGAGCAGTCAAGGAGACACTTTGATACGTGAATGTGAGGCCCTAGGGAGAGGAGAGAATAGGAGAAATAAATTGTGGACTGGTCTGCATACAGCGTTTTGTCTGATACTGAAGCTATTTTTGTATTGATGTACAACAAAGCTACACTCTGCACTGGATACTCACGATACACACATTGCACTTCACTATCCTCTTTTAAAAGTCACCCTCCCACCCAGACAACATAACCTAATTGCTCTATAACATAGAGTTCTTTTCTCCTAAGTGTTTGAAGGCAATTGAGAATTCTGTGTATTGTACTCATTGACCACGGAGACAAATTAGCGCGCCCCAGCCAAGTAAATATTCTCTAAAACATTTTTCAAAAATATGTAACCACCATGCACCTTGCATATATTTATTCATCTTTTAATCACTAAATTATTCAATATGTACAATGAATATTTGCTATGAATTTATATTTACAAATATGGCATAGTATACAGCTCAAAGAGCATTCGTCATCAGTTTGGGAAAGAGAAAAGTGTCTCCATTAAATAATTTCGTGAAAACGCAAGACTATCTTAAACTAAATGTCAGGATTCATGGCACAAGTAAGAAACACAAAGGGAATTTAAAGGAGAGAAAAGCTAACCCCCCCCCAAAAAAAACAAAGCAAATGAGTGTACCCCAAGGTGCCAAGTGTACAATTCTGGAACACCTCAAAGGGTCTAATGTAAAAGAACTGAGAAGCAATCCTGAGGCGCTCTCCAGGCTCCAGGGTATTTCAGTCATCACACATTATCTAGCTTCAAGGTCATGGAACCCATCGTGACCTAGTGTAGCCTGAATTGTTTTCTATCTAAAATCCCTGAAGTGACCCCATAGGACAGGTTCAGGATGGGGTAACAGGGGAAGTTCAAGGAGAATTCTTAAAGATATCCGCTAATATCGCCACGTAACTTTTGGGACACGCTTGCCTGGGCCCCTCCTATGTATCCTTCATTCTTGGACTCGGCTCAAGAAACTCCGGGTATCTAAAGGGTTTGCAACTTCATAATGAAAGGCCTGTTTTGGTGAAGGATCCATTTCACTCTGTGTGCGTGTGAGGGGAGGGAGACAGACAGGGAGACTCTTCAAGCATTTGTTAAGTTATTTATATCTTTCTTCTCTATCTAGGTTGACGCTGGTCGGATGTGCCTTTCAGTATTTGCTCCGATTGATAGAAGTGCCTCTCCTCTCATTCATTTTTCAGTTGGTAGATGCATTTTGGCTACTGGATGCCTGTCAGTGGCTGCTGTGCCCTGATGTTGTTTATCAGATGTCTGTGTCTCGATCGTCTCTTTCACTCGGATGCCAGCAGCTAGAGTGGTTCATCCTTTCTGTGCTCCCGGATGTTTTCTCTATTTTTACAGGAAAGGATGCATTTAGAGTTACGAAGGTGTTTTTCCTTGATCCGTTTAAGATTCACTCAGTTAACTGAAGAAAGATCAGGAACAAATGTCCCTTTTTCAGGGAAGGGTCAGCTTTGGAGGTCATAGAAGCTACAAAAAATAATGCTCTTACGTGGCCACTCGGTGTCTCAATGAAAGTTAATTTTCTCTTACTGGAATTATTTTTTTCAGAAACAATCAATTAAGAGGACTCTTCTAGCACTGTGGCTGTTTCCTCCTTTATCCGTGCTACTCTGCTGTCTAAATCTTTCCACAGTGTTTATACACAACCCACAGCTTTTATGCTGTCCTTTAAATAATAATGGACTTTATCATACTTGGCAGAAATTTACTTGTTATAAATTGAATTATTTCGTTTTTTTTTTTTTAAAGACAATATAGGCAGCTTTTAATTCATTAATTTAGGATCAAGGCTTATGACTATCTTAAGACCGTGGCAGCGTACACACACGGCAATGTCATTTTGACAGGTGCAGGCTGAAAATGAAAGCATATCCACAACCACATTTCTTCAGTGTGATAAGTTCCGAGGGCATTCGGGGATTATTATTTTAAAAATATGCTTGCTGGCTGCCACTCTGCTACCAAAAATAAGCTAGTCTTAGGCAGGCTGAGCGTTAGAGGACATTCCTGGGAACTATTTCATTCAGGACCATTTGTGACAAAGCATTTTCCGAACTCCTTTTTACTACCTTCTTCCTCTGCTTTGCAGCCAAACCAGTTTATGTCAAAAGAAGCAGGACTGCTCTTTGTGTGTGTGTGTGCGTGTGTGTGTTTTAAAGCAAATATACTCTTTACTGCCAAAACGTATAACAGACAAATTAATTTAAGCCGGTAGTTTAACTCAGTCGTTTCAGATCATCCATTAATGGGAGTCGGTGCCATAAAACATACCGTGTTTTAGGAGACACGACAGAGGACTGGGGTAGAAAAAAAATCATTGGGTGTTTGAGCTGGAGAATCTGAAGTCAGGGAGCCCAGAAGTTGTTTGCTCGCAGCCCGGTGACCTTGAACGAGTTGCTGCCCGTCGGATCCTGGGTCTTCAGCTGGGAAATGCAGCCCGAGCGCGGCCCAGAGACGCGCCTGTGCCAAAGGCGTAGTTAGAAGAATGAGCAGCGGTGACTTGGGGGCACATCGCCCTGCACGGGCGGCGCCGGCGGGTGTGGAGGCCGCAGCAGGTGCCGCTCGGTCGGCTCCCTGGAGGGGACGCTGCCTGCCCACGGGGGGCCCGGAGGCGGGGGTGCGGGGTGAGGGGCGGGGGGTGCGGGGCTGCAGGAGGGTGCAGGGTGCGGGGGTGCAGGGTGCGGGGTGTAGGGTGTAGGGGTGCAGGGTGAGGGGGTGCAGGGTGCGGGGTGCGGGGTGCAGGGTGTGGGGGTGCAGGGTGCGGGGTGCGGGGGTGCAGGGTGTGGGGGTGCAGGGTGCGGGGTGCGGGGGTGCAGGGTGTGGGGTGCGGGGTGCAGGGTGTAGGGGTGCAGGGTGCGGGGTGCAGGGTGCGGGGGTGCAGGGTGCGGGGTGCAGGGTGCGGGGTGTAGGGGTGCAGGGTGAGGGGTGCGGGGTGCAGGGTGTGGGGGTGCAGGGTGCGGGGTGCAGGGTGCGGGGTGTAGGGGTGCAGGGTGCGGGGTGTAGGGGTGCAGGGTGCGGGGGGTGCAGGGTGCGGGGTGTAGGGGTGCAGGGTGCGGGGTATAGGGGTGCAGGGTTCGGGGTGCGGGGTCCCTGGGGAAGGGCCTCGCGGGGGCACCCGGCCCGGGGAGGCCCGAGGGTGCCGGCGCCCCCGGGTCCTGGCCGCAGCACCGAGGGACGACGAGCGCAGGAGTCGGGGCTCCGGAGGGTCGGGGACGCTGCCCTTGACCCCGGGGCGGCGGGGGAGGAGGAGGAAGGGGAGGGGAGGAGGCTGCAGCGCCCCGGCTCGTGCGCCCTTCCCCGCGCCCCCGCCCGCGCCCCCGCCCCGCGCGCCCGCAGCCCCCGCCCCCGCCCCCGCCCTAACGGTCCCGGCCCGCGGCCGCCGCGCCCCTCCGCCTCGGAGACGGGACCGACGTGAGCCGCCGGGCGGGTCCGCGGAGGCGGCGGGGACCTCCCCTCCCTGGGTCCCTGGGCTCCCGCCCCGCGTCTCGGCGCCCAGCCTGCGCCCGCGCCCGCCGCCGCCCCCGGAGCGCCCCCTGCGCTCCTCCCCGCCTCCCCCTCCCCGGCCCGGTCCCCGACCCCCTCCCCGACCCCCTGCCCGGCCGCTCCTCCGCGCCCCGCCCCGCCCCCCCCCCCCCGGGCTCCGGTCTCCATCCCCGCCCCTCCCCCTGCCCCCCGCGGCGCCTCCATCCCCGCCCCCTCCCCCCGCGCCCCCCCCGCGGCGCGGCTCCATCCTCCCCTCCTCCCCCTCCCTCCTCCCTCCATCCCCCTCCCTCCCTCCCCTCCTCCCCCTCCCTCCATCCCCTCCTCCCCCTCCCTCCTCCCTCCATCCCCCTCCCCCCCTCCCCTCCTCCCCCTCCCTCCATCCCCCTCCCTCCTCCCTCCATCCCCCTCCCCCCTCCCCTCCTCCCCCTCCCTCCATCCTCCCCTCCCCTCCTCTCCTCCCTCCCTCCATCCCTCTCCTCCTCCCCCTCCCTCCATCCTCCCCTCCTCCCCCTCCCTCCTCCCTCCATCCCCCTCCCCCCCTCCCCTCCTCCCCCGCCCCCCCGCGGCGCGGCTCTCACGCGCAGCCGAATCGGGCGCCGCCTCCATCAGAGCCGAGCCGGCGGCTCCAAGGAGCAGCAGCCTGTGCCGCCGCCGCCGGGCCCCCGCGCCCCCCCGCCCCCGCGCCCCCGGCCCCGGCCCCGGCCCCCGCGCCCCCCGTCCCGCCCCGCCCCGCCCCCGGCCCCCGCGCCCTCCGCAGCCCCCGGGCCTCCGCCCCCCGGTGCCCTGCGGCTGCTGCCCGAGCCTGCCGGCCCGCGGGGCTGCACAGGGCGGCGGCGGCCCCGGCATGAGCCCCGAGGGCGGCCTCGGCGGCGGGGCGGGCGGCGGGGACCCCGGGCCGCCCCCGCCCCCGCCCGCGCCCGCGCCCGGGGAGCCCGGGGAGCCCGCCGCGGCCCCCGCGCCCGCCCGCCCCCCGCCGCCGCCCGCGCCCCCCGAGCTGCCCGCGGGCCCGGAGGGGGCGGCGGCCGGGGACCCCGGGGCGGGCGCGGGCGCGGGCGCGGGGGCGGCCGGGGGGGGCCGGGGCGTCCCCGCGGAGCCCGAGGGCGACCCGCCCGAGACGCGCTCGGTGTGCAGCAGCCGCAGCAGCAGCAGCGGCGGGGGCGAGCGGCGCGCGGGGCTCCCGCACCAGCACCACCAGCCCATCTGCAAGATCTGCTTCCAGGGCGCCGAGCAGGTAAGGCCGCGGCGGCCCGGCCTTCAGCACCGCGGACAGCGCCGCCCAGCCGCCCCCCCCCCCCCCCACCTGGTTCGCAGTCCTGCATTCCTCAGGTGCCGGAATGGGAGCGCCCCGAGCATCTCCCGGCCAGCCGCTAAGTGGCCTTTGCTCGCTCTACGGGCGGACAGTGACCCACATCCCCTTTCTCTCCAAATGCATCCCGAGGCAGGTAGCCTTAGACTGCAAACGGAGCATGAGTCATGTCGGAACCAGAAAGGGCAGGCTCTTTGCACATTGCGCACTGGGCTGACCTAATCTCACCGACGCCAAGAGCTCCTCACCGTTTTTTTTACAAGAAGACTAGGGATGTACTTTGACCTTGTGAGAGAAAGGCTGTTTGGCTAACTATAGGCGTTTTGTATTTTGTTAGTCATCAGAAACTCCCCTTGGAGGTGCATGCAAACTTGCACGAGAAGTAATGCGTTTTGTATTGCGTTAGTAATTAAAAACTCCCCTTAGAGGTGCATGCAGACTCCCCTTAGAGGTGCATGCAGACTCCCCTTAGAGGTGCATGCAAACTCCCCTTAGAGGTGCATGCAAACTTGCAGGAGAAGTAATGCGTTTTGTATTCCGTCAGTAATTAAAAACTCCCCTTACAGGTGCATGCAAACTCCCCTTAGAGGTGCATGCAAACTTGCAGGAGAAGTAATGCGTTTTGTATTCCGTCAGTAATTAAAAACTCCCCTTACAGGTGCATGCAAACTCCCCTTAGAGGTGCATGCAAACTTACACAAGAAGTAATGCATTTTGTATTCCATCAGTAATTAAAAACTCCCCTTAGAGGTGCATGCAGACTTGCACAAGAAGTAATAATCGTGGAGACAACAGCATAACATATCTCCCGCAAAGTGTGTGGTCTGAGGAAACATTAGGTTTAATATTTTTAAAAGTAAGGAAATTGCATAAGAATATGCAGGCTTTCAGGAATATAGTGCCCCAAGTCAATATTTATGATGCTACATTTAGAAGAAAATAAAAGCATAATGCTATTGGAAGCTACTTTCTGGGATGCCAGGCATTTCTTCTTTAGCAATGATTAAGAATAACTGCAGAGGAAATGCATCTGACCATCCACTTAAAAGTTATTAAAGAGATTTAATAGTACAGCTTTCCCCCAAGGGTATTGGGAGCTATATCTTGCAGACATTTGGTATGTCGGTACAACATTTATGTCATAACTCTAAGCAATATCTTTGAAATAGTTTTAAGTCTTTAGTTTCCTTCCCATCAAAGGTATAAAAATTTAATTTCATTTTTTAGGGTAGTTTGATGCTGTATCCTTCTGGGTAAACGGCTTTTAAAAAGCAAAAGCAAGTGTGTGTGTGTGTGTGTGTGTGTGTGTGTTTAATAGAGACACAGATATAAATATTCACATGAGCTTTTTTCTTCCCAGGGGGAGTTGTTAAATCCCTGCCGATGTGATGGGTCAGTTCGGTACACGCATCAGCTGTGTCTGCTAAAGTGGATCAGTGAGAGAGGTTCCTGGACCTGCGAGCTCTGCTGTTACAGATACCATGTCATAGCCATTAAAATGAAACAACCTTGCCAGGTAAACATTTGTGACATTTTTTTTCCTCTGAAATGATTTTGCTAAACATGTGTGTGCACTTGAGTTTAGTTATTACCAAAGATATTTACATATGCTACCTAAAAACATTTTACGCAAATCAAAGATTTAGGATTTGTTGAGTTGTGCTTTGAGAAATCTGTGATATTTTTATCTGAGAAATTCTAGAAACATTTTATTCAAATGGTTTCCCTTATTAGTTTGTTGCTTTTTGATAAAATTATACTCATTTTGTTTCTAAAAGGGCAAAGTTGGTAAACCGTCCTGTAGTTCAATTGCATTAATTTTATTAATTAGAAATGCCACACAATTTATTTTACTAATAATATTTTGTTTGATTTAACATTGAAGCCCAGAATGGGATCCACTTACGGAAAATACATGCAAGTGAAGCAGGACTTTACTAGTCTGGAAACTTCAGTTGAATCTATTAGCTTTATCTGAAAACTTTTTTCACTGAAATAGGCTCTTTTTCATATGATGACATGCTTAGAAGCTTTGGCTACTTTCATCCTTTGCTACATAGTGGATGCAGAAGTATTTCCAACAGTTTCAATAAAATCACTAAAATTGTGTATATCCTTAAACTTTTTATGTATAGTCATATAAAACACAATACCCATAGCCTTACGAATGCCCTTGAAAATATAAGCTTTCTTTGTTTTTTTTCATGGTGGAGCTGATTCAGGCTCTTTGAAGAGACTGGTGGGATATAAAATTCAAAGCGTTAAGAATGACATATTAAATTAAAGCAGAATAGTGTATAATTGATAAGATCTGGTAGTGACATGGGGGTGAAGTTAAGCAGACATAAAAGAGTAGGTTCAAACCAGAGACAAAGGAGACGATGGAAGAAAGGGAAGGAAGGGGATTGAAAAGTTAGGAGGGTAAGAAAGTCATAAAATCTAGTGTTCCCTGTTTTTGTTTAAATTAACAAATGTAGTTTGCATTGAGTAATGTAAAAATAGGCGAAACCTGGTGATTTCAGAGGAGCCCGGAAGCTGAATTACTATCGCATTAATAGTTTAGATTTCATAGATTTTAATTTGTGCATCCTTCATATGGCTTGCAATTAATTTGCACCTCTGATAGTCATCATTTAAAGCATGATTAGCAGGCATGAAATGAAAATATGCATTTTTTTCAAGTTGACCGAAAGCTTATAAATAATTTGGAAAGAAGACTAACTAATGTGGATGAATGATGCTATCATGCTGGAGATAGGCACAAACCTGGCACATGTTCCCAGGACTTCTAATTGATTGAACTACTTGGGTATCAATTTATGGATCTATCACAGTTGTCTTGAAAGCAGACAGAACCACGTCCAGATAAATGATAAGAGTAGTATCACTGGATTTACAATAATTCTATGACTAGAAACATGGGGGGATGAAAAAAAGGAAGATTTGGGACTCCAGTGAAAAGCCGCATGAGGAGCACTACAGCCAGATATTCAAGAGCTCAAATGGAATACCAAGTATTTCAGACACTTATGGCAACTATATATTAACTCATGTGAGGTGATTAGTTTTGAAGTAAGCAGAAGTAGGTCCGTGATCTAATTTTAAAATAGAGAAAAAACAAAGGGCTGGGGCAAAAAGTATTGTTTACTAATTCTATAGCAAAATGAATTGATTTCTACTATGTTTTGCTTCATTCATAAAACAAACCATTCAATGTCATTTTAACAAGAGCAGTTCCCTAAAATGTGTTTTATGATATGACCAAAAAACTAAAGAAATCAAAAACAACAACAACAACAACAACAACCAAAACCCCAAAACTAACCCAGTGGGGCTAATACACTGAATTAATTTTATTATGACATAGGCAAATACGACCATGATCTGTAACGTGACCTGTTTGTGAGAGTGAAGTACAAGATAATAATTGGAAACAAAGTTGCTATTAATGTGATGATGATAGCTCAGATCATGCCCAAGAAAATAACTTTCCAGGACTATGCTAAGTGCATAAGAAGCTCAGTACTCTTAATGAGTGGAAATCAGTTACGAGGTTCCTGGAGTATGGGTTCTTCTACCCAGGAGCAATTTATTCTCAGATAAAGTTTCATTAGTTATGTGACATTTCCGTTATGGATGACCTGCAAACTGAACGCTTACTCTCATTTTTGGTTTTTCTCCCTTGCTGTTGTGAGGCCGATCAGATTTAGCATTTATCACATTGATGCTTTTATGACCTGGCAGGAGTCCATTTCTTCCTGGTGTAGGATCAAAAGGGAAGTATGTCTTGGCACTCCCGTTCACTTTCCCCATCCCTCTGCCCTAAGTATAGAGCCCTCCATAGCTGTGAGTGGGTGGTTCCTTGGATGGAGAACAGAAGAGAGAATAAATAATAATATTAATAGAGAACACTTGCTGAACACTTAAGCTGTGCCAGGCACTGTTCTAAGTGCTTTACATATGCTGATACTGATGGTTAATCTTCATAACAAACTACGAGGTGTAGGGAACAGTGTAATCACTATTTCACACAAATGGAAACTGAGGTAGGCACAGGAAAGTTGCGTAACTTCTACTAGGGATATATCCAGTCAAAGGCAAAGCCAGGATTCAAATGTAGTCGGTCTGGCTCCGAGGTCCATGCCCCATAGTAAAAACTGTTCTCAGTTGCATCATAGCCATTTCTGGGCCTATCATGGCTCGTCCTGTGCAGCACTGAGCCAGTCAGGAGCTGGTTTTAGCCAGGGTCTCCAAGATGATCTAGAGGGGCTTTGACTGTTTATTGTCGTATAACAAACTGCTCCAAATACTTAGTAGTTTAAACAGCAATCGGTTTCCATCTCTGCAGAGCCTGGGTTAATTGAGGTCAGCTGGAAGGTTCTTCTCCGTATACGATGTCCGTCTGGAACTGTAGTTATCCAGAGGTTTGACTAGATGGGAGCATCCAAGATGGCTCACTCGCATGACTTGCTCTTGGTGCTGACTGTTGGCTGGATGCTCAACTGGGGCTGTGGTTGAGGTGCCTCAGTTCTCTTTCCACGTGACTCAGATTTTTCACAATATTTTGGTTGAGTTCCAAGTACATACAGCTCTCTTAAGGCCCGATCTTGGAAGTGGCACAGTGTCATGTATGCTGCATTCTCTCGACTGAAGCAAATCACAGGGCCAGCCCACATTGAGGAGAAGGGAAAATAGATTTCACCTTTGGAATCGGTCCTTCTTTTAAAGAGAGTGGCTATCTTTAATCCACAATAGGAGATAGCTTCTAAAAATAGCTCCATCGGCCTACCCTGGTCTCTGCATTGAGTACTCGTAAGGTAGGTCAACAGACGCCACCATAACTTCCCTCCCAGGGCTCAGAAATAAAGAAAGCTTTAAAAAAAAAAAACGTATGGGAGGTTGATTTCATCGGTGATGCTTGATGCGTAGCCTCAAGCGCCTTCAGGAGTGATTACTACCCTGAGGTACCTCCGGGTGCTCAGGGGGATGTGGGGACAGAGGAGGGAAAGGAGCAGCTAACCAGGAAGCAGGAGTGTGTGTGAGGGCAACGTGCTGCAAAGAGTCCAAAACTTTAGTTTTACTTGTTTTTCTCATTGAGATTAGAGTTATTTGAGAACGTGGGTCTAAAACACCCCATTCCATCGGATTTCAGTGATGTTCAGCAACATGACCCAGTAGAAAACCGATGTATCCTCTAAACATATTTAAACCTTAATTGCTGTGTCATTAGCAGCAGGAGTTAATTAAGACATTCCAAGTAATTAACATGCATTTACCCTCCTACCTACTTGCAGGATCTATTTTATTGATTAACATATTCAAGATGGTGCACTAATAATATTTTAAGAGTAAAAGCTAGGTCTGTTTTGAATCTCATAGTATAGTATGAAGTTAGTAGAATCTAAGAATACATAAAATCAAGTTTTTCTGGAGATGTTGGTGACGTTGACTAATTAAGCTATATCCAAGCTATATTTTGAATGCTTTCAGTCCTTTTTTTTCAAGAAATATAGATGTTTGAAGAGATATCATTTATTTGGTGACATAGTGACATATTGTATGGGAAGCTTAAGACTTGTGCTAGAAGACTGAGCGCACTGCCTCAGCATAGGAGAGTACACTCTAGTTGGAAGGTGCTTGCTGTATTACCTTGCACAGCTCACTTAACTCTTTGTGCCTCGGTGTTTAAAAGTGATCTCGAAACCCAACATTGGGCTGGAACTCATGACTCTGAGATCAAGAGTCGCAGGCTCTACCCGTTGAGCCATCAGTTAACTCATCTTCAGAAGACCTTAATGGCACCTATTTCATCCATTGTTTTGAGGACTAGACGCCTAATAAATGCAAAGTGGTTGGGGTAAGGCCCAGCACATAGCAGGTGCCATTTTAACGTTGGCTCTGATGCTTATTACTTGTTCGTTCAGCTCACAGGTGGCCACGCACAGAGCAGTGCTGTTCAGCTTCTGAAGCATCATTTGTTTACACTTTGGAAATCCCCCTGCTGAGTGGGATGTGTGTGTGAGTAGGAGGAGATTGGAGAAGCCCCAGAGATCCCTGGGGGGTGATCCCAAAGAGGCTCAGACAGTTGGCAGAGCATCAGTCAGAGTGAAGAGCGGCGTCCATCAGCGTTCCTTCCTCCTCCCTTACTTAGAGCACCCAAGGAAAGGAGGGGGAAGGAACTTGCCTTGGGTGGCATTGAGAGCTGCGTGCGGGCCGTATACCTTTGCGAATATTAGGCCCCTGGACGTTTTTACTGGCCTGTAACATTTTTATCAGCCTTCCCCTTATGGCTTTTCCTTTCAACACTTACAGTGCGTTGTCGGCAACAGGTGTTCTCATAGCAGTAAGAGTGACTGCAAGGTCTCCTAGGAGGAAGAACGACCTGAGAGTGTTTTTCCTTTTTATCCATATTCTTAAAACCCTGGGGCTCACCGTGACAGTTCCAGATTAGAGAGGAAGTTGGCACCAGGCGGGTTCCTCTTGGCTAATGTTCTGGACCTCATTCGTAAAGTGTTTATAGAACCTTAGCTGCTCTAGGAACCCCGTAGTCACTGTTTTCTCTGAGTGAGGCTGTGTCGTGAACGGGGCGGCCTGCCCCCAGAAGCCATGTGTTCTCACGATACAGCCGATACACCAGAAGGCAGCAAGTTGTCATAGAAAATCGACTGTGATTTTGAAAACGTAATACGAAAACATCAGAGCATGAACTTTATCTGTAATGCTTGCTGTCATTTGAGATACTTCAAGGCATTTGCCTTTTATGGCTTAAAAATGTCCACACACATACAATCTGGCTGGTGTGGTGAGCCGCCCCTCTCCCCTCTCCTCCTTTTCCCTAACTGTTGCTCTTACTGACATTCTCTGTAGGCTTGCTGGGGAGAAGCTTTTCATTACCATGCCTGAACAACTGAGAAACAGCATTAAAATGGAATATTTAAATGCATATGTTGGCATATTTTATAGGTAATTTAAAATGTCAAAATAAACAAAGAACACATCATGAGGCAATTTGCTCGCCTTTGAAATTATTTTTGTTTCATTTGCTTACTAATTCTCAAAACACATGAATCTTCATTTTACTCACTAGAACAGATTAATGGTTCTCTGCTGAATAAAATATGTAAATTACACCTTGTGTACTACGTGCTACTTCTAAGCCATCTTATTTACTGTATAGGCCACATGTACAGGGATTTTACAATTTGTCTCAAGGCCAGACTATTCTGAGATGACAGTAAAAGGAGATGGAGTCCATTTAGGCATCATGTGAGGGTGTCGGCCTCTACCTTTTATCGAAAGAGGATTGGGGATGGTGTTGCCCAGATGGGTGATGCTCTCCAGAACTGTCTTCCACATGCATCTGCTTTTCTACAACCTTACCTTTTCTTAAGTGTATTTCCATTTTGATACCTTTCTCTTCTTTACTCCACCCAGTTACCTGTAGAAGAAAGAAACTCGACCCCCACTGGGATAGGACTGGGCAGACTTTTTGGTCAAAGCAAGTTACGGTGGCAAGAAAATTTGGTAGTGGTTGTGTAGAGGAACCTTGCTGTGGCTACAGAATGTCTTCGCTTGATGACATTTATCTTGTTATATAGACTAGAGGTCAGCGAATCTGTTTTTTGTTTTGTTTTATTTTTTAGCAAATCTGTTCTATCAAGGGCCAGAGAGTAAATATTTTAGGCTTCGAGGGCCTAAAATACTATAGTTACTGGCCTCGCATGAAAGCAATCATACACCTTGTATGAAGGAATGAGTGTGTCTGTGTTCCAGTTGGTCTTCACTTAGTAGACCCTGAAGTTTGCATTTTGTATAACCTAACGTGTCAGGAAATTATATCCTCCCTCTGTCTCCTCCCATTTAACCCCAACCGTTTAAAATCTAAAACTCGTGGGCAACACAAAATGAGGTGGTGAGCTGGATTGGGCCAACGTGGATTTGGCAATAGCTTGCCAACCCCTGATTTAAACAAATTGAGGGGCAGCCTGGGTGGCTCAGCTGTTTAGTGCTGCCTACAGCCCAGGGCCTGATCCTGGAGTCCCGGGATTGAGTCCCACGTCGGGCTCCCTGCATGGAGCCTGCTTCTCCCTCTGTTTGTGTCTCTGCCTCTCTCTCTCTCCCTCCCTCTCTCTCTCTTTCAAGAATAATAAATAAAATCTTTTTAAAAAATTAACAAATTGAGTATTGATATGGACTTAGGTGCCTTCTGACCTCTTAGGAAATGAAATGGGTGAAGTTTTCCAAGATTTTATGTGTTTCTTTGTAATTTCTAGTGAAATCATCATAAACCTATCTCATTTAGAAAATGGTGATACGATAGCTCCGTAACAAAATGCTATGACCTTCTTCCAAACTGTTTCTTGGTTGTATCAGACTCAAATCCTCCATTCCCAGGAGCAGCTTTAGTTAAGTTAGAAGCAGAAGACAGAGACATCCCAGAATTAGCCCCTTGCATCCCTGGAATAGGCCACCTTCTTATCTCCTTAAGTTGTAGAATGCATTTTAGAGTATTCGTGATCCATTCCTAAAGCAAGTCCTCCCAGGCTGTCTGCAACTCAACAGGTATGCTCAGAATACCCCCTTTTGAATGTCTTAAGATGATATTTAGTTTGATTGGGGTTTCCAAGCTTACCTTCTGGGAGGGCAAGCTTATCAGTGAGTGGGAAGAGTTTTAGAACAAATTCCGTAACACAGTTCGACACAGCTTGGGAAAACTGCTCTTTCTTGGTCACTCTGTGGTCATTCAGTGAATACTTGTGGAATGAATGCATGAATGAATGAATGAGTAAGTGAGCATCTTGTAAGACAAGCAGAACCATGGGGTCATGTTCATATTTGTGCAGTGAGAATATGTCTTAAGGAAAATGAGTTGTGTTCATTGCTCACACATCAACCATCTACTGGCTGTTAGTTCCCAACTTGTTCTTAAATTGCTCTTCTAATAATTCTGTTTTCAGTGTGCTTGGGCAAGTATGTTCAGTTCTTCAGACCACTGGAGAAAGTCTTAAGAGTAATAGAAGGATCTATTTTTAAAAACCTAAAATTAAAAAAAAAAAAAAAGTTCCAGAGAGACATGTCTGCTCTTTTCACAAAATCAAATGTCATGAAAAAAGACTCTGTGAATGTGAAATTACCCATGTGTGACACACTTGCTTTCTTGAGGTTGTCACTGGTTGAAGGATTTCTTCTAGGGTTTGTTCAGAGAATTTAAAAAATTTGTTGGAAATTTTGCTGTATGATCATAGGTATAGGATGTCTGTAAGAATGTCTATTGGGTATAGCTTTTTTGGTGTGGAATCTGTCACCAGATTGAAAACAAGGTGTCTTTTTTTCTTTTTTTTTTTTTGACAGATTGTACAGTTGTAACATAACTTCAAAAGTGCTTTTCCACTGGTGATGACAATACTCCAGCACAGGGAGATGTAGCAAGAGAACAGACTATTTCTTCCTTGCTCATTTCCTGCTTGGCATGTGGCTTTGCTGTGATGTGACTGATAAAGTCAACTTCCTTCTATTTTTGGGCCTTGTAAGAGGAGAATGTGGTGCAACTGAGGGCAAAGCGAGTGTGCCTCTGACCCTTGAGGGCAGTAGGGAGTGGGCCCACAGGAGATGGTCACCTACAATTACAAGTAAATGGATGCTGGACTCAGAGGTGTTTCCAGGAAAAACTGCACTGTGGCTTGTGCCTTCTGTATCCTTGAATATTTGACAGGATCTTCCCTGTGAGCATAATTTCTAATTCAACAGCTGTTCTACATGATTTAGCTGAACAAAGTCCCATGTAAGTACGGGCAGACGACCTCAGCAGGAAGCAGTCACGTGGGAAGACAGGACAGAAACCTGGAAGCATTTCTCTGTAGGCAACGTCAATAAGAAAATTTACTGAGGAGACATTTCCTATTCCATCCTTCCTTTTAGGGATACTTTGCTCCAGAAACTCCTGTCTAAAGACCTGCTTTCTCTCTCTAGTTTTTATCTCTTCAAGACCGTTCACCTTGATAACACTTGGGCAGTGTATCCTTATCCTTCTCTTAGTAATCCTTCTCTTAATGTGCCTTTTGGTTTTGTTTCTCATTTTGGTATGCTAATTATGTGCAAGTGGCCAAAGCTTAATTCGGGCGCAGGGGGGCCTCCCCTATGCGTCTAGCTCTTATTCCAGGAACCCTCAGGCACTCCTTTGTTATATATGGACTTGCACTTGTGCCATGACACTCATTTGGGTCATGACTCTGAGTTACATTATAGTTCAAATAAACAAGGAACTATTTCAAGATATTTATACAGGCTCGCCTTGGTTTGTTCAGCCTGTTAAAAAAAGATTTTTAGGAATGATAACATTTCTCGCCAGTATCAGGGAATCTTACTTATATTCTTGTGAGAGAATATTCCAGAAACCATAGAAAATACTTTTGCTCTTTCCTCTCCCCCCCCTACCTCCCCAGTATCAACTTTTTCTATGTTACATTTGCATTTTTTTTGCATAAATATGTATGTAAGAGGAATCTCTATTTAGTTTAAAGAGAAAATAAAAGTTTATAGTGGAATAGAACACAGCATGAGATTTACTAGGAATATATTCAGTGTTCAGTAAATATTTATTTTATACTCATTCCATCTTTTTCTTCCTTTTCTTGACAACATCTTCCCCTTATTTATTTATTTATTTTTTTTAGTGGGAACAAGTAGATGGGGGTTTTCCAGTCCTTTTAGAGAGGAAAGATTATTGATCCTTACTCACATTGTTTCTTCTAGGACCAAGCATGCCCAAGCTCATATCTGGAAATTGAAAAAAAATCTTGAACGTAAAATCACCTTTTTCATCCCTTCTGACACTGTGTTCCTTTACCTCTCGCGGTGGAGTCTCAGTCCTACTCCTATAGTTTCTATTGAATTCATTTTCAGATCTAGACAAGACTTCTCAGCAATTTGAGAAGTAGTATAGAGAGGTGAAAAAATGCTAAGCCAACAAGATTATCAGTAATCGTGCCAGAATTTGTTGGGTAGCTTTGGAAGAAGACATATGATTCTTAGACTATGGAGGCAAAGACTCTTGGGTATTGAAAACTGTTTGAGTAATTTGGTGAAACATGTAACAATGGGTGACTCATCTCCCTACCTCCTGCCTGCCTCTTCTCTCTGGTCTGCACCCTACTGTTGTTACAGAAAAGGAAATTTGAGTTGGAAATATGCTACTTTCATTCTGGACATGATTAAGCTCTACGACAGCAAACTTTAGAGGGAAAACAACCATTCCTTGAGTTGCTTGTAGGGAAAATTTCACTGCTAAGTGGTGATGGATACATGGAGATTATTAATACAATAGGGCACAGCGATGGATTAATATGTGTTTATTTTTGGCCTAAAAGATGATTTTCAGAGGTTAGCCTAAAAACACTTCATCTTTGTTATTTTCTACTGAAAATTACACAATCAATACTTTTCTGTTGATCATTTTTTCACTCATTCAACAAATTGACCACTGTTATGTAGCAGGCACTGTTCTAGGCCCTAGAGCTACACAGTTAGGTAAACCTCTGCTTCTTATTTTAAACCCTTGATGGTGAGGGACAGACTGTAAACAAGTAAGCATATAGAATTTGAAAACTAGGTAATTATAGATCATGTTAATACTTCTCCTGGAAATAAACTTCTCCTGTGGTTAAAACAGGACATGCTAGAATGAGCCATGTGGTACTGGATTAGAGTTGGAGACATTAGTATAAATTCATGTTTTGCTTAAGATAGGTACAAATATTAATAGATATGTGCTTAGGCATGGGTTAGTACGCACACATCCATTTCCCAGCTCTGTCTGGTGAAAGGGCCTAACGGTAGTGACACTCCAGTAATAGTCAACTCACCTGGCACCAGACCTTGATTTCTAATACCATTTTCCAATAAAGGGAACCAGTCACATACAAAATGCTGTTCTTACCCAAGATGAGGCTGGAGTATCTTGTACCAGAAAGTAAAGAAGTGCTCAGAACAAAAGGGTGGAGGCATAACAAGGCAACTTAAAAGCCAACCTGAAATGGCTAAATCTGGAACACTTTGAAGCAATGACATAAATAATGTAGTATTGGATTATAACTCAAACTGTAACATTAACATGCACGAGTGCATAGATGTAAAACATGATTGAATGAGTGAGGGAGAAGAGACAAATCTCCTTAACTGAAGAATTCCAAATATATATATATATATATATATTTTTTCATATCATACAACAGAGTTGTGCTCCAGGAGTTCCACTCTCCTGAGTGTGGGATGTACTTAGTGACTTGTTTCCCAAGAATAGGTGACAAGGTGGAAGGAGGCAGGGGAGTGGCCTTCCAATAGAAAAGCCTGGCAAATACTACAAATTAGCCAGGTAATCAAGTTTAACATTTTCCATGGTAAGTCATATTCATAACATAACATCTTGTTACGATGAGATGAGACTACTTAACCTCTATGGTCTTCTTCTCAAATACCTGACCAAGGCTCTTCCACACTGTGAAGGAAAAGCAAGGAAAGTCTGAGAAACTGTCACAGACCAGAGGGAGCTAAAGAAATATGATGACTAAATGTAATGTTGTGGTATCCTGGATGGGCAGCTAGAACAAAAAAAAAGGACACTGGAGAAGAACTAGTGCAATCCTAGGAAAGTGGGGAGCTTGTCAGTTAATAGTAACGCACCAGTGTTAGCGTCTTCGTTGTGACAAATGTATCATAGTAATGTAAGATGCTGACACTGAGGGAAACTGTGTGCAGGGTACGTGAGAACTCTCTATGCTATCTTAGTAACTTTAACGTAGCCTAAAAATACTCCAAAATCCATTTTATTAGAAAAAAGATTATGGGGATGTCTAAGTCTATCCAGGTGTAGTAGAAGGGGTCAAGAAAGTCTTTCTGAGGAGGTGACATCTGAGCTTAGACCTAAAGGTTGATGATAATCCCACCTTTGAAAAACTTTTTGAAGAGCGTGCTGAAGGGGAAAGCGGCTAAAGCAAAGATTCAAGAGAGTAGGAAAGAGCTCGGTGTGTTCTCTGAGGGAATGAAAAGAGGACCATGACTGAGGAGGAGCAAGTGATGCCATTGGGGAAGTAGAGGTGCACCTCACCATGCAGGCTTTCATGAGAAATTCATATTTCATTCTAAGAGCAAGGGGAAGACATTGGAAAGTCTCAGGCAGAGGAATAATCTAGCAGTAATAATAGATGTCTTTGATTGCTTTGTGGAGATTGGATTGGAGAGAGGATGGGCTGAGGCAGGAATGCTGCTAGAAGGCTTCCTTGGCGAGTAGATGGGAAGGACCTGACAGTAGGTCATGATGGCGGCAGAGATGAGGGAAAGTGGATCCATTTGAAAGATGTTTGAAAGTTGAAGCAATAGGTGCTTTAATTTCTTTTTTTTTGTAATTTATTTGATAACAGAATATCTGGATCGACTTGGCCTTAACTTGCCACCTGTTAAGGCCAATATTCACATGTTTTGCCATAGACATATTATGGTTAGTTAATATGATGTTGGCCTAGACCTTGCTGAGGATGTGGGATGTTCCATTTATGTTGAAAATGTACCATATCACATTTTAAGAATCTGGACAGTTCTAAATTCCAAAACATACATGGCCCAAAGTACTTCGGGGAGGGGATTTTGGCCCAATACATGATCCGTCCAGGAGAATGTTCCATGTACTTCTGAAAGGAAAGCCCAGTCTGCTGTGGTTGAGTGGTGTGCTTTATAAACGTGTGCTTGGTGTAGTTGATTGATAGTATTGTTCAAGGCTCCTATCTTCGGTTGATCTTCTGTCTGGTTGAAAGTGGGGTATTGAAATCTCCAACTATTATTATCCCTCCTGTCAGTTTCTGCTTTTTGTATTTTAGGGCTCTGTTATTAGAAGCAAATATGTTTAGGAGTTTTATATCTTCTTGAGGGACTGACTGTTTTATGATGACAAAATGTCCTTTGTCTCTAGTAACAGTTTCTATCTTAAAGTTGTTTTGTCTGATATTGTGGTAACAACCACTAGAGTGGTATAGCCACTCCCGCTCTCTTTGGTTACTGCTTGGATATATACCCTCTTTCATCCTTTTACTTTCACCCTATTTGGTCTTTGAACCTAAAGTGTATCCTTGCAGACAGCACATATATAGCTGGATTGCTGGCGGCTAAGGGAACCTGGACCTGCTTATGATTATTCCTGGAACCGAGCCTTATGAAAATCAATAAATATTGTTGAGCTAGCTTCCTTGTGAAGTTATCAATTTAGGGAGAGTCTGTGATTCCTCAATCATGGTGATTATGTGCTGAATGAGATTATGTGTTTCAAATCCCTAATCAAATAATCCGTTAACCCGTGTATTTGTACAGTTGTCCTCTCCCATAATCATGAAGGAACTGTGTGATTTTTCATTATCTTCCTTTTCCCCAGTCACCTGAGACTTGATGTGGGTAATTGAGGAGTGGTGGGTCTCTGTGTTTTCCAATAAGTAGGAGATGGTTATTGCCATTCATAAATATTCAGCTGCTTCTTCCAGCTCTCCAGAGAGCCTCCTGAGTATGAGTATGTTGACAAATTAGCTTTTGTAACTTAAGCCCATACTTTAAAAAATTTGTTACACATCTTCCGGAGGGGTTCAGATTATATGAGGGTCAGTGTGATATAAAGAGAAAAAAGCATGGATTTCAGCAATATGCAGACCAGGGCCCAAATTTTAGCCCAACCACTCACACAGCTGTGTGGCCGGCAGTGATGCCATATGTATTAATTTTATCAGGTTGTTGGGAATCAAGAAACATTTTCAGAATTCTT
The DNA here is from genome assembly GCF_018345385.1 of Vulpes lagopus. Lineage (NCBI taxonomy): Eukaryota > Metazoa > Chordata > Mammalia > Carnivora > Canidae > Vulpes > Vulpes lagopus. Next base: position 1,126,673 of record NC_054826.1, on the reverse strand, counting down.
GGCATGTGATGGTGCCTTACTAATCCCCGACTTCTAACCTTGTTAGAACAAGAGCTGGAACACAGAGAATTCTGCCATATTTTGTATTTGTTGTTTATTCATTCTCTAAATAATACAACAAATATTTACTAACTGACAGGGAGTCTTCCAGTGGCTGGGGATGAACAAAACAGGAAACAAAAGAGAGAAAATCCCTGCCTTCAGAAAGCATACAATCCAGAAAGGGATAAATACATAAATTCCAACTAAAATAATCAGCAAATTAATTGGTGGTGAGTCCTAAGGAAAAAAATGTTGGGCAAAGAAGGAGAGATATTAAATCCTCGGAAAGGGTGGTTAAATTTTTAGGTAGGTGGGTCAAAGAATGCTTACCAATCCATGATCTTTGACTTTGATTCTCAGAATTTTTAAATTTATGTCTTTCTAGAAATAGGGTATGCTAGTGAATATTCACTGTGACTAGTTCTCCTGCTGAAACACATTTCATTCTCGGTTTTAGCTTTCTATGAACTGGAAAGGTTGTTATTTATAGCCTATAGTTTTATGATTTGCATCAATATATTAAAAGCCTTGATAGTGGTCAGTTTCCTTAATCCATTGTAATATCCAGGTTATTATGGTAAAGATTCAATACATTGGTTTTAGAAGCAAGGAAAAAGTACAATCAGATAGATATTAAGAGAAGAAGAATAGTGAAGCTGTATTTTAGAGTCACAGATGCTCAATTTGTTCTTCCTGAGTTATTCACTATTCAATCTACAGAATTATCAAGGGGTTAAGATTTTACAATAAAACCCAAGACTTATGAGAAATCCAAATTATTTTGGATTACAATTATTTTTTAAAAGTAATCTCTATGCCCAGCATGAGGCTTGAACTCACAGCCCTGACATCTAGAGTCATATGTTTCACCGAATGAACCAGACAGGCACCCCTGGATTATAATTATTTCTAATAATGACTTTTATAAGTATAGTGATAATAAAACAAGTAAAAAGTGAATATCGGGCTGATTTTCTCCTGGTTTTGAAAAACATACAGTTTCTGAGGTGGATTGTTTTGAAGAGAAGCTCCATCATCTCATTAAATGTCATCTAGAAAACTTAGCTATTTGGAGAATGAATGTTTGAGGCTGTGACTTTCAAGGTAACATGATTGGGAGATACTAGACGTGACTTGCCCACTACGAAGGTCATACATTGACTTGAAGACGGGAAATGACTTTTTATGTTGCTTCTGGAGCTACGGAAACTGACATCTAGGCTTGGAATAAATGGTTTCCATTAATCAGTGCAGTGGGATGCTGGGCAGCCCATCTTTTTAAATCTCTGCCATCGACAGAGAATATGAATATAAAGAAGTTTTGAAGGGTGAACACTCCTTCCTTCTCTTCAGAAAACTTTTAATAATATGAAGACATTTTCTTTGAGCTTGTGGTACTTAGTCAACCAAAATGGAATAATCAGTTCCCCACATTTGATGGGAAGTGTCATCCAGAACTTACAACCCTTGGCTTTCAGAGGCCATAAGCAAAGTGGGTTATGAAGAATCCTTTATTCAGGAGAAAAGTGATGGTCATTTCATGGGGAGTTAAGATTTATAGTTAAATGTCAGAAGAGCTTCACTATGCAACTCCGCCCTCTAGTGTTTCCTGTTAACTCCAGTTGTGTTCTTGAAATGTGTCTCACGGTGCACAGAATTCCATCACATTTGAGGTGTTTCCCTACGTTTCCCATCTTGTTTGAAAATAAATTTGGCCCAGGTGCCATTTACTTAAAAGGCTTTGACATCTGTTTTGGTTCACCTGATTTGTCTCAAAAATTGTGCCCATTTTTCTATTTGATTCTATTTGATTAAATCAAACATTTCTGTTTTCTTTCTTTTTTCTTTCTTTCTTTCTTTCTTTCTTTCTTTCTTTCTTTCTTTCTTTCTTTCTTTCTTTCTCTTTATTTTTCTTTCTTTTTTTGTATTTTGCAATTTGGAGAAGTTAAATTTTACTCTGTTCAAAGATTTTGCACAACCACTTTTTAAATAGTTTAAGACTATGAAGTATGTGAACTCAAGCAGAATGTTAAATCCATTAAAAGTGATTTTAGGGATCCCTGGGTGGCGCAGCGGTTTGGCGCCTGCCTTTGGCCCAGGGCGCGATCCTGGAGATCCGGGATCGAATCCCACGTCGGGCTCCCGGTGCATGGAGCCTGCTTCTCCCTCTGCCTGTGTCTCTGCCTCTCTCTCTCTCTCTCTCTGTGACTATCATAAATAAATAAAAATTAAAAAAAAAAAAAAAAAAAAAAAAAAAAAAAAAAAATAAAAGTGATTTTAGTGGGGGCACCTGGGTGGCTCAGTCAGTTAAGCGTCAGCCTTCGGCTCAGGTCATGATCCCAGAGATCTGGGATCAAGCCCCACTGGGTTCCACTTCGACTCAGTGGATGACTCTGCTTCTCCCTCTGCCTCTGCTCTCCACCCCCGCAAATAAATCAATAAAATCTTAAGAAAACAACCACAAAGTGATTTAGGGGAGTGCATACACATTTTGATTGCTCATTGAGTATCTGTGCACAAGTTTATTTATTTATTTTTAATTTATTTTTTATTGGTGTTCAATTTGCCAACATATAGAATAACACCCAGTGCTCATCCCGTCAAGTGCCCCCCTCAGTGCCCATCATCCATTCACCCCCACACCCCGCCCTCCTCCCCTTCCACCACCCCTAGTTCGTTTCCCAGAATTAGGAGTCTCTCATGCTCTGTCTCCCTTTCTGATATTTCCCAGTCATTTTTTCTCCTTTTCCCTTTATTCCCTTTCACTTTTTTTTATATTCCCCAAATGAATGAGACAATATAATGTTTGTCCTTCTCCAACTGACTTATTTCACTCAGCATCATACCCTCCAGTTCCATCCACGTTGAAGCAAATGGTGGGTATTTGTTGTTTCTAATGGCTGAGGAATATTCCATTGTACACATAGACCACATCTTCTTTATCCATCATCTTTTGATGGACACCGAGGCTCCTTCCACAGTTTGGCTACTGTGGACATTGCTGCTAGAAACATCGGGGTGCAGGTGTCCCGGCGTTTCATTGCATCTGTATCTTTGGGGTAAATCCCCAGCAGTGTGCACAAGCTTAAATAGAAGATAATTATACCACCTATTTGGTCTCTGCCAAAATATTTGCAATATTCATGATTAAGTATATTAGATATTTTTGTCAGCAAGACAAAAAATCCTTTATTTGGAATCATAAACATTGGGGCAGTTTTGTTTTTGAAAAACAGTGATAATATTTTGGCTTTTTTTTTGGTTTGGTTTTAGTTTTTTTTTTTTTTAAGAGGGCCTTTTATTTTGCTCAGGGCAACATTTTAAAACAGAATTAGATGAGAAACAATTTTCTTGATGTAAAACTTATGAACTATATTTGAAAATGAGGTTTTTAATTACTGCTGATTGTTTTACTAATGGCAAGTCATCTTGCTTGAGGGAGAAGATTTTTCCAAGCAGCTTGAGTTCTTAGTTAACAACCAGAGGAACTGTAATTAAGCCGTAACTAGGCACTGGCCATCTCCTGAGGTTCATCACTGGCGGGAAGGGATATGGAGAACGAGTCTCTCTGGCTGGTTGTGAATCCCCAGGAAGGTCTCCGTTACCTTGGAAATAACAAAGAAACAGAAGAAGGAAAAAGGAGAGATAAGTAGAAATTTCTCTTTCTAATTGGGAAATATATTTTAGTTTAGAGGTACAAGCATTTCAAAAACACTAATAGTGAGCATTAGACAAATGCTGTTGGTCTGGAGTCATGTGTATGTCCCTCCCAGATCAGGGAGGCCACGACCACTCTTCTTTTGATGCATAGAAAATAGGACGTATTAGTTACTGAAAGTAAAGGATGCATAGAGACTCCAAGACCTTGGTTTGTAGGCTGTCCCTGCCTCCCTAAGTAACTCTTTTATTAAATAGTACAGGAGAGTGTACAAGGCAAAAGGTACAAGGAATGTTACGTTTGGTCAGGGAAAACCACTTCCACTGTCGTTTCCAAGAGTCTTCGGTGGGACTGAGGACTGTAGGAATATGAAGCTGCCGTTGGATGATGATACGGCCATAACCTTCATTAAATGTATTTTAAATAGGGTTAAAGTGTGGGCGAATAGAAGCGAACAAATAAATACATAAAATAAAAACAGTATCTTTGACATAGAACTGCACATATAGTACTTTGGCCTTATCAAAAATTGAAATACGTTTGTAGGCCAAAATAAATTCCAGAGAATACTTAAAAGAAAGGCTAAATATGATAATAATCGTATACATTAGTGTCGTTAGTTTGCAGCTGAACGTCTCGGTAGCTAGCGTATATCTTAGTTTGGGTGGCTTGAAAAATATTCTTCATCAGATTTTGATACATGGTCAATAGCAGGTTTTTAGCAGTTAAACCTTGAGCAGATGCTGAGCATTTAAAATTTTTATGGCACTAGTACAGCAAAAGGTTGCTACAAAATTGGGCCAGTTTTCAACAAGATAGAATAAGGTTTCATTGAGCGTAAGGAGAGAAACGCTTACACGGAGACTGTCTCTGCGCCGCGTGTTCTGTATGAAACCATCTCCGGAAGATCACTAGGCCCACGAAGGACTGAGAACACTGGCTGTGGTTTAAGGCATTTTCGTTTGTCACTTGGAGACAAGGCGCCAACTAGACACGGGTACAGTTGTGTGATGCGAAAAGAAACGCGGCGCGCCTCGCCAAGCAGGGGTCTGGGCTTTCCTAGCACTTCGGACAGGGGAGGGCTCACTCCTCGCGCTGTCAGTGGTAGCGGAGCCTCTTCCAGAAGTCTGGTCTGAACCTAGCGGGGCCAGCGAAGGGCCCACCCCGTGACGAGAGCACACGGTTGTTGTCTTTGTGACTTTCGTGGAGCAAGTCCGTTCAGCCCTCCGCGCAGCGACCTGTTGCTCTAGTGGCGTCCAGTCTAGCGACGTCCAGATACGGCTTCGAGCGGACTTGACTGCACAGTAAACAGCCGTGGGAAGTGACGTCGTGGATGAGACGCGCGTTTACTTTGAGCGAATCGCAGCGTGTCATTTCCAGGACGGGAGGGAGATCCTGGCCACGCTTCAGGATGGCTGGGGCCTGGCGGAGCAGGAGGCCAGAGAAGTCGGGGCACTCGGCCGGACGCACCTGCTGGCCGTGCCCGCGGCTGAGCCGCCGATGACCCGGGAGGGGGCACGGTGACTATCAGGTGTGTCACACGAGGTGTGTCACAGCGGCTGCTTCGGCGCATCCTCACTGAGAGATAGGAGCTGCCACTTGGTGCGCACTCGGGCGCCAGGCCCGTGCAAGGTGCTCAAGAGGCATTGGCCCGTTTCCTCCTCAAACTGCCCCAGGAATGTGCGGTCTAGAAAAATGAGGTGCTTCAGCTTAAGTTGTGCCAAGATCTACAGGATTACATTTGAATCAGTTTGGGAAAAAGGGAGGGAGGGACGCCTCCCCGTCAGTGAGGGAGCCCGAACACTACTGGTCCATGAGTTGCCCCACATCACTATGGGATTCAGGGTAAGTCTAAGGATTTACTAGACTGTTTTGAATCACACAAATAATTCAGGAAAATGTAATATTGTTAAAATGTATGTTAGATTTTAAATGATTCAGATAGGAAAGAAAGCAGTGGAATGAAAAGTGGCTAATCCCTCCTTTTATCTACCTCCCCGGGCCCACTCCCCGTTCATTAGCACAATCCGGGTGATCCCTGTTAAGACTGTCCATCACCTTCTAAGACTTTCTGAAGAATGCATGCACATGTATACACGAATTCTGTGTATCTATAGTATTTCTCTTTCCCTAGTGCCTGCCTTGTTCTGTGGTTTCTTTCACTTGACATGTGACCCCCTATTATTTTTTTTAACCGATGCGTATATTCTTCACAATGAATCCAACAATTTATGTAACAGTTTTCCTGTGGAGGGACATTTAGGTAGTTGATAAATTTTCACTGGGGTAAACACACTGCAGTGAACCCTGTACACACATTGGGTGTATTACTGTAGAGTGGGGTCAGCTGCGGACGTGTTGGGTTATGGAGTGTGCACCATTACAGTTTTGAAAAATACTTCCAAATTGCCCACTGTCAGCACCCTGTGAGTATGACCTTCCATCAGCACTGTAGGACAGGGGCCATTTCCCTATTCTGACCAACATGGGAAATTACCAAGTATTAATTGTTAAGAAATTAACGATTAATGTTGCATAAAAGTGAAACCTTGTTACTTTGATTTGCATTTCCCTGATTACTAGTAAGGTTGGGCTTCGCTTTCTATGCTTACTGACCATTGGTATTTCTCTGTACTTGGGAATTATATGTTCATATCCTTTGTTTTCATTGCAGTCAAGCTTATATTAATTAAATAATTAAATAAATTAAATTAAGTATTAAATTAAATAAAAATAAATTAAATAATTAAATAAATTAAAAATTTATATTTACATCATTAAAAGAGTTCCCCCCCCCCTTTTTTTTTTGGTCCCCTTGATCTGTCAATTTCTGTTACGTAGCTTACAATCCAATGGGGAAATAGAAATTAACAGATCGTCATGCCATTGATTTTTAAACTGTATATCAGGATTGTCCTTGTGTTTCTGATTTCTAGCTTAATTGTCTTGTGACTAGAAAATATAGAGAAGTTATGAATTCATTCTTTCAGCATTTGCTGAGACTTGAATTTCGGCCAAGTGTGTGGTTAATTTTTACATTTGTGTCATTTGTGCTGAAAAGAATATCTTTTCTCCGGTTGTTGGATGTAGTTTCTCAGGTTTGATTGGACGGTCCGTTAGGGCTTGCACCAGCCCCTACAGAATTCTTTGAGCTCCCATGTAAGGTGAAACTAAGAGATTTGCTGGACATGGAGCTACAGAAAGCTCCTTGTGTTACTTCCTAACCATGTCAGATAAGGTTTGCTTTAGATGCCAGTGGTGGATACCCAGACTATCTGGAACTCAGAAGAGAAAGGAGTTTCTTTTCTTCATAGAAGTGTCAGAGATGATGCTCCTGAGCTGTGAAGGGGTTCCATGTGTCAGAGTTCAGGCTCTTCCCTTTCTTATTGTCCTGAAATATGTGACCTCCATTCCCAGGTTCATCTCATGGCCCAAAATGGCTGCTTCACCTCCAGACATCACATCCATATGCCAGCCAGGAAGAAGGCAAAAGAAAGGAAAGCACATCCCTCTAGAAATGTCTAAAAATGTCTATCTGGAGGCTATTTAGCATCAGGGCAAGCTAAGGACTATGTAGTTTTCATTCTTGCCAGCCTGTGACCAACTGAATTTTGGGAGTTTTTTTTTAACAAGAAAGGAATGAGTAGGTACCGAGCATCAACTAGCAGTCGCTGCCACCACCAATTCTGTCAATTGTACATCCATCAATTAATACTCAATTTATTGAATCAAGTGTATTGAAGTATAAAGAAAACCACACTTAATTTCGTGTATGGGGGGATCCCTGGGTGGCTCAGCGGTTTCGCGCCTGCCTTTGGCCCAAGGTGTGATCCTGGAGACCCGGGATCGAGTCCCACATCGGGCTCCCTGCATGGAGCCTGCTTCTCCCTCTGCCTGTGTTTCTGCCTCTCTCTCTCTCTCTCTGTGTCTATCATGAATAAATAAATAAAATCTTAAAAAAATAATTTCGTGTAGGATCTTTGCTAAAACACTTAGACTTTCACCTTTTGTGCACCCTCCTACACAACTCTGAGCATGCTTCTCAGGAGCCTCTCTGGCAGCTCACAGTCGCCAGCAGAGTGAAGTTCATGCTCCCAGCATGGTGGTCACTTCTTACCCGAGCAAGCCGCAACCAAGCTGCCAAACGTGAGCCTACTTCCTTGCTTCTGATCACTTCCGTGCTCCTGCCAAGGAGTTATCCTTGTTTTTCCAGCACAAACCAGGAGTCCCGTCTTAGTTCCTGAGCTGAAGACACTCCCTTCTCATCTAGAAATGCCCCTTCTCTGTTTTCTACATGGAGAAGTTCCTCTTGGTCTCCAAGTCTAATCTAAAGGACACTTGTCTACCAAGTCATCTTTGAACACTCCAGCATGTGTGTCATCTTCTCCACCTTGCGACGGCCGCAGCGCTTTATCTATTCTGTGCTTCTGTGATTGTGCACGTATTTTTACCTTGGCACTCGGGGCAGGGCTGGCTCCTCAGTATTCCATTCTCCATAGCGCCCAGCCGTGTGTATAGTAACACTGAACAATACATCTAGAAAGGAAATTAAGTGAATGATTGACTGCTTGTAAAATGTGTGCATTTAGTGTCATAATATTTATTTTATCCAGTCTACATTATCATGCTACGCTAACAGAACTTATGCTCTGTGTGGCCCGAGTGACACGGTTGCTGCTTGATCATCGTAATAAGCTGAGAGGTGCATTTAGTTCAAAGATCGCGTAACCAGCTGCAGGTGGCAGGGGAAAGCATGATACCACTTACCGGATCTTAATATTTTAACAGACTCATTCTTTGCCAAATAGAGGAAGCAGGATTTAGAAACAATGCCAGTTCCGGCCATTGGCTTCAACAGGGGACACTTTATTTCACCAGCTTTGGGAGGGGGGTGATGAAACGTCTTGAGCCCCATTTGTGTCTCTATGGAGGGTAAGAAGTGGATCCCCGATGTTACCGTGAGAGCTGTTTGTAGATAGTCTCATCTCGTGGTCTCATACCTCTCTCGTCTCCAGGTAGAGATGTTAGCTAGGTAGGCAGGTGGAGACGGTCTGGTTTGCATCGCACTCATCATAAACATATTAATTACTATGTATTTACCTTAATAGGATGTTCATTATATGGTTTCACTCATATGGGAAATATAAAAAAATAGTGAAAGGGATTATAGGGGAAAGGAGAGAAAATGAGTGGGAAAAATCAGAGAGGGAGCCAAACCATGAGAAACTAGTAACTCTGGGAAACGAACTAGGGGTGGTGGAAGGGGAGGTGGGCAGGGGGAAGGGGTGACTTGGTGACGGGCTCTGAGGGGGGCACTTGACAGGATGAGCACTGGGTGTTATATGTTGGCAAATCGAGCTCCAATAAAAAATATACATATTTTAAAAAGAAAATAAATAAATAAATACAAGATGCATTTGGTAAAGGACATTTGTGTATAATAGAACTGCAAGCGAAATAGAAATAAAAATATAAAACTCAACTGAAAACCTCTTCGTGCTCTGTGACTCACATATTGGGGACATGGCTGGCACCCTGGTCTCTGAGTTTGTTCTGGAAGTGCTGACTGATACATTGAGGAAAGAGCCAGAACACGGGCATAGGTGCCTTTCTTTTTCTCACAGCCAGCAACAGCAAAGAGACCACCCTTTGCCTTCACCCCAAAATGACAACAACAACAACAAAACCCAAAAGAAGCCACTATTATTTTATTTACATTCCTCTGGTTAGTGGGGAGATTAGGTATCTCTCCATGTTTTATTGGCAATGTTAAGAGTGAGGTATGAAACGTTTACTTGTGGCAATAACGAGACACGGAAGGAAGAATTCTAATTGACATTGGCTTTCGGAAGCTTCCATCCCTCTCCCTCTCTCTCATACACACACACACACAGGCTCTTAAGGCAAAGATGCAAAACTGTAGGCTGCCGGTTTTTTATCCTTCTAGGAGACAAAATAGTGAATCAGTCTCAAAGAGCGGGGTATGGTGGGGGAGTGGTTCCGGGAAGAAGATTTGGGGCCTATAAATTGATACTGTGTTTTCAGAGAGTGGTCTAGAAAATGTTTACCTGAATATAAAATGAAATATGTTCAGCTCTTTGTCTTGGCAATCACACCCCAAGAGGTTTACTCTAAGGATATAATTACACAAGTCTGAAGTGATGTATGCATGAGGATATTGGTGTCAGCCTTGTTTGTGGCAGAGAAATAGTGAAAAAGACCTAAATGCTCCTCCGAGAGGACTGGTGAATGGTCATGCAGTGAGTACTGTGAAGCCAACGAAATGTGTTGCCTCGAAAAATTTCCGCAACTTGTTGTTGGGGACAAAGAGCAGGTCACAGAGCATGTGTGTGTTCTAATTCCACTTAGTGGAATAGATAGGTAGACCTCTATCCACATATCCCAGCGCGTCTGTGAAAGTACAGGGATAGCGAGAAAGAAATGCTAAAATATGGACATTGGTCATTAAAATCCTGCTGGCAAGATACGTGCAAAAAAGAAGCTGCCGGAGAGTAATGGAAGATATTTACAGTGACTCAAGGTCACAGGTTTTCAGAGAAGGGAAAGATCCAGGAGATCAAAGAGGGGTTCACACAGTGGGAAGCACTTGAGTTGATTCATTTAGCAGAGTCTGGGGAGGCAGGAGCCGCATCATAGGTAAGAGTAACAGCCACATGCCCGCTTCTTCTAGAAACCTCCCTCACGCAACCCTCACTGTCTACCCCTGTTCACCACACTGAAGTACGCATTTTTACTACTCTCACAGGACCTTTAGAGATGGGTTTTCCACACTGGATTGTGATTTATGTGCTTTTATTCTCCAGTAGGCTATAAGCTCCTCCAGGCTGGGAGCTATAACTTACCGGTGATTCCTAGTGTCTGCCTCACTGCTTCACACAAACCTTGTAGGATGAATGTTTTTGTATATATATATATATTTTAAATGTGTGTGTGTGTGTATATATATATCCTACAAGTGGGTTCTCTCTCAACAGAAAGTAGGTTCATGCCTTCTGTTTCCTAACAGTGCACTTACTTCATATTCTGATTCTTTATCGGATCTGCTGTTGATTGCACCTTTCCCCCAGTTTTTCCTTAATATTCCCTAAAATGTGCAATATAAAACAGGGGCAGAAGATGAAGAAATGACTCACTTTACAGGAGTTTGCTCATGGCCAACAGTGTACTACCTGGCCTTGCAGGTGGTGTAGATGTTTCCTAGGGTGTACGGTTGTATAAACTATGAACCAGCTGACCCTCCTTGGGTTCCGTAGCTTATTCCGTGCATTCACATGTGGTTGTTGAATGAATATCATACTCAGGACTTCGTGAACCCAAATGACTAACTGCAAACCCATATGCAGAGTGTTCAGAATTGCTGTGTGTGCCACACATTATTTAGTTAGCAAAAATAGATCCTGTGGACTCGGCCATCTAGGATGGGCTCCTCTTGGGTTGGGGGAGGGGCCATTCATGGTCATTTAACATACATGTTAAAGACCTTCTGGACCAGCCCTCTTTACTGAAAGAGGAGATGAGGGAGCCAAGCTCCCAGAGACAGTGGCTGAGCCCTGCCTAGAACCAGGGTCTCCTGTTTCTTCCAAGAAGCATGATGTAAGGCAAGGGCATGGTTTAATAAGCCCAAGGGTTGGGTTTTGAGTCTCTACATTAATTGTTTTTGTAACTTTGGGCCTGCTTTTTAACATCATGGTGCCCTAGTTTTCTCGATTGTCAAAAGGGGATAATAATAGCAGTAACTGTGTCATACGGTTTTGGAGGATTAGAGGAGACTATGCATGCAATGCATTTAGCAGAGTGGTGCATGCAGTAGGACTCCATAAATGTCAGCTGTCACTAGCAGTGTTTCTAAACGAAGGGCTTTATGGTGGAAGGCAGAGAAAGACTAAGTACTGATTCAAGGTGTTCTTGAAAGTCCCTCTAGATTGACCAGCGAAAACCTGTTCTTTTGGGGCTGTGCCCTACTTTACACGCAGGTCCCTCAAACATGGCATCTACCACAGTATCAAATGAAAGGGGGGTTCTTCGAAATATTGCTCCTTTGAGAAAATTGATGGAAGGACTATTGAGACACTTCCAGGATTTGCGCTCCGGTACACTTGAACAAAGCATCTGCTCTTTGTCTCTGTTTCTGTGTCTGTCTGTCTGTCTCTATATATAGTGGGGTTTTTTTTTGTTTGTTTTTGTTTTTAAGATTTTTAGCACGGAACAGCTAAGCTAGACTTTCCAGTTATCTAGTCTCCTCCGGGGTACTATATGATGGAAGGCAAGAGTTGTACTGCTTACAGCATAGGAGTGCTAAGCCTGTATTTCTGCACAGGCCGGCCTGCTTTTAAACTGTTAGACCCGAAGGCCTACATTGAGGTTATTGATGATCCCCCAGTTTAGCTCCTGTGCCACCAACTTAAAAACTTGGAAACAGCCCACCCTGAAGAATTTCTCTGCTTCTCACAGTCTTTCAAATTAGAACTTTGGATTAATTTGAGATTTTTAGCTGTTAGAGCTGTAGGTACCTTAGTCATCACACACTCCAAACCCCAAGGTCATAAAGCTGGTGGAGTGAGCCCCAAAGTCCTGGCTCCTGGGCTCCAGGGGTCTTTTCTCTCTTCTCTAAGTGGTAGTGAACCAGAGGACATTCTCCAGTTCTGAGTTGGCATCTTTCTCTCTCAGCATGAATATTCTTTGTGAAACTATTTCAACCATCAGAGCTAAAGAGAAAAAATAGAACACTGTTAGCAAATTAAAGGTTTTGCTTAACTGTACCTTTTTTTTTTTTTAATTTGTGATCTTAACTCATGTGTAGCAGGCCTCATCTTCTGTGAGTTGGAATGATTTGGTAAATATGAAGAAAGCCACTGTGAGAGGCCATGGGAACACTGCCTGGCCTTTTATTTTGAGAAGATAGAAACAAACCGAGTCTTGAGATTAACATCATCACCTGCTCATGATTGAGGAGGTTGACCTTATGTTCCAATTCTTTTGATTATTGACAAACTCAAGCAACCTTGTGCTGTTCTTGAAAGATGGCCACATTTATGAAATTTGGAAGAATGTTCATTGAATTTAGGTGGAAGAGACTCAAAATGCTTCCACACAGAGCCCTCTTAAAGACCCAGAGCATAAAAAAAGGTAAAGTCATATATAATTATTTCCCTTGGACAAATATGGGCAAATCTTGTGTAGAAGTGGAAGGACACTTATTTCTAGGGCACCCATCTGGGGGCCATGTAACGCATGAATATTGAAATGTGGAGATAGTGAGTCTGTGAAAAGTAGCACCACTGACATTCATGAAGAAGAAAAACATCTTTCTGCATTTATCTGGTTAAAGGCATCTTCTGGAAAGGGGAATAATAGTCACTTTTTATATTTTCCTCCCAAATATATTTATATCAATATTGACAAACTGACCTTTTCAACCCACATATCATTTTATATGGCATGACTGTGTTTGGTGCTGTATTCTAAAACCACTTTTTCTTTGATAAAGAACTATATTAGTCATTTGGGCTGCTGTAGCTAAACACACGGACTGGGGGGTTTCACCAACAGGCATGTATTTCTCACAGTCCTGGAGGCTGGGAAATGTAGGGTCAAGGTGCTGGCTGATTCTGTTTCTGGTGTGGCTCCCTTTCTGGCTTGCAGAAGGTCCCCTTCTTCCCATGTTCTCCATGGAGGACTGTCGTCTTATATGGTCACATTTCTTTCAGCTTAGGGCCCTATCTTCGTGACCTTTCCCCTTAATACCTCCTAAAGTTCTTATTTCCAAGTATAGCCTCACTGGCGATGGGGGCTTGAACGATGACTTTTGTGGGGGACGCAGTTCTGTCTACAGCAAGTACCGCTGCACTGAAAGTGGATACCTACGAAACAAAAGCCTTTTCGTTGGCACTTCCATTTAAAGTCTGGCAAGGATACTGAGATTTAGTTCATAAATTCCAACCAGATGTCTTGGTGAAGAGTAAGCTCTTTAACATTCCCTGGGCATGATGAAAAAAAAAAATCCAGAGAATCTTGCTTTGTTCCCCAAATTTATGGGCCTTTCCACATTCAATTCACTTCTTTGCCTTTAAACATTATTCCAGGTAGCATCGTAGATCTGACTTCAGAGCTGCTGATACATTAACATCAGCTCTTCCCCGGGGAAGAGAGGGAAGGTCAAAGTGAGGGAATCAGGAAAGGGACTGAGTTTAGGGTCCTGTGAGTGACAGCTGGCTAGATAGAGACGGAGGCCTGTCTGGTGGCAGCAGAAGACGCCTCGCACCAGGGTGCAAACGAAGACGAGAAGAAGAAGAAAATGAGGCCTGATCTGGAATTTGAGGATACAGAAACAAAACAACAGCAGGACATAATGTACCTGTTATTTATTCCAGCCCTACAAAATGCTTCTGATTGTTTGGGACACCTGGTTGGCACAATCAGTAGAGAATGGGACTCTCAATCTTAGGGTTGTAATTTTGAGCCCCATGCTGGGTATAGAGGTTGCTTAAAAATAAATTAAAAAAAAAAAAAAAGAAAGCAATTATTTTAGTTTTTCCAGTGTTGGTGATCTTTGAAATTTTGATAAATTTTTAATCTTAGAATAGCTTTATGTTTCCAGAAGAGTTGTAGAGGTAGTACAGAGAGTTCTTGTACACCCCACATCCAGCTTCCCTTGTTAACATCTCATATTTACTACATTTTCTGTTATAACAGAAAGAAATGTTGGCACCTGATTATTGACTAAGCTTCACATTTTACTAAAATTCCTCTAATTTTCCCTTAATATTCTTTGTCGGTTCCAAGAACCTCTCCAGGGTCCCACATTATGTTTAGTTGTGGTGTCCTTAGGCTCCTCTTGGCTGTGACCGTTTCCCCGACTTCCCCTGTTTCTGATGACCTTGAATTGGTGGATTATTGGTCAGGTATCTTCTAATATGTCCCTCCATTTGGGTTTGCCTGTGTTCTTCTCTAGGGTGGACTGAGATTGTGGTTTTTTTTTGAGGGGAAGTCCATCTAGATGAAGCGCTACCATCATCCCATCATATCAGGGGGACGTGCTGTCAATGGGGTCCGTGTGGATGGTGACCTTGACTGGTTGGCTTGCGGTCATGTTTGTCAGGTTTCTCACCAAAAGTGACTCTGTCCTCTCTGCCCCTCCACGATAAACTTTTTGAAAACCAGTCAGTCAGTCAGTCAGTCAGTACAGCCCACACTCAAAGGGCGGAAGATCGTGAACTTTTTAAACTGAACATATTCCTGTCTCTTCTGTTAACTTGCAACATATAAGAGCATCTCAGTTCTAACACTTTAGTGGGAAGGTTTTGTCTAGTGATTTTCTCACAAGTTCTACATGCCATCTTTTTTTTTTTTTTTCTCATTTCTGTCAGCTGTCACTCTTCATTTTGCAGGTTTTCTGCTGTGTGCACATGGCATTTAAAATCTAGATTAAGATTGAAAAAGTTAGGCAGCTATCCCCATGTTCCCACTTAATGTAAATGTTTGCCTAATAGCCTAAAAATTCAAATAACGCCCTGAAAAGCATTTCTGAATCACAGTGTTTGGCATTGCTAAGTGATATGCTTACTCTGGCACCGTGAATGCCTCGCTCTGCTATTAAACTAGGATGTAATTTCACTGGATGTGGAGCCATGTGACTCATGTGAGCATTCCTCTGTGTGCTCGATAAACAGATTGCAATATGTCGCTTTGATTAAGAATCAAAACGCACGCTTTAACTAAAAGCTAAAACCCCCAAGTCAATCAAACAGGCTGATGGAAAGACAAGAGGTAGGATTAGAGGATGAAGAGGAGAGAAGGTCAGTGAGCACATGGTTCGCAGTTAATGAGAGAATGAGGGAGGAAACAGGGAGTGTGTGGGGTGATGCTGTCGGGAAGCACTGTGTGGCAGTGGGGTGGGGGGACCACTGCTGCTGGTACGTGGAGGGGGGTGGGACGCTGGGAGAGAGTGTGTGACTTGGGCATTCGGGTGCAATTTGATAAATTCTGCTTGAAAGACCACAGTCACTGTAACGGATATTCAGAGAGTGTTCGAGAACATGTTCTCAGCTTCTGTATTTACTAAACTCATTTTACGGTGTTCATTCTGAGTTTCTCTGAGAAATAGTAACAAACATCTGCTTCTTGTTTTTCCATGGATTAAGTCCTTTCATATGCGTTAGTTCATTAATCCCTTACCAAGAAGAAGAAGAAGAAGAAGAAGAAGAAGAAGAAGAAGAAGAAGCAGCTGCCAAGGTGTTAATTTTATTTTATCATCAGTCCCATTTTGCACATGGGTCCATTGAGGCCTAAGGAGGACTTAGTTATTCAGGGATCAAGAACCAAGAATTTCAGTTTGTTTCAATTCAGGCCCATTGTTTCAGCTAAAGGAGAGGCAGCGGCCTTCCTTGCTGGGCCGGGGAGAGTCATGCATCCATGAAGCTACTGCTTCATTTAAATAAAACTACCTCCTGAAGCCTACCAGTATTTTATTTTATTTAATTTTTATTTTTAAATTTTATTTTATATTTGTTTATTTGTGATAGACATAGAGAGAGAGAGGCGGAGACACAGGTGGAGGGAGAAGCAGGCTCCATGCGGGGAGCTCGATGTGGGGACTCGATCCTGGGACTCCAGGATCATGCTCTGGGCCAAAGGCAAGCGCCAAACCGCTGAGCCACCCAGGGATCCCAGCCTACCGGTATTTAAAAGAGATTTTGCTATCAAGATGTTTAAGCCACCTCTCTTTTTTGGTGAAAGGGGTGCTTACCCAAACCAAGGCCTGAGGATTATGACTGCACCTCCCACCCCGTGCTCTTATTCCCCTAGATCTGAACAAAATTCTCCCAAATGCCCACCTCCCTGTCTTTGACCTTGCTCTGTTATCAGTCTCTCTGGTTTAGGGGAAAAGATTAAATTATAGTTGAGGAAAAAGGCCTGTGTTCCTTGGAACACTAACTGGGCCCAGCTCTTGGTTGGGTAGGACAGTTCTCTTCCACGGGCACGTTCTTGTAGATGAGCCGTTTGAGAGATGACCCTAGAGGGGATTGTTGACGTCTAGTGGCCCGCTGAGCCTGCTCCTGGAAGATGGCGAGACGGTACAGAGCAGTGGCATTGCCTTGGCCCAGTAGGGCGGATGTAGGGTTGTTGGAAGGACAGAGAATAACCGGGCAGTAGAAGCAGAGGGCAGGTCAAGACATGTCTCCCCATCAGCCACCCTCTCCCACCCGGCTCCTACCTCCCTGCCTGCCTCCACCTCGGTGGTGTCCTCGCGTCTCTCTCTCTGCTAAGGTCGGACTCAGAGACGGAACAAAGGGATAAGCGAGGTGAGCTTGGTTAGAACGAAGGTCCACGGACAGATAAGGCAGTTGAGGAACACAGAAAGGAGAAAGGAGACAGAGGGGCATAGGGTGTCTCCACTTGTTTTTTAGAGAGAGGGCGAGAGCGTGAGCTGGGGTGGGGGGCAGGCAGGAGAAGGGCAGAGGACGAGGAGAGAGGGGGTCTCAACGGGCTTCCAGCCCAGCACAGAGCCCGACTGCTTGGGGCTCAGTCTTGCAACCGTGAGATGGTGACCTGAGCCTCAACCGAGAGTTGGAGGCCTAACGACTGAGCCCCCCGGCGCCCCTGCCTCCCCCTCTGGAGGTCTGACGGCCTTGCCTGTACGCGTTACTAGGTACCTGCACAGGGGGTAAGCCCTGCTCTCCCTCCGAGCGGTGCTAACAAAGGAGGGGAGTCGGGTCCCGGGAGCGATGATGGTGGACCTCCCTGGGTTCCCCGGATGGCACAGCGCACTGGCCTCCGCCGAAACCCTGGCCTCCAGGGCTCCAGGCTGCCTGAACCCCAGGCCACCACCAGGCCGCCTGGCACACCCCACAGCGTGCTTTGTTACCTGGTCCTCTGTGAGCCGTCTGCTTGGCTGAAGACACTGTTGAGTTCGGAGGAGGGATTTTTGAAATCTGTCCCAATGGTCCTAGAGCAGAATTAATTTTGACGTCATTATTGTCACAAGGGCGGCGAGCTTGGGTGGAGGAGACGATTACATAGGCGCGCCCTGGATCATGCAGAAAACTGTGCTGGGATTGCCTGTTCTTGGACACTTTTGCCTCCTACAATCTCACCGTAGGAATCGCTTGCCTTCGGGAACTAGATAGAGCACAGTTTAAGAATTCCCCCAGGTGTAAATATGTGTTGATAATTATTTTGGTTTTGGAAATAGTGATGCCAACTCCTCCCAGTGAGGTTTTTAGTCATTTTGACCCGAATTGATACTGTGAGACTAAGATAGAATCTGCTGTTTTCCCTCTTAAAAATGATCACAGGGCTGTCTTCTAACTTTTTGGCAGTGAGTCATGTGGAAACCGTAGGGTGGCTCTGTTTTGCCTTTTACAATCTTTGTATTAGTAAAGTGATTTTCCAGGAAGATGGAAAAAAAATCCCTCTAAAAATCAGGCAACATCCTGGTTGCTGAACGCCCTGAGGGGGTCCTTGTGCCATGAGGTCATAATGAACGTGAAGAACTTGGACACTGGAAAGGACTTTCCACACCATAGATGTTTTTTGGAGGCAATGCCACCTTTTTTTTTTCTTTTTCTTTTTTTTTTTGCTCAAGGTCAGAATATATTGTTCTCATGTGTTTCTTGGCTCTTGAGTTTCAATTCACATTTTCAAGGTGAACGGAAAATAGATTTTATGTTTTTTTTTAATGTCATTCCCCCCCCCAATATTAAAGTGAACGTGCTGTGCAGATGAGCGTATCCCAAGCTCTTTAGCCTCTAAGGACGTGTTCGTCTCACGTTTTCGCTTGATGACCTTCCAAGGACATCCTTCTTTGATTTTCCCAAAAGAACGTGGCTGAGGTGGTTGCAGGTTGCTGGTTCCCAGACCGCCTTCATGACTTTGTGGACACTGTGGGCTCCTCACAGGAAAGGCCCACGTTTTTGTTGTTATTTTACCCAGTACCTGAGATCTGGGGTGTGTTTACCACCAATAAAGAGACTTTATGTTGCTAAGTCCCTCCTGCTTTTCGGTGCAGGACCAGAAAGTGAGCTGCATGAAGGTAATTCATCGGTACTGGTTTATCTCTAACCCCTGGAACAGCATCTGGCACCCAGCAGGCACCCGATAAATATTTGCACACTGAATGAATGTGTCGGCTCTCCGACGTGTCACACGCCAGTTATTAGATAAAGCAGAGTGCTTTACGCACAGTCCCGCAGGTGTCCTGTCACGACGGCTGAAAGAATCCTGGACGGTGGACTTTGGAGGCTGCTTCCTCTGTTAGTTTGGCATCTAGATGATTCCTTCAACCTTCAGAATAAATCAAGAGTCCCGCAGCATCGCTCTAGCCGCTGCCCCCGCCTTGATTCATTGCCCCTGCCATTGCCTCGCTTAACCATGACTTTAGAAGAAGAAGGGAAAAAGAACAATTCTGAGTAGGTGCACACGTCCACTGACAGCACACCAGGCGCCCGATGCGCACTCCGTAAATGCTCCTTATCCTACTCATTATCGTGATATTGGTGGTATCTCCATATTTTTCTATTTTATCAAATGTCTTAGAAAATTTTAAAACATGGATAAATTTGAGATTTTTACTAAATTTTGTCCCATTCTTTCTCAGCATTGATAGACAACATAAAGTTTCTCTTTTACTTACTAATATGAAGAATCATATTGACATATTTGATGATGTTGAGCGCTCCTTGCGCACCTGTTGCGAGCTCCATTGTGCGGCATAATTGAGCTGGTGCATATCTGAGATTTTTGCACTAAGAACGTAAGTGAACGTCGTCTGTGGCTTCCTTTCGTGTAGATGTGTTGCCTCGTTCAGATGTCGGTGTCGATGTCATGCCGGCTTCTTAGAAGGAATCAAAAGCGGCCCCTCATTTTCTATCTGCATTGTAAATAGCATCGAAATTATCCGTTCCTTTAAGGATTTGCAGAATTCTCGAGTGTGAAACCGATGGTGCGTTATGGGAGGGGCTCTTCTTTGGAAACACTCCGCCGTGTCGTTTGTGGTCATTGGTAACGTATGAAATAAACGTCATCCATTCATTTAGGTTTTTGCATTTATTATAATATTTTGGAGCACAGTAGTTTTTATGATTCACATAGTCCCTGAAAAATGCATGGTTATTTCTATGTTCTTGATTATTTTTTCCTCTTTATTTTGGTGAGCTAAGGGTTTAATCTCATATAATGGCCTTAGATTTCTTGACTTGAAAAACAGACTCTTTGTCTCTTATTTATTAATATAAGTTATGTAATCTGTGAAATTTCCTCTGAGCCCATCACAGCTGTATCCCAGAGTTTCTGATCTACAGCATTCCATTTTTGCTATTTTGTGCATATTCTGTATTCTTGGTCTTAATTTTATTTTTGACACAAAGTTTATTTTGAAGGCTTAAAAATTTTCAGATGGTAGGGTTCCTTCATCTTCCGGTTTTGTTGTAGATTTTAATTTTTATTGCATTGTGAGCAGAAGTTATTTTTTATTTCACTTCTGATGGAAGCTTTATTTTCTGTTTAATTAATGATCAGAATATTCCATGGATTTGGGAAGAACTTGCATCTTTGAAGATATGGAATTACATTTATAAATCAGTTATAAGAGTCTTGTGATTTTATTCTTATTTTTTGTCTATGTGATCATGCTTCTGCCAAAAGAGATAAATTTCAAGACTTCTGTATTTCTTATACTTTGTACGTCATACAGGTTTTGCTATACAAACGGTGATGCCGTATTTATAACTGTTAGATGCTCGTTGTGGATCGTAGTCTCTACAGTTTTAAAGTAGTTTTCTCTTATTGGATGCAAATTGCTTTGAATTCAATGTATCTGAAATTTAGATCAGAATTCCAAGGTTTAGGGGTGCCTGGGTGGCTCAGTCGGTTAAGCATCTGTCTTTGGCTCAGGTCATGACCTCAGGGTCCTGGGATCGAGTCCCACATCAGGCTCCCTGCTTGGGGGGAGGCTGCTTCTCCCTCTCCATCTGTCCCTCCCTCTGCTCGTGTGCATGCTCTCTCTCTCTCTGAAATAAATAAATAAAATCTTTTTAAAAATCCAAAATTACAACATTTGATTGGGTCTCACCTGGTAGGTCTTTGCCCAATCTTTTATTTTCTATTTTTCTGAGTCATTTTATTTTAGGTGCTTCTTAAATAATGTAAGAGCGTACCATTTGGTTTTTTTCCCCTCTGGGAGCCAGTCTGGGGATCTTTTTGCTTGGGTCTCTTAATATACTGCAAATATGCTTACTTATAAAATAGATGTGGTTAATCTTAATTCTGTGATCATATTTTATGTTATTCTTTTATTTCTTAATTTCTTATTAGATGGTCTTGGTTTAACTGTACGCTTTTCCCTCTTATTTGGAAAGCTCCTATCTTTTATGGTGTAACTCTTTTAGTAACAACCTTTGTAACTATAGCTTCATAGATATATTTAGTTAATGATGTTTCTTTAGACAGTATCTATTTCTGCCCGCAAGAGTCACCAAGAAGTAACTATCATTCCCCTTCTACTCTACGCTCCTTCCTTCTACACCTTATTTTAGTTGATTATACTATATATTTTTAGCTCTTCTCTATTTACCTTTATGCTTTTAATATGCTTACGTTTCTTTTCCTTTTTCCTTTACCAGATTTAAATTTTATGTTTTTGCCCGAGCCGTGAGAGTTGAGGCAGTCAGGCACTCGCCTCCTGTCTTTCTACCGGTCGGGGGAGTTCTCCCGGTGCCCCTAACTCCCTAATTCCCTCCCGTTCCTCCTGCAAATGCAGCCAGGGGTCCCCGCTCTCATTTTGCTCAGGGTTTTTATTTGTCTCTTGAGTTTCTTTGAGGGCTTGACTCCTCGTGCCACGTCTCAGTGTTGAACGTTGCTGGGAGCAGCCCAAGGTTAGCTGATGTCTTTCCCTTCAAGATAAACGTCTCTCTTTCTCCTGGCCGGATGCCCAAAGGATTGTTCTTTATCGCCGAAGTCTACTCACTTCATGTTTGTTGCTATATATCACATTTATTTCTGGTGTCCAGCGTGTACTTTCAATCGGTTCCTTTATTTCTCAAGCATTTTCTTGTATTACACTCTCCTCCTGCCCTGCCTCGCTCTCTCCCTGCTTTCTTTCTTTCTCTGTCCTGTTTGCTCTCTTTTCTTATTCCGGGCCACCATTTGTACAAATATAGTTTCTCTTTGTCTAACTGCTACCACTTTCTCCTTGAATTTTTTTTGAGAGCATATTCTTTAATTTAGGGATGAGAAACTGAGGCACTGTGAGCCGCAGGACTGGCTAGGATTCAAAACCAGGTGCGTGTTCCTCTGTCTTTCCAGATGAGCACCTTGCTTCCTACTTCGGATCTTTCCCAGTTTGTCCCATCCTCCCTCCTTCTCTCCCTAGACCCTCCCTCCCTTTCGTTCTCCCTTCCTTACTCTCCGACTTCTCTCTCTCTCTCTCTCTCTCTCTCTTATTTCTCTCCCCCTCCATTCCTTTATTCTTTTTTATTGCCTTTTCACATTTGTGTGCTGGGGAACATGTTCAATATAAAAATGTGTCTGTTTGGGGCCAGGTAGGGGGTTAGAGGTGGTGAGAAGGGGGAGATGATGTGATTATCACATGATTTACTCATACTTTTGGGGGACATTTTTTTAAAAGATTTTATTTATTCATGAGAGGCACAGAGAGAGACAGAGAAAGAGAGAGAGAGGCAGAGACACAGGCAGAGGGAGAAGCAGGCTCCATGCAGGGAGCCCGACACAGGACTCCATCCGGGCCCCCGGGGTCACTCCCTGGACCCAAGGCAGGTGTTAAACCTCTGAGCCACTGGGGTTGCCCTTTGGGGGGGCATTTTATTAGTAGACATGGAGACCACCTGGCCATTCCCAGCTACATGGTAATTACTTATCATCTATCCCAAGATTTAAATCCTGGGAAAAAAAGGATTTTTAAAGAAATAAAGAAATTTATTTAAAGAATGAACTTAAATTATTTTAAAGAAATAAGAAATAAAGGATTGCTTTAGTTTTGGTTTTGGTGGTGGGAGGAGCTCCATGATCTCATTTCTGAAGAAACACTATTATTTATAATGTTTTCTTTTGACTCACTCTTCTTGAATTGTAACTATAGAAACTGTAGATGATATTCATAAAAGCCTATAATGACCAGTAGGGTGGGGGGGGCAATTAATCTCATGTTTTACTTGTCGATTTAGGTTTCAATAATGCACTTGATTTTACACACAGCTTTCAAATTCATGTTCAGTTTCTGGTTTACTAACTCCTGGATCTATTTGAGACACACCTGTACCCATTGTCTATTATGTTGTGTGATTTACCTATCCTCTGTAATCCTCTGTAAATGACCCATCAGAAGTCCCTTTGGCATCTCATCCTTTTTTTTTTTAAAGATTTTATTTATTTATTCATGAGAGACAGAGAGAGAGATAGAGAGAGAGAGGCAGAGACACAGGCAGAGGGAGAAGCAGGCCCCATGCAGGGAGCCCCATGTGGGACTCGATCCCAAGACTCCAGGACCACACCCTGGGCCAAAGGCAGGCGCTAAACCGCTGAGCCACCCAGGGAGCCCCGCATCTCATCTTTTTTGTTTCTGATCACCTCAGCATTTAGCAATGTCGTTCTGAATTCATAAAGTCGCCTGGTTCAGTAGAAGACCCAAAGCTGTTAAGTTTATATACTGTCCAACGTGTCATCACTGATGAAAAGATGAAAAGATCATAAAATGCACCTGACCAGGAACTGACCTCTAAATTCACTCACAACCGAAACCAACCATTAAAAAAGTGACTTTATTGGTTGTAGTTATAAAATTAATGTATGGTTAGTGTAGGAAGTTTGAAAACGGTGTGTGTGTGTGTGTGTGTGTGTGTGAGATATATCACCCATAATCCTGATCCTAAGGGTATAAAGATTACTTACCATGGCTTTTGCATTTCCTTTCAGTCTTAAATATGCCTACAAACATATAATTCTATTAAATTATAGTCCTTCTGTGTACACCTAAAATTTGGTATCGGGTTTTTCTCTTTATGTTGCCATGCTATGTCATTTTGGTGAGTTATTCTTTACATGTGGTTTTTGTAATGACCACATAATTTTTAGATTATAAGGCTATTATAAGGCTATACCCGAATTTACTTAGTCACTCCCTCATTGTTGAAATTCTTGTTATCAAATTTTGTTCACATTTAGAGGTATTTCACTGAGATAACATCTAAGAAGTAGAATCAATAGGTGAGCATGAAGACTTTTTTGGTGCCAGGTTTTTGGGTTGTTTTCCACGTGTTTTATTTTGAAAAGCTGCACTCACAGAACTAAATCATGAGTGTGAGCATCTGTAGGCTGAAGATGTAAAGTGAGACCGATGAGAATGGCTGTGCCCTTTTACCTCTCTCCAGGAGTGTGTTTGTGTGGTTGCCTGCCCACGCCAACCTCAGCGTTTATATGAGTCTTAGATTTTGTTGTCAGTTTAATATGGTAACAGCGGCATTTCTTTGCCTTAATTTGTTTACCAATTGAGTTGAGTAGATGGTTGATGTTCATATGTATTTTTTTCTGTGAATTGTCTAAAGAGACCTTTGCCAAAATATCTATTGGAGCATTAGAGTTTTGCTTATTTCCTTTAAAGGCACTTTCAATATTTCAACATTTTTCATGTTTTTGTAGATGTGTACGTGTACTTGCATCTGTGTGTGTGTGTGTGTGTGTGTGTCCATGTGCATATGTTACAATTTTTTTGTTCCTCTTCAGGTAAATTAGTTAGTTAATGCCGTGTAACAAAACCTTCCAAAACTCAGTGGCTCACAACAGAAATCCTTTCATTGTGTAGTCTACGTGTTGTTCTGGTCTTGGCTGGACTCTCTCCTGCCTCTGTGGTCCACCGTAGGGTAGAGAGATCCTTCTGGTGATTTTAGTTGAGATCTCCTACACTTAAGGCCTGGGCAAGGCTGGCTGGACTCTGATGACCTGGGTGCTCCTCTGTCTGCAGGCTGGCGTGGCTTGTCCAAACGCAGGCTTCCGAGAGAGGCTTGGAACTGGTACACAGCTATTTCCGACATTTCTGGCAATCCTGTTTTTCTTCTTCTTCTTCTTCTTCTTCTTCTTCTTCTTCTTCTTCTTCTTCTTCTTCTCTTCTCTTCTCTTCTCCTTCTCCTTCTCCTTCTCCTTCTCCTTCTCCTTCTTTTTTCTTCTTCTTCTTCCTTTTTCCTTTTTCCTGACATTCGTAATGGGAAAGGTAAGTCACAGACCCAGACCCGATTCAAGGGATGGAAAATGGACTCTTACCTCTTGATGCGAGGAACTACAAAGTACCTTGCAAAAGACAAGGGGAGGAGTGGGTAATAGTGGCCATTTTTTCAGTTTTCCACAGTAGGTAGATGGCTTTTTGGTGGTGGGGTTTTTTTTATTATTATTATTTCTTTCCTGGATCTTTTTAGGATATCTCTTCACCTTTTTGTTTCAAAAGGATGTATTTAAGAGACATTTAAAAACTAATTTTGCTTTATGTTTTTAAGTGCAGGAAAGCATGTCTTTGATTATTGCCTCTATTCCTCTATCCTCTGTTCTTGTTGTCTGTCATAATGTCAAGTGCTTACTGCAATTGGAATTTTGATTTGTCTGTTATGTGTTATTTCCTTGCAGTTATTTATCTTTATCTCTATTGTAGCTGGTTGTTTATCTCTGTTCCTACTATTTGTCTAAGGACTTGGTCCCCTTGTTATTTTCTAATTCCAGTTTTTGCAGGTCTTTTCTTTTCTTTTCTTTTCTTTTCTTTTCTTTTCTTTTCTTTTCTTTTCTTTCTTTTCTTTTCTTTTCTTTTCTTTTCTTTTCTTTTCTTTTCTTTTCTTTCTTTTCTTAGATTTTATTTATTTGAGAGAGTGAGAGAGAGAGAGAGAGAGAGCATGAGCCAGACAGAGAGGCAGAGGGGAAGGGATAAGCAGCCTCCCTGCTTAGGAGGGAGCCCGATATGGGGTTCAATCCCAGGGCCTGGGACCCAAAGGTAGATGCTTAACTGACTGAGTCACCCAGGTGCCCCTCCTTTCATATTTTTGAAGCTTCTAAGAAGTCTTCTAAAATGTTCTTTGGGTTCCTTTCCTAAGACCTCAGCTGTCATACTCTCTATCTCCAGGCTAGCCCACCATGCTGTATTTTCCTCCGACACTTTGAATATAAAATCATCTGCAGCTAAATGCAGTCCTTTGTTTTCCTGTTACTCAAACTTTTTCCATATCCTAGTGCTTTGCTTGTAAGAAAGCCTTCCTGATAGCCACGCATAATCTTTCCATCATCGACTCCTCTTGTTTTGGCAATCCATGCAGCGGGGAAGGTTACAAGGGCTGCTTCATAGGAGGAAGAAGCCAAAGATGGACACAAAGTAGAAGCTCCCAGACAAGCGAGGCGTGGGGTGCTGGGTTGACTGGTAGGCCCCACGCGACTGAGCTGAGGTTGATAATATCAGGCCAAAAGGAACGTGTCCAGACAGCTGCTCATCACACTTTGTCCCTTCTCCCTCTCAGCTGTATAATTATTTCCCCTCCTTATCTTTGCTCATAGGCCATTTAAACACCTTGAGAATAACTCATTTTATTCTTGGTTCTCAACAAGGCAGCATACATGCTCTGCAGGCGGAGGGAGAGCCGCCCAGGTGCCTTCTCCAGCCCATCCGGTGCTTTGGCCTTGGCCGTGGGGCTTTTCCTCTCAGGGGTGAAAGGAGTCCTCGGTGGCCTTGGGCTCTGCCCACGGACTGCAGGTGGTGGCTTCAGCTCCGCTTCTCTTTCCTGTTCCCTTCTCTCTGCCCGTGAACTTGACCCCACCTCAGAGCATCTGTGGCCTAACTACTGAGCCTCTCTTTTAAACGGTGCCACGTCACCACCATTTACTATCCCACGTCAGAAGTTGGCAGAAATTAGGAATTTTAGGGGGATAAAAGGACATGTATTCAAATTCCTGAGCACAAAGTAAAATGAGCTCTCTGTTTAAGTCGTCCTCTGTGAAATGGCCGTATTCCCAGAATATGTGAGTGCACCCCGGTCCCCTCAGTCTGCTGCCTTTTATTCCTTGTCCACACCCCCCAGGTCTTCACACTGCTTTGCTGATAATGTCGCATTTCATCTTCTATTGTATTTCCCCTTCTCTTTCTGCTACCACAGTACAAGTTCTTCACCCTTGTCCTAGTATAATTACACATTTGTCTGTTTATTATATTTCAAAACTGAAAACATTTCCAGTCTTCTCTTATTGTCTAGAAAATAATAAATAACAAACTGTAATTTTCCGCTTCCATTTCTCCATACAAGGTAATTCTGATGGGGATTATATTCCTACATATCAAACCAAATGCTCTGTCTTTCATGCTGGCTGTCTGAGTTCTTCCTTACAGATGAATTCGGAGTTATCACCATTGGGGTTAGAATTTTGAACTTTTTTCTTTTTAATTTTATTTTTAAGTAATTTCTACGCCCAACCTGGGGCTCAAACTCACAACCTTGAGACCAGGAGTCGCATGCTTTACCGAGTCAGCCAGGTGCCCAGAGTATTTTGAACTTTTTTTAAAAGAATTACTTTTAACTGTTATAACCCCGGCCCCAATATTACATGTGGATTCGTGTTAATTTGCCCCTCCCTTCTATTTACTTCCTCAGGCTATCCTCTGTTAAGTGGAATAATCAAGGTACTGCTGGCTTTAAAATGTGTATTTCAAGGCCTGTGTAAATATTCAACATTATTTCGTGTATTTAAAACGAAGGCTCCATCAGATCATATTTGCATGGTGAATTAACATGAGGCTTCGGGCATATGGATTAAAATAAATTTTGCCAGATAGGAAAAGATTTAGGAAGTGAATTTCAATGAGAAGGGGAAAATGTGGTGCCTCCTAAACATATCTAGAGATAGGCTGACAGCTTCCAACCCTGGCAGTGATGTGACACTGGATTGATTTGTGGGTGATGACGATTGTCTTCTACGCTAGTAACTACAAGTGGGGAGCATATTTTCAACACCCCTAATGTCCTTTACTAGTGTTTTCTTTATTGTTTCCATCTATGAAATTGTTATTGCCTTTTGCCCTTTTATGTCTGCTCCTTTCATGAATGTATCAAGATATATATATTTTAAACCAGAACCAAGGGTGTTTTGTTTTCCAAAGAGGGATTTGTCCTGTGTTTAGTAGCACCCTGCATTGATTATGTTCTGTTAACAGCCCACAGCTCTGCAGAAGCCCATATAACAACAAAACCACTTCTAATGCCCAGATCTCACAAGCACAACATTTTGTATCAGAATATTCTAATTTGCAAGCATATTTAGCATAGCAGAAGTAATTAAGTTCAGGGTTGTGCACACTCAGTCTCCCTGCAGAGTTTGTGATCTTCATTGGTTAGAAACATGGGCTAATGGTTAATCATTGTTTGATGAAGATATGAACACACCTATTTATATGTGTGTGTGTTGATCACCTAGAATTTATGGTATTTTCATCTGTACCACAGTTAATATGAATTGTTAGCTGAGAGGTAGACCAAATTTCTAAAATCGAATCTAGATATAATTATTGAATTTATTAACATGAAATTTTATGTGTATTTACATAATGCAGTTAGACAAAATCTTAGGAGCAGCAAATAATCACCTCCCATTTTCTCTGTAACTGATGAAGTATTTTTTTTTATTAATTTCAGAGAAAAATGTATCTTTAAAGTGCCAAAAAAGAGAAGGCATGAAAATCTTTGCTATTTTGGATTTCATAGCACAAATTTGATTGTGTACTTTTTTTTATTTTTTATTTTTTTGGGGGACAGGTCCTTGTCTCACTGATAAGTATGCTTCACTCGGGTAACATCCCCACAGCGCCATGGACAGATAAAAGTAGGTTGGAACAGGTGTCATAAAATGACCTTAAGCAAAAGAATTCTGTAGCTCATTGAAATGAATGTCATTTGGAAATCACTGTTTCTCTACTGAAATACCAAAGACAAACTCAAGCAGGGTATTACAAATATCTTATTCAATTCTACATTAAATTCTGTAAAATCTTTTCTGGGTGACTAAACCTTAGTGTAATAATGAAGTATTGCCAAGCCAGCAAGTTGTTGGAGAAATAATTTACTTACGGCATACTGGGAATGTAAAATAACCCTAAGATAAATCTTTCAAATGTCTTTATTTGGACATCTTCATATTAAGTAAAGTTAAATTCGACATAGCTATTTCAATATAAAACACTTGAATTAGAAAATAAATTTTTCCCTTAGTAAATTATGACTTTAAAATTTGTTTATTTTAATACATTGCTTTATATATATATATATATATATATATATATATATATATAAAAGAAGGGTGCAAACTATCTGCTAGTAAAAGCTTTCCTGAGCAGTGCCGTGAAAATATAACCAAAGAAATACTGGTAAAAGTGTGCAGATGATGGAAAACATACCTACCTGTTCCGCAACTTTAAACCTATACATGTCTTTGGACAGTCCAGCATACACTGTTATATTTGCAAGACATATGACTCTTTAGAAATAAAAATAAAAAAAAGCAGCGCGCCTAGATAAGCCACAGAGTACTGGCTCGCGGCAATCACCTGGCCAGTGTGAACCGTGGCGAGCAGCTTACACATTCTGCGTCACCATGTAAAGGACTAAACGATGGTAGTAAAGCGCATCTTCTAGTCAACCCTTGCGAATCAAGGGTTAACGGGACTTCTTTGTATAAAAAAAAAATAAATGTTGAGAGGGGGAGTGGTTTTACATCCAAACTAAAAGACTATTTGGTAAAATGAAAACAATGAAGCACAAAAGGGTAGAAAAAGTGAATGTCTAAGGTTTAAATATCCATCTGGAATTGATGTTTTATGAATGACTTGTATGAACAGATGGCCAAGCTTGCTCACATTTTTTTTCCTAAATTTTTGAATATTGGATCAGTTATTTTTTTATGAGCTCTGAAATATGCATTTGAAAGTGGTGTTCTTACACACACGCACACGCACATGTGCACAGACAGTTTGGCATATGACCAGCGAACTCTAACATCCATTTCAAGATGGTTATTTCTTTTGTTAGGGCACATTCCTTACTCAGAGACTTTTCCCACACCACCTGACTAGGGGAGAGTATCTTCCAGGCTCAGCATTACCTAGGTGGTGCGAGGCGTCAAGAGCGCTGACTTCTGTTCATCTGAGCCTCGTCCCCCCTCCTATCCCGGGGGCCCCTTGGCCTGCAGACGCCCTGGGGCCCTGGGGGGCTGGGCAAGGGCACTTCTGCCAGCCAGCAGGTGGGCTGCCCCTGCCTGGAGCCCGAGCCGGAGAAGACCCTCAGTTCCTCAGTTGGGTCCCTTGGCGTGGTGGTGCCGCCCTGGAGGGCCTCGGCTCTTCCTGAGCCCCGGTGAAGACAGTAGCCTTGCTCGCTACATGTAGACCGCATCAGCCCCCGTGGGGAAAGGCCGGATAGTTCAGTGGGTTCCATGGGTGGGATGAGCCAGTTAGGAGAACCAAGAAGATGGCAGATCTACCCGGGAGGGGAAGGGCAGGTGACAGCCCCCGGGCTGTGTGTGGAGGGGTGGCCGAGGGTGGGGACTGAGTGATGAGTGAGGCTGGAGCCACCCCATAGTCATCCGGGGAGTGGGGGCAGGTACTCCGCCTTCCCCATCCCTCCAGGGACCAGAGGGTAGGGGGCTAATATGGTCTCATAAAGATCAGGGCAGAGAAGGATGGACATGGGGCAAATGAAGAGTGTTTGGCGCACGGCCCTCCTCCCTCTTCCCCATCCCGTGCCCACCAGCTATGGATCCTAGGAGCTCGGTCCAAGCAGAAATTTGCAAAGGAAGAGAAGGAAGAAGCAGAGACGAACATAGAAGGTGACTTTATGGCCTGGCCTGATGTGGCTGATCTGGTCACTCACATCCTATTGACTATGTATGTAGTCACATGGCTCCAACCTAAATCCAAAGAAAGGCAGGACGTTTGAAGAGCATGACAGTCCCTGTTTTGGCCTGAATCCCAACAATGAGCATAATCCAGAGTGAGCTGCTTCTCCTTGACACGTGATAACCGAATACTCGGCCCCCATGTGTGCACATATCCGTTAATTCCTGTTGACCTACGAATTTGCACCATGCCCTGTGAAATGTTTGACCAGTTACTCTAGATGTGCTACTTTAGTTATCTAAGTTTTAAGTGCTACGCAACTTTAATTATATACACCATTCATTATTTGGAAGAACCATGGAAGGTGCTTTTTTTTTTTTTTTTTGGACTGGGTTGAGATGACATAAGTAGGTAGATTTATGCTATTAAAGATTTATAGTCCTTTAAAATATTCCTACAAGTATTAATTAAAGCAAATATTAATGCTTTAATCAAGATTTTAATTGGACTTCTAATAAAATGTCCATACCTGCTACAAGTAGGTGCTAACCAAAGCAGGACTATCGTAGATGCCATTTCTTAAGGTTAGAACAATGAATGGTATTATGGGAACAGTTAATATGGCAAATTGATTTAATGTCAGTACTTTTAGAATCTTAACTCTGCAATTAGAATCTTAACTCTACATATCTACTACATGAGAGATTTTGAAATATTTGAAACTAAATATTTAGGACCATAGAGAAATCCAGAGGAAGACTATATTATTTAGCTTTCCTTGACATGGAAAATATAGGACCACCATCTGATGCTATTTTTTCCATTCTTACAAGCTGCTAGTTCTTATTTGTAAAATGTCTACGTAAGGCACTAAAAAAGGGAGCTGTTGTAACAATAAGAATGCTATCAAATGGGGGCTTTGCAATTAAGAACTTTAAATCCAGATGCAAAGTATTATAATTTGAAATAAATTACAAAATAATTCATGTGTTAAAAATTAGTCTATCTGCCAACATTTTCTTGTAAATGCTTTAGTTGTTAATTAGCAGCATTTATATGGTACATTCTTGGCATGTGAATTCATGGAATTGGTGAGCACCGTGCAAATGAGAAAATAATTTATCTGAATTTCTGATTCTCCTTTTATTAGATGTCAAGATCCTCGTGTGCCCCTTCCATCCATGGTAAGACCATCCATGGTTTACATGACGCTCTTTGCTCGTTAACGGTTTCTCCTTGACTGCACCAGCCTGCAGTGCTTAGTGTGCATAGTAGCTGCTAGGCAGAGTGATGTTATTTAAGAAATCCTGACTAACAACTATGAAGCTAAGGGATTCATCTGAATCTTCACAATGAACACTCAGAATGATTATTTTTCTAAAGATTTGCAAGCAAGAAGTTATGCCCACAAACCAGAACAAGGAAATTCTCATCACGTTGACTTCGTATCTGTAGATTTCAGGGGCATCATGTCTTTGCTGTAACTTTCTTCTCCTGAGATAAGTAAAAATGTAGGTTACCTCAGGCCTACTGGTGTTTATCAACCGAACCTGAAAAGGATTTGTACTCCATTTCTGCTGGCTTATTTAGGTGGCTTTTCTCTCGCACAGCAACTATAGCTAGATTTCCTCATAACCAGGCCACGTATTCTGGGTTTCTTGACAAGGGTTGAAATGAAGCAGTGGTCGGACAGCCAGGGCCCACCAGCTGAGAGCTGACCATGGATGATCCCCACCCCCACCCCCGTGAGGCCTTGGCTACTCATTATTCAAGCTCCAAATCCATCCCTGGACGCCAGACTTGGGACTAGAGTCTTCGTGGCAGCCCAAGAATTGCCGGGCAGCGATTCCACGCTTCAAAAGCCACACGGCAGGGGCGCTGGGTGTCTCAGTTGGTTGAGTGACCAACTCTCGGTTTCAGCTCAGGCCCTGATCTCAGGACTGTAGGATGGAGCCCGCGTCAAGCTCCACGCTGATGGGGAGCCTGCTTGGGATTCTCTCTCTCTCCCTCTGCCCTTCCCCCTGCTCCTGCTCTCTCTCTCTCTCTCTCTGATGAGTGAATAAGTCCTTAAACAACCATTTTAAAGCCACAAGGCAGGGGGCTATTTTGGGGACTCTGTTAGCACCGAGGGCTCTAGGATAATGAAAATATTGGGATTTATTGAACTTGAGCCACATGCCATCCTGGTTCTTAGTTCCGTGCGTCATCCCAGTGCACGCAGCCACAGCAGTACCAACGCTTAGTCTACCGCGGGCGTCTGTGCCAGTGCTCAGTTCAGACCCGAGAGGGTCATGAAGGTGGCCCGGCCGCGTTGCGGGGGAGCTGTTGGCATTCACCGCCGTACACCGCCTGCACTTCACGTAATATCTCAATTATCAGGGCCCCCTGAGGCTGATATTGCACATCACAGTACAAGCTCTAAACTGCACTTTATCATCACCTAACTGGCAAGAGGCTGAAAAATACTCCTGCAAAGAAACTTTGGGTTGAAGGAAACTATCATAATGCAAACCTAAGCAAATAGTAAGAACATGGACAAACGGGCATTCCTCGTACCGGTGTAGTCATATTTCTAGGGAAAAAAAAAAAAGAAAAAAAAGACAAATCTAATCATACCTGACAAAACGCCAAAATCCGAGAACCAAGTAAGAGGTTTTTTACGAATGTGGATTTGCACCTTCCACTGTTAATTGCAAACCTTGCGCTAAGTGCAGCGTCGTGCGCTAGATAAACACCAATCCCTGGCTGGGAAACCTACCGCCAGGACTTCCCAGGGGCGCCACCAGCTACTAGAAGATGTCAAGGAAAATTCGGCATCACCCATCAGGGCGCTGGCTGGATTACACGTGCGAGGCAGCTCGGGGGTTTCGGATTTTAACCTCAGATCGTGCCCATCCTGTTTGACGATATCGCACGTCTGTGAAGCTAAATTTTCAACATTTGCTGTGACAAAACGCAGGTGCCCCTCGGCGATCCAAGTAGAACAGGGAATGGAAGTGGCGGTGTCTTATTTGAGCCCCGAGATGGAGAAGACATGCAGGGTCACAGGGCCTGTTGCACGTGGTCATAGTCATTTAATAGTGACACTTACAATATTTTTTTTTCAAACGGCTACTAAGTTAAGGAATAAATACTTATTAAGCTGTCTGGATCCAACTACTTAATAAAAAGAACTATAAGCTATTTCTTTTAGGCTCAGAGTGTTGTAAGAAAATTTACTGTCACACTAAAGGCTCCATGAACCGGGGCCCCTGTATGGGTCAGCGGTTGGGCATCTGCCTTGGGCTCAGGGCGTGACCCCGGGGTCCCGGAATCGAGTCCTGCATCGGGCTCCCCCGCAGGGAGCCTGCTTCTCCCTCTGCCTGGGTCTCTGCCTCTCTTTCTCTGCGTCTCTCAGGAATAAATAAAATCTTAAAAAGAAAAATTAAAAAAAAAAAGGCTTCATGAATCTGGAAAATCTGGGAACCTGAGTTGTAAACCCGTGACACTTACCAAGACTCTTTCAGAGTCTGATACGCAGGAGAGGGAGACAAGCCTCTTACGTTGTTTCTACAAAGATAGTTTCAAATCTCATTTGAGCAGCGCAGACCAGTTTTGTTCACAAGCTTGGAAACTTTTTGGAGGTTTTACAAAAGCTGATTGTTCTCACCATGTCTGCAAACGTGCATCAGACGGCTCTCATCTCTCACTGCCCCGGATTGGTGACTGTGTTTCCCAGAGTCTTGGCCGCCTTGGATTTTGATTTGATTGTGCCACCGAGAGGAAAGGCCCCGGGCCCCGTGGCTGGCACCGCAGTGGCCACATGCGAGGCTCCCTGGGGCAGCGTGTGTCACCATCCCCGTGGGGGTAGAAATCTTTCCTAATGGAGCATACAAGGTAACAGGCCAGGACTCTAGTTTTGGCTCCGCTCCTAAAGGAAGAAACTCTCGTCTTCCCCGTGTGTCCCCTGTCATCCGTTGTGCTGGATGACACTCCAGATCCAACGCTCTATCTCACGTCGAACTTCTTTGGCCACAGTTTGCCCCCGGACTCACGGTTTTGCCCTCTCCTCGATTAATAAAGAGGAAGGGTCAGTGTTCACACTACTGAGACTTGCCTTTGAGTGAGTCCATTATCCCTGCCACATTCCCTTTTTTTTTTTTTTTAAGATTTATTTATTCATGAGAGCCATAGAGAGAGAGAGAGAGAGAGAGAGAGAGGGGCAGAGACAGAGGCAGAGGGAGAAGCAGGCTCCATGCAGGGAGCCCGATGTGGGACTCGATCCCGGGACCCCAGTGCCACGCCCTGGGCCAAAGGCAGATGCTCAACTGCTGAGACCCCAGGTGCCCCAGAAGCTCATAAACTTAGTGACTCACGTGTTGGCAGTTGGCCAGGCTCACCTGGGCAGTTCCGTTGGTCTTGACTAGGCCCTTGTGTGTCTCTCTGCCTGCTGCCAGGAAGCTGAGTACTGACTGGGGATCTCTGGCCGGATGCTTCGTCCCTGGTCCACATCGGATGCTGGCCCACGAGGCCAAGTCACTTGTGCCACGTTGTTTCGGGTAAAGCGAACCTCACAGCCAATCCCAGATTCCAAGGGTGGGGAATCGGCTCCACCCCTGGGTGGGAAGACCCGCAAAGCCTCGGAGCCGTCTTTACCGTCTGCCCCCCAGGAGGCCAGAGAGTGGGGCAGCCTCGGACGGTGTAAGCTTAGATTTCATTCACAATGTGGGTCGGAAAGCCATCTGGGAGTCTGGAGGGAGCTTTAACACGATGTGACTTCGTGATTGGAAGCTCTCTGTCTGCTGCTCTGTGGACGGGAGCCCGTCGGGGCCGGGACGCATGAGCAGCGAGGGGGCTGTTGTGATGACCTCAGCAGCCTGGTAGCAGCTTGCACCCGAGGGTACTGGTGAAGGTGGGGAGAGGTGACCGCAGTCTACATGCACACTGGGTACCGTCTCCTGCTGCTGCTGCTGCTTTTTTTTTTTTTTTGTCACCTTGGTCGAAAGCTCTTTGTGGGCAAAGGATGCCTTATTTCTCATAGCGCCCTCAGCGCCCAGGGCCAGGCCTGGCACATCGCACACGTTCAGCACCTCTTCACTGAATGAATGAGTCTGTCGAACTTCTGACTTCCAAGGTGAACCTGCAGGGAGAAATAGAACCCCGTTCCGGGAAGCTCCGCGGGCCCCACGGGCTCTGGGCGGCTGGTGGCGGCGCTTGGCAGGCTGTGCGGACGCGGGCCCCTTCCTGTCGTCCCCGGGGACGGAGCGCAGGCTACGCGTGCACAGGAGGCCTCGGGGGTCTTCCCGTGAGGGGTTAGTCGGCAGCGCGTGCTGAGCTACTTCATCTGCTGCATTCTGCATGTTTACTCGCGTCCGCGGGGCGCGTTTTATTACTACCAGGAGAAGTAGTAAAACACGGAGCCTGGGGGTCTTTGCCTCAGAGGGATACCTGGTGGGGTGAACTCGGAATTGGGGCGTCCTTAAGCGGTGCTGGGCGCTCGGCGGTAACACGGTTCTGTGGGCGGATCGGGACTCCGCAGACGTCCCCTAACAGCCTAACGTCGCAAGGCTGCCGATCACGGGGCTGCAGGACCTGGGAAAAATTCTGGTCCATCTTCCTTCAAGTCATGTGGGCAGAGACTGTGGGGTGCTGCCTCCCGGGGCTGGCCGCCCCGCGCCCCTGGAGAGCCCCCCCCTCCAGCCCAGCACCTCCTCCCCGGGGCTCGGCCCGCACCCGGCCGTGCTCTCTGCCCGGAGGCCTCTGTGTGTCCCGCCCGTGAAGCCGGCCCGCAGTGGGTGCGGGAGGTGGGGGGGTGTGGGCCATGGCCGAGAGGCGCACCGTCGGGCCACTTGCCCTCCTTTCCTTCCCTGGGCCCCCACTTGAGGCCATTCCCACCCCCATCCCTCTTCTGCCCCCTCTAAGCTGCGGCCCGAGCTGTGCTCGCAGAGGCCCAGGAGTCCCCGACTGTGCAGGGCCCGCCGCCGTGGCCGTGCCCCCCTCCCGCTCACATGCCCCCCTCCCGCTCACATGCCCCCCCTCCCACCTAGATGCCCCCCTCCCACTCAGATGCCTCCTCCCGCTCAGATGCCCCCACGCTCAGATGCCCCCCTCCCGCTCAGATGCCCCCCCGCTCAGATGCCCCCCTCCTGCTCAGATGCCCCCTTCCTGCTCACATGGCCTCCCCCCGCTCAGATGCCCCCCCTCCTGCTCAGATGCCCCCCTCCTGCTCAGATGCCCCCTTCCTGCTCACATGGCCCCCCCCCGCTCAGATGCCCCCCCTCCTGCTCAGATGCCCCCCTCCTGCTCAGATGCCCCCTTCCTGCTCACATGGCCCCCTCCCGCTCAGATGCCCCCCCTCCTGCTCAGATGCCCCCCTCCTGCTCAGATGCCCCCTTCCTGCTCACATGGCCCCCTCCCGCTCAGATGCCCCCCTAGCTCAGATGCCCCCTCCTGCTCACATGTCCCCCCTTCCTGCTTCCCTGACCTGCCTGCTGCTCTGTTTCGTTCTGGTTCTCGATCTTCCTTCTCCCTCAACTACAGTGATTGTCTCGTGCTTCAAAGTCGAACCATGTACTCAACGTCCCACTTGAGTGTTTGTGGGAACCTTGACTGGCCGTCGGCACCTGGCCCCTGGCCCCCTGGCCCCCGGCGGCTCCCCGTGCCCATGTGTGCCCCCCACGCACCCGCCTCCGGAGCCGCGGGGCCAGGACCACGGCCGCCTCTCAGTGGCACAGCGGATGGCCTGTACCTGGGCTCCCATCTCTGCCCTGCCCGAGCCTCTGTCTACGCGGCCCCCCAGAAGCGTCGCCTTCTGCCTGAAAGCCCGGCAGTGGCTGGTGCCCCAGCGAAGTGGGGGAGAACCTCCGGCCGTGGGCGCCCGAGGCACCGAGCTCCTCCCGCCACCTCGGGGCGCGCAGGTGTCCAGGCCCCGGCCCCCTCTCCTGCTAAGGACGGCCTCTTGCCCACCCCTCACACCCAAAGCCACGGGAGCCCTGGCGCCCTCCTCCGTCGGGGCAACCGTGCGGGCCCCGGGGCCCTGGTGGCCATTGGCCCTCGCGTGCGGGGCCCTCGGGAGCCCTCGGGGGCCCTGGGCCTGGTGTCTGGGCCTCTGCTCTTCTGCGGGCACCAGGCGCAGTGTGAACACTGTTCTTGGGTGAACAGTGACTTTTGTTTCCTCGTTTGTTTTGGAAGACAGCGGAGCTGGAAGGAAGCGGCCCTCGTGTCTGTGGGCCTGCGCCCTCCTCGAGGGACCGGCCAGTCCAAGTGGCCCAGGACTGTGCCCTGCTGGCCTGTGTGGCCCGCCTCCCAGACACATGAGCTTGTGTGTGTGTGTGTGTGTGTGTGTGTGTGTGTGTGTGTTTTTCCGGAGGCTTCCGAGGAAACTCTTCCAGAGAGCAAGGAAAGAAGCTAGTCCTGCGGCATCCTGCCCAAATAAATCAGCTTAAGAAGAGCTTTGCATCCCTTTATCGGATGGCCTTTAGAGGTTCGTGAATAAACATGCCGAGTGGGTACGGGCGGGAATAAATAATGCACGGCCTCCCGAATGAGCCGTATGAGAGCACAGCCGATCCGGTCATATTTTATTAATCTCTGTGTTGAAGAAAATCAATTTGAGAAACTTTCCAGGGCAATCCTGGTGCTGAGCTGACCCCCCCCCCCCCCCCCGCCTCCACGCGTAAAGTCAGGTGATTCTCTTCCGACCGAGCAGCTGCTAACTCATCCTTCGTCGTGCTGGGCCGACTCCTGGAGGATCCCCGCTGCGGTTACTCTGCAGGACTTGCTCTCGGGTCCTCTTCAGTGTGTTTCCGGCTTGTTGGTATTTTTCTATTTATTTATTTTGGAAAGAATGAGAATGAGCGCTGGGCGGGGCGGGGGGTGCAGAGGGAGAGGGAGAGAACCGTAAGCAGACTCCTTGCTCGGTGCAGAGCCCAACGCGGGGCTTGATCTCACGACCCCGAGATCATGGCCTGAGCCGGAGGCAAAGCGGGTGCTTAACCGCCTGAAGCACCCAGACGCCCCTCTGTGTGATTGACGATGGCTCTGCGCTTCTGATCGCCAGAACGACATTTTGCATTAGACTTGAGTTCTCTTCCTTTGTCCCTGCCCTTCTCAAATGTCCTCGCTGGGCAGCCCCCACGCTCCGAAAGCCTTCGTCCCTGTGCTGCCCCCGCGTGAGGTGATGATGTTATTTCTGAGAAAACAACTTCTGTTACAGAGGTGTTCTTCGGGAACTTTACCCAATTCCAATTTCTTAAACATTCAGCTAAGATATCTAAACCTACGTGAGACGGCTTTGTGCAACTGTTCATCAGCACATGAGGATATATTTTCAAATTATCTCAAAATATTCCAACATATTTGTCATCATACACAACAGGATAGCAGGTGTTGCTGGCGATTCCAGTAGGATTAATTTCTCTAACATCGTTATAGGATCTCTTTACTGTATGAAGGTAGGCAAAGTGTAACCAGTAGCTCAACAGTGCTTGCTTTTTTTATTTTCCCCCAAAATTCATACGGTGGCAGAAACTTTTCTGTCTTACCTATGACGGCAGTTCTCTGCAGTTTAGGGGTAGGGGTCTCACTGAACTAAGCCATTCGAGATATTTGGGGTTGTTAGAGCGAATCGTAAAAGTGATTCTCCCTTCATGGAGAACTTTCAAGGAAAGCTCTTTCCAAGGAAAGCATTCTCTTCCGTGCTCTTGTTTCCGTGCTGTGGTCCACATTCCAGAGCTCCTGATTCAGCCTTCCTGAAGACTTCATTCTTTTCTCATAAACCGATGAGGCTATGGCATCAAGCTGCTCTTGACCGTGCTCCCCAGCTGAGGAGAAAGCCAGCGTCGCCCAATACGCCATTGGGGGACACGCGGGGAGAGAATCCAAGTGCATATCCAGTGTGAGCGTTATGACCGAAATGGATGGATTCGGGAAGGAGAGGGCACTCACTACAAAGTAATGTTCTAAATCAGACTCACAAATTTCTCTTAATGAGTAGATTGACTAAATATTTCATTTTCTGTGATTCTTAGTGCAAAATGCCCTTTGCAGAGTTCTACCTCAGTCTTCGTTAAAAATGTCACTGCCAAGTCAAGGCTCATAGTCCTATTCACGAACTTCACCGGTGACGGGAATTTATTTACTGGAAAAGGGTGAAACAGTCGCAACGGCGTGAGCCGGGGTGTGCGGTTAAATGCTGTGGGTGGATATTGTCAACCGGCAAAGCTCAGTTTTCATCTCACAACTCAAGTGTTTTATTCTTAAGAACAATAATCCAAATAATCGAAGTAAATTAAATCTTGGCGAAAAAAAATATGAGAAGTCATGTCGTAGTTCATCTTCATATGAATAATTAAGGCAGCCATTGCTTCTTGATTATAAAAGAAAGACTTCCAGGAGTGTCAGCCCTGGTACTCATGCCAGTCGGTCCTCCACGTCTCCTGGTTGTGCAGCTTAGCAACTGTGGACGCGAAGGGGAGCCTGCCACTCTCCCAAGAGTAAGGATGCTTTCTGGGTGAGGAACAAATGAGAAGTAAGCAAAAAAGGGCATTTTGGAAATGATGGCAAACATAATCAGCACAAAAACAGAACACAAAAGAATCTCTTTCAGATTCTAAACTCTTTCTATACCATTTTTCTTTAGTTGTTTAATTTCTGTTTTCATCTTAAAACCAAGGTCTCTGTGACTCTGTTGAGAAAGTAAGATAATGACCTTCCTTTGAAAATAAAAATACTCCCCTGATATAAAATATTGGAAGTAGGAGAATGGATTGTATTGTTAACAATTTCTCAAAGACTGTGTGGTGTTGAGATTCTAATACCGTGCCAATCATTAATTATGCCCTTTTTTTAATCCTCACTCAGATACATGTTTGTTTTTTTTTTAACTGGGGAAGATAGACTCTGATCTAAAAACTATCTTTCTAAAATTCTTTTAGGGGTATTTGGCTGGCTCAGTCAGTAGAGCCTATGGCTCTTGATCTCAGGGTGGTGAGTTTGAGCCCCATGTTAAAAATAAAATCCTTAAAAAAATAAAATAAATCCTATCTTTTTAAAAATGGAGCAATAATACCATAGTGAATTTCTTCACTATGCTCAGGAATATTCCAGATTTTAGTAATATTTTTCATATGGTTGTTGCATCGAAATGTGTAGCTGTAGGTTAGATAGAGGTGACCTCCTTCGGATGGGAAGTCTCAACTCCCCGCCCCCACCACCACCAAAAGGAAAAGAAAGCGTGAATGAGGCACCTTGAATATATAAAGAGCTTTCTATAAGTTATGTGAAGCTACTAATAATTTTAAGGAAAAAAGAGTATGTCTGCCAGAGACAAATCTATTTTAGATATTCAACATATTGCAAAGACTTTAGTTTCCTAGGGGTGTTGGCCACGGTACGACGAGCAGTTTCCTACCATGGATACTGTAACCGCCATGCTTTCTGGTTGGGTCTTTCTTTGATTCCTCTGCTTTTGATATGGAATGAATCGTCGTCTTGTTGGACCTGAAGGGGAGCAGTAACCATTACTCTAGAGGCTGGAGATTAGAAATATAAAATCGCATCATTTTGAGTCTGCTACTTATCATTAATTATAATAATAAACGAGACCTGTAATACTAACAGAAAAAGATCTGTGACTTACGTTGGCCATTAACTAGCTGTGTGATCCTGGGCGAGTGGCTTTACCTTTGTTCTCAGTTTACGTAAAATGGGGATTTGGACTAGATTGTTTCTAAAGTACCTTTTCTTAACCTTTAATATTCTCTAGTCCAAACAAATACCCACTGTATATGCTATGGTTCTATCATAGTGTATTATGATTGTGCTCTTCCCTACAACTACTGGCCCATATGTCACTGGTGGGAAAGTGCAAGAGCATGTGGGATGAATGGTCGCCCTCATTACATCTGATCCCCGCTGAGTCAGTGACACGATTTAAGGATTCACTTGTGGAAATTGATCTTACGGGGGTGCCCGGGGCGGCTCAGTCTGTTGGGCATCCCACTCTTTGTTTCGGTTCAGATCATGATGTCTTCGTTTGAGATTGAGCCCTGTGTTGGGCTGGGCATGAGCCTGCTTGAGATTCTCTCTCTCTCTCTTTCCCCCACTGTCCCTCCCCACCTTAAAAAAATGATCTTACAGATACTGAAACTGAATTATATGATTTTGGTCTCACTTGGTGTCCTAATCAAAAATTCTATGCACTGTCTTTCTTGTCTTTTAAAGGAGACCTTCGAAATTGCATATGTTCTAAAATTTTCTAAATTAGTAACAAAATATATGAATATAATCTGCCCAGTTTTTCTAGAGAACCAGAGAGAAAATATATTCTCCAAAATGGGCCTCCGCTGATAAGTTATGAGGGGGTAGTTGTGTCTCTGTGCATGTGATAAACCATCCTGGGCCTGCCCTCCCTCAGAGCCCAGCTGGTGAGTTTCTGGGAAGTCCGTCCTCCTAACAGCTGATAGCGAGATGTTGCTCCCTGAGCCCTTATGTGCCGGGGATGCTGCTAAGCATTTTATACAAATTATCTCTTGTGATGCTCACAGCAGTTGTGCACGTCGGTATTATCATCCCTATTTTGCAAAATGAGGCTCTGAAATGTCCCACCGATTTCCCAGGTTATACAGAAAATGCCGTCGGGACTGTCACTGAGGCCCAGCTACACTGAGGCTTCTGACGCTGAGCGCCACGAGCGCCCGTCGGAGGACACAGGCCTGTGGCCATGAGGGCACACGCGCACACTGCACGAGTGTCGTCTCCATCGGGCTGTTCGCACAGGGCCCTGCAGGAGGGACACCTCCCACCCAGCACAGCTGCCTGGGAATACACTCGCCCTGTTTGGCGTCTTGGCGTCGCCCACTCTCCCCCTTCCCGGCCTCTTAACGTCGTGGGGGGGGCAGCTTTAGGGGTCACCCGCAGTGATAGCGGCCAACCTCGGCGCCTCCTCTGAGTCTCTGACTTGGAAGTCCCCCCGCCCACCTCCCCTGGCCTCGGCCCCCAGGGGCTTGTGCAGGTGACCGCATCTGGCCTCCTGGCTCCTTCCTCCCCCCGCCCCCCGGAGCTTGTCCTTCCCCGGGCACAGCTCTGCCACCAGCAGGCCCCGCCCCATCCCTGGCAGATGCTCAGGACGGTCCAGGTTCCGAGGCCACCGCGGCCAGCCAAGGCCTGCCCGCCCTCTCCTCTCACTTCGGCTTTGCCCGCAGTGCCCAGGGACACGCTTCATTTCTCCTCGTGCGTGTGGCGGGAGGGGCATCGAGCGTCACTCCAGCCATTTAATACTTGGAGGAGGTACGTGGAGGCACAAGTTGCCTCATCCTGCTGTTTGCAAAGCGCGCTTAGCTCTGGTCCTTCTGTTGCAAAACTCGTCAAAGAAATTTGTTGAAGAATAAATTATCCTTCGCTAGGGACGTAACCTCCTAAAAAGCAACAATATGGTAATACGATTTCCAAAAATATCAATAGTGCTTCTCTCGAGCCCTCTTCTTATCTTCAAACCACTTTGTTGATTTTTTTTTTCACTCTAAACATCTTTCCGGGGAGGGAAAACCCTAGAAAATTTGCTTCCATCAGATAAATCTTGCTCATCAGTAAAGTTGCTTCGAAGCCGATGCAGCTGTCAGAGGAGGTTTCACTCTCTACGTGGGAATGTTTTCCAGGTAGAGCTGGCGCAGGAAGCACAGGGGCCGCTTAGGGACCACGCACCTGGCGCCGGGCCGCTTCTCTGCCTAAGGGAAAGCGCCGAGGACCTACCTGCCTCCCGCAGGTGCTCACAGGAGACGCTGTGAATCGTGTGCGTTCCTCCTGGGCTGCGGCGGACGGGCCTCGGGGGACCCCGGGGACAGCAGGCAGGAGGCCGAGCAGCAGCACGCTGTTCCCGCGACAGCGGCCTGGCTCCCGTCTGTCCCTCCGGCACCCGTCTGTCCATCCATCCATCCATCCATCCATCCACACCCCCCCAACTCTGCTCGCTTTCTTCCGTCCGTCCGTCCCCGTCCACGTCTCCTATGGTACAAAGAAATCTCCCCTTAAGCAGCCTGCTTTTCCCTCCCTCGTCCATGCTCTGCTGAATCACGTCTCACGGACTGTAAAGCTCAGCACAGATCCGTGGAGCTGGCTGCACCGGCTCGCGGGGAATGTGAGCTTGTGTGGGCCGGACACCTGAGCCACCCTCTGACACCGTCCTCTCTGCACCGTGTCTCCCACGTT
Source organism: Vulpes lagopus (assembly GCF_018345385.1). Lineage (NCBI taxonomy): Eukaryota > Metazoa > Chordata > Mammalia > Carnivora > Canidae > Vulpes > Vulpes lagopus. Next base: position 1,082,913 of record NC_054826.1, on the reverse strand, counting down.
TTCCAGACTCAGCGACCATGTAATGCAGTTTGCTGGCCGAGGAGATGACCCATGGCCCATCCTGCATGTCTCCGCTGTTAAGTTTCCCAGGAAACTAAGTTCAATTATCTTGAAAAGAATCAAGCTCCTTCCCACACGCTCCTTTCTTTTGCTTTATGTTCAGAAGAGAATACAACTAAAATGCCAACAGTCCGGGCACAGCGTCTGTTCTAGTCTTCAGTGCGATAGGCTAGAAGAGGGCTTCAGGACCTCGGCACCTGCGACGTTTTGGGCCAGATACTGTTCTGCGGTGGGGGCTGACTTGGAGATTGTAGGGTGTTGAGCAGTGGCTCTGGCTCCTGGGCCCCAGATGCCGGGAGCTCCATCTCCAGGAACGACAAGCAAAACCGTGCCCAGATACCGGGGAGTGGGTGCGGCAAAACCATCCTTGGTTGAGAACCGCCAGACTTGAAGCAGAAAGCTGACGGGACTTCGGGATCCTTCCATGCCACCGCAACAAGTCAGTCACATACAGAGACAAAGCAAAACCCAAGCCGCGGTTACTGACCCAGTGTCTCTCGAGTGGCCGCCACGCGCCACCGCGCTGCCCGGGAACCGAGACTCGACGTCAGTGAGGCCCGGCCCCGTGTGCAGAGAGCTCATTGAGGTCGTCGGGGGACCGGTGTGTAACGGGTCACGCGCAACAGGACGTACGGGGAGAAGACAGTCATTCTGCCAAGTTCTACGAAGCCGACTCTCACCGACCCCGCTTTCCCCTTCTCAGATGACTCCCAGCTTCCTGCCTCCCCAGGCCTGTTCCGTAGAACTGGGCACCACAGAAACATCTCTTGCTCGTCCTCCCACCTTAGAGCCTTGTTCACGTTGCTCTTGCTTAGGCTTTCGCTCAGACTCTCCCATCTCTGCATTCTCCCGCCATTGGCAGGCCTCCCTGTCTCTCCCAGGAAGCCCTTCCCGATTGCTTTGGCTTAGGCCCATGACGGTCCACCAAACCCCCTCCAGGACACAACCCCTGCGCGCAGCTTGTGGCGTGAGGACAGGCAGTGCCGTTTGTACCGCGTGTGGCCCCCTGCCTGCCAGGCATCGGTCTAATGGCTCGGGAGGGCGTGGGCTACCTGAGGTGCAAGCCAGAGGTGAGCCTAGATTATTCGCACGAGCGGCCAAGCGAGTCACTCTTTGACTGCCGTCGGCTCGCAAAAGCTGGTGCGGGAGGAGAACTCAAAACCATTAGGAAAGGGCAGTGGTTGAGGCCGACCTGAATCCAGAGAATGACAGGCACCTGGTCCCCTGTGCGGCACCTTCTTTTCCACCTGATGAACTTCCGCCGACGCTTCAAAACCCCAGCGCACAGGTCACCTCCTCCTCTGTGCTTTCCGTCGCTTCCAGTTTTGCAGAGTGTCTCTGCTGTGACAGCGTCGTCGTGTGCAAGCCATGACTGCGGGGCGGTCCCCGGCGGCCCCTGGCCGTGGGTCAGACCCCTCACTGGACGGGCAGGCGGTGGAGCAGGGGCGGGTGCATCTCGTGGGAGCGCCCTGGCCTCGCTGTGCGTGGCGTCGCACGTGATGGATTCCCCATCAGAATGTGAGTGAGGGGAGGATCTCGGTAGTGAGGAAAGGCTTCTTCTTTGTTATTCCTATAAAGCCCCTATTAATAGAAAACTAAGGGCGAGTGAGGAATTCCTGGAATCGGGGAAGGCATTTGTGTGTTTTATTCAAGTTTCACTCAAAATAATAAATAAATCTGAGAAGCTGTCCTAGCTATGCCCCCCTTCCCCCCCTTCCCCTCTTGCTGAATCTCACTTAAGAGATTTCCTACGTCCATGGACAGGATTTCTTCACAGTCAAGCAGAGGGGTGTGCTGGTGATGGCAGCATGTGAGGCAGCGGGACGTGGTTTGGGGTGTAACTGGGGATTGGGCAGAGCAGCCTTGCCCCCCCCCACCCCGCCCCCCCCCCCACACACTCCAGTGATCATTCTTCCATCAGACTTCATCTAGAAGCATCTAGAAGCAGGCAGCTCGGGGATTTCCCTCTCTCAGAGAAGTTCTCAATTAGGGCTCTTTGGCCTTTGTGATAATAATCAGAGCCAAGTAGGCAGTGGTCCTGTGCCCTCTGTCTGCCTGTCTGCTTGTCTGTCCGTGTACTCTCATTTCATCCTTACCACGACCTTTGACATAGCTTCTATTACCTCTATTTAAATGAGAAAAAACAAAAAAAAGGTTCTTCGTGTCCCAAGCCACACAGCAGAGAGGTAGAAATATGGGACCCTGTATTCAAATCTCATCCCAGGGCCCAAACTCTCCAGCGTGTACCTTCGTGGGCATTGGAAAGCTAAGCAGAGTGAATTTGGGTAGAAGGCCTCCTTACAGGCTCTGTCCCAGGTTGCACTAGGAATTATGTTTGATTAACAAATTAAACACATTTCAAGTATTTTATGATAAAAGATAGCACACACCAACCAAGCAAGTATTGCTGAAAATTTTTCACTCATTTTGCTATCTTAAGGATTTTTTGAGGAGTTGAAAATAGTTCATTGAGGGGCACCTGGGTGGCTTTGGCTTAGGTCCTGACCTTGGGGTCCTGGGATCGAGCCCCCATGCCGGGCTCCACGTTTAGCAGGGAATCTGCTTGAGCTTCTCTCCCTCTCCCTCAGCCACTCCTCCTGCTAGCGTTCTCTCTCTAAAATAAATAAATAAATCTTTAAAAAAAATTTTAAACTATAGCTTACATACCACTAAAATAACCCATTTTTTTGTGCACAATTCAATGATTTTTAGTAAATACATTGGCTTGGGCAACCATCCACACATTCCAATTTTAGATAATTTCCATTGCCCCAAGAAGTCCTCATGCTTTTATTTATTTATTTATTTATTTATTTATTTATTTATTTATTTATTTTTCCTCATGCTTTTAAGGACAATTTGTTTTGGGACCCCTCGGTGTCATGGCGAGGATATGGGGGAGGGTTAGAGGCACAGTGGGAAGGTAAGGTTACATAATAAAAAGGGGTATCTGAGAGAATTATAGAGCAGGAAGGACCTTTACAGGCGCTTTAATTGAAATCTTCATTTTAAAAGTGAGGGTGAGAAGGGTTGAGAAGTTGGGGAACCCGAGAGTGAGTTGGTGGCACATCGAGAGTCTGATTTTCTGATCCTCAGCCTGTTGCTCCTGCAGTTGCCACGATGCAAAGAATCATCAGTGGAGGGAGCGGCTCCACTAGTGTCTTGTGTTGAAAGAGCTATCCCGATAGTGGTTTAAAATAATCATTTTCTTTTGCTCGTGACCTTGTGGTTGGAAAGGCTTCAGCTGGGTGGCTGTGATCGCTGTGGTTTCCGAGGAGGGTCTGGGGCTGGAGGAGCCACTTCCAAGATAGCTTCTCATTCACATGTCTGGTACCCCAGCACCCTTTGGTCTCCCTCTTCACGTGGCATCGTCCTTACCCAGGGCTTCTCGGGGCTCGAGATCCTTACAGCGTGGCGGCCTTGAGGTGGCCACGTCCCTCCCAAGTAAAAGCTGCCCTGACAGGTACCGTCTGTGCTTGGAATTTTTTTTTTTTTTTTGTACTTGGAATTGATTTAGGGTCATTTCTGACATAATCTGCTGCTTAAAGCCTCCATTACTCAGGGAGCAGAGAAAGCGGTTCTCCTTGACGGGGATTGGCAAGGCAAGGCCACGTGGCAGAAGAGCATGTGGGGTGGGCCGTGTTGTGTCCCTCCTTGGGAAACACCAGGAGCAAGAGCAGAACCGGGCAGGTAAACCCCTCAGGGTCATCCTGCCATATTCAGACCTGGTTCTTCCTTGTGATTGTCTGGTTGGCATTGCCTGATAGCACAAAGCTCAAACTCTACAGCCAGTCCTGGAAGCCCCTCAGGAGCTGGCTCCCAGCACTTGCCCATACGGGTTCCTCTCTCCAGCAACAATAAAAAATCTCATTATTTTCCAGACTCATCAGCTCCTTTGCACATGCTTCTTCCTGCCTGCCTTTCCCATCCCCCCCCACCCCAAGTCTTCAGCGTACTCTCCACTGAACAGATGCTTCCTGCCCATCTTTTCTAACTCAGGTCACCCATTGCCTTGTCTTAAAAGCCTTCTGTGTTTCTTTTAACTTTTAAAAATTAATTTATTTTAAAACATTGTTTAAAAGATTTTATTTATTGATTTGACAGAGAGAAAGCACAAGCAGGGGGAGCAGCAGAGGGAGAGGGAGAAGCAGATCCATGCTGAGCAGGGAGCCCGACATGGGCTCATGAGCTGAGCCCAAGGCAGATGCTTAACCAACTGAGCCCCCCAGGCGCCCCTTGTGTTTCTTTTTAATGCTTAGATAGTGATTCCTTTGAGAATAGGGTTTCTCCTCAGCCTACTTAACTGCTGTAGGGCCTGGCATGTAATAGGCAGCTGGTACGTATATGTTGAAGGGATACATTTAGACATATCATAAATTTAAAGCGGGTTCTGGTCTGTGCACACCTTGATGGTGGTGGTGTCATCTCATGGTGATGAGGAGGGTCTGGGGCTAGAGGGAACTGAGGCGAAGCCCAGGGCCATGGAGTAGACACTGTGCGTTTAATACTCAGTGTGACGGGCTGGCCTCCTATTACGGATGCCACTTCATGGCCTCATGGGCTTGCAGCCACTCCTTCAGTCCCCAGAACCCGGTGAAGAAGGAGAGCAAAGCATGGAGTGTCGCTACATGGAGTGTCTGAGAGACCACGTCAAATGTCATTTTGTAGAGAAGAACACTGAGATCCTTATGAAGATAGTTCCACCTGTTATTAGAGCCGGTTCACAGCTGTGTTTGTCCCAGCACATTACGCTGTCTCCCGTAGCTAAGAGAAAGCCACTTGGTAAAGAGTCTGCACAAACTCCATGGAAGAGGTGATGCACAGGTGTGATGGTCCCTAATTCCCAAGGGCACTGTTCTCACCACCAGAGTACCCAGAGCCTGGGGGACTTGAGCTCAGGTATCTCAAATGGGAGGATAGTTGCTTGCCATGACAATTCTCCAAAATCAAGACTGAAAACAGCAACAGTCCACTGAGAGTTTAAGTAAACTTTAGCAAAGGTAGCTTTCAACTCTTTGTGGAGAAAAACACCTAAATGTGGTTATGGCCACCTACTAATTATTTGGATAGAAGTCTCCCAGGGAATCTGGTTTCAAACACAATATTGAATATTGAGAAGAATAATGAGCTAAAAATGGATTATAACCAGGCGCACTCTTGATTCATATGGGACGAAATCTAGTTACTAAGACGAAACTCTATAAGGCAGTTGGGACTTGGAGCAGGTTTCCCTGATTGGAAATAATAGACCTGCACCTGCTTTTGTTATAGAAAGAATTAGCAGAAAGGGAGAAAGCAATATAAGCTCTTGAACACCGAAGAGCTAAAGTGTATTTCCACCTTAACTTTCAAACTGTGAAGTGAGGATTAACAAGCCTCCGACAATGATGGCATATTCTATCACAATCACAGCAACTGAACAAGAGAGAACATTGAGAGATGAGATGGGGGATAGTTCTGGAAGAATTAAGAGGAAAAAAAGGGGAGACTCCATGTGCTCTTGCTTACATGAGACCCGGAATCTTTGGTGTCTCTGCTGTGGACCCTGTGCCCTGTAGTTGCTAAAGTGATGCTTGTTAGCTCAAGCGTCATTGCGTCTGCTAATGGTCACTTGAGAGATGTTTCCCAGACAGACCCTTGCAATTAAGGACACTCATCTCTTGTAAGAAAACGTTTCACAGCGTCCACCTCTTTGATCTACCATCGTCCTGTGAGTCTGGAGACAGCCAGATAGGGTCTTCGCCAGGACTTCGTCTCCTATTCTGGAGATTTGGCATTGGGATACAGGGTCGCCTTTATTCGAGGGCCTTTTCTGGGCACACATTTCTTTAGAAGGCTTGTCTCCCTTGTGTAGTTAGTGTCCTGGTCCCCGGACGTTCACGGGTGCCCCCCTCCCATGCAGCATCCCTTCCCACCCCACACCTCTGGGCTCTGCTAGTTTTGCTTCCCAGTAACCAAACCTTTACTTTACATTCATTTCCTCCCCGACCCCCTCTGCCAGAACTACATTTTCAAACTTTGCAGACTTTCTGGTCACTTTGGCCTCCCTGACTCTGGGTGGGTGATCCCGCTGCTGCCTTCTGTGGCCTTGGACCAGTTTTACCTTTGTCCCAATTCATCCGGGACTTTATTCTCCTGACCCCAAAGTCAAAGTGCAGCCTTGCCTATTTCTGCATCTAGCGCAGTTGAGCCCAATTGTCTTGAGGAAAAGTGGGAAGAACCTTCTTACCAGAGGAAAGTCTTAGAGGCCGTCTTCTCCCAGGGGCTTTATTCTGGGGAAAGAACATTTCTCTCCTACTTCATTCCATCTCAGGACCAAGACCCATAGTCCTTGACACTCATCCCAGGAACCCCCAAGGTGGCCCTCCCCATGAGGTGCTCAGTTTCTTCTTGAGCTGCAAACCGTGTTGAGTAAGATCTCTGTGGTCCTGGAACATGGCTTGTCAAACCTCTTGGTATCTCCAGGTTTCCAGAAGAAAAAAACTTCATCGGTGCTCTGAGGTCTGTACAATAAAATGAAACCCTCATGACATCCCTTAGGACACATGGGGAGCTGCCCACCCACTTCTTTGCTTTTCTGTTGGTCACGTGATCTAGTCCCAAGCACTTTAACTAAACAAAGTGATGTTCTGTGGCCAAGACACGGTACCTCGCAGGAGAGACACTCCCACCAGCCAAGGGAATGGCGGGAAAGATTGTTCCCTACGAGAGAGTCTGGAGGGTTTTCTGCTGAACTCTTGCAGAAATTGCAACCAATGCTTTGGAGATTTGCTTTTCATTTTTAATCACTGTGAGTTAAAATTAGATTGATAATGTCAACTCTGATTAGTGATCGTTCTAAACCAGTGGCCTCTGTTTTGAAAATGTAAGCAGTAACAAAGAATCTTATTTTTCTGATACTGCTTTTCTTCTGCTTTAACTGTTTTTCTTCTGCTTCTGAGTTAAAGTTAAATTAATGAGTTAATTTAGGTTAACTGTAGAACCTAAATTATTTGGGGAGAATAATTATCTGAATAATAGTGAGTCTTCATAATGACCATTTATTTAGGTCTTCTTTCATTTCTTTTAGTAGCGATTTGTAGATTATCTTTAAAACATTTTAGTCCTAAGTAATTTATGATTTATGATATTTTTTACATAGTATTGTTTTTTGTAATTTCATTTTCCAACTCTTTGCTGTTGGTGTTTTGTACAATTGGCCTTTGTTTATTGACTTTGTATTTGGAGGCTTTACTAAATTAATTTCCTAATTCTGTTAGGTTCTCTGGTAGATTCCCTAGGATTTTCTACATAGAGAATCATGTCATCTTCAAATAGAAATAATTTTATATTTCTTCCTTTATAGTCTTTATACCATTTTTATTTTCTTGAATTATTCCCTTGACTAAGACTTCTAGTTCCCTAGTGAATAGGAATAATAAGGGTGGACATGTCTGCCCAGTTCCTGATCTTAGGGTGAAAAGCATTTTTTTTCTCCCCATTAACTATCTAGCTTTAAGTATTTTGTAGATGCCCTTTTTGGGTAAAGAAGTTTTCTTTCTGTTCCTAGTTTTCATCATGAATGTTTGTCATATAATTTTACTGCATCTTTTAAGAGGATCTTTTTCTTTTTTTAGTTTCTTAATATCATTAATTAACATTGATTGACATTCTGTTATATCAACATTTCAAGCCTAGGATAAATCCTACTTATTCAGGATGCACTATTCTTTTTATATACTGCTGGATTTGATTTGCTTATATTTTGTAGAGGATTAATTTTCATTTATTCTCTTTTTTTTAAAATATATATTTTTTTTAATTTTTATTTATTTATGATAGGCACACAGTGAGAGAGAGAGAGAGGCAGAGACACAGGCAGAGGGAGAAGCAGGCTCCATGCACCGGGAGCCTGACGTGGGATTCGATCCCGGGTCTCCAGGATCGCGCCCCGGGCCAAAGGCAGGCGCCAAACCGCTGCGCCACCCAGGGATCCCAATTTTCATTTATTCTCATAGTGAATATTAGCCCTTAATTTTTTTATAACCTTTTTCTTTTTCTTTTTTGGGTTTTGGTATGAGGATTTTGCATGACCTTATAAAATAAGTTGGGAATATTTTGCCCTCTTTTATTTCTGATAGAGTATATATAACTTTGATATTATTTTTTTCAAATGTTTGATAAAATTCTCCAGTAAAACCATCTGGTCCTTGAGGTGTTTGTTCATTTGTTTGTGGAAGGCTTTTAATTATAAGTTCAATTATTTTGTAAAGGATTAGTTATAAATTCTATTTCTTCTTGAGTCAGTTTTGATAAGTTATGTTTTATCTATTTCATTTATGTTATTGAATTAATTGGCATAAGGAGCAGTTTTTTTATACCTCCTTTTGCATTTATTCTTTAGCCTTGCTAGAGTTTTATCAGTTTTTATAATTATTTTAAAGAAGCAATTTCATGTTTTCCTATTTATTTTCCCTGAGTTGTTTAGATTTCACCTTTCTCAAAAAAAAAAAATTTCACCTTTTTCAGGCAAAGCAAAATTTTTTTGTCTGATTTTTATTTCAGTTCTGATAAGTTTATGAAGATGCTTTTCTAGCAGAGAAGACCCACACCAAAGCATGAAATCATGTTTAATATGCAGCTTATAAATACAACTCTACAAAGAATGGGCATATAATTAACTGAATGTTGTATCCACATGTCAGGTTGATTACACATAGAGATGTTTCTGCCAGTATTTCAAATCCCAACTTATAGTGGTTCAATTTAAACACCATCTAAAAATGATTGAAAATAGGTTTTAGCTAAATTCATTTTTCTGAAGAGGACATTTCTTAAGAGCAGGTGTTCTCTCCTGTGACACTGGTAAGTAATCCCACCTGTCATATTGCATGCTATAAGTCATCACACCACAAAACTATTAGCTTATGATTCATATCTGGCCTGCCTTTTAAAAACAAAGGTGAAACAGTACTTTAGAATGAAGGATTTAATGCACACTGAACGAATCTACTTTCTTTGAGTTCAATTTCATTCCCTCTGAGCATGTGTTATTTTCGGGGAGGAAATTGGGTTCTAAATTGAGAAGGTACATTAACTATTTCAGACAATGGAATGACAGGTACATCTTTCTAAATAGCTTCCTGGAGACCTGATGGAGTATATGCCTTTCTCCAGTTCTTATCTTACTGGCTGGAAGTGATTTATATGAGGAGATGACTTGGTCTTACCTTGGCTTGGGCTCCTGTCATTTCTTAACAGAAAATTCCCAGCTTATTCTTTCATCCTTCTTTCTCTGTGGAAGTTATAAATCTGTGTTACTTAGTTAGATTTCATTGGGAAAGGCAACCATTTTGCCGTGGTTTCAAAGAAGTCTGTGGTAATTACTGGGGTAGTTATTTAATTTCCCATGAAGAATCTCACACTGACATGGACCGTCACACACAGTGATACCCAATTCCAGGCCATGTGCGTTGTCTGTGTCTTTTTAGGCCTGGTGGACCTAACTTGGTGCATCTCTGAACAGCTTGTATAGTGAGAATATTAAGTAATTTCCAAAGTGAATTTATTTAATTCCTCTCAAACTTTAGTAAAATGAAAGAGGTCTCTCTGCTTGAGATTGTCTTCTTTATGTTAATATTCATTTAACAAATTGCAGCTTTCAGACTGAGGAAGTATTTGAGAACGCCATTTAGAAAATGATTGGTCCCATTTCGTTGGCACTCTGCTCTGCTCAACTGCTTTTTGCATTTGTTGACTTTTCCCTAACTGTACAACCACCTTTTAGAGAGGTATAATTATGCCCAGTTTGTTTTTGCTTTCAGATGTAGGATGTGTCAGTGTATGTAGGTGGAGAGAAGAGCATTTTAGAAAGTACTTGGGCTTTGAAAACTGATCAGAATTTAAATTCTTGCTTGTCTACTTGCTGGTGGTTTGGCCAGAGCTGGAACTTGATCCTCTAGTGAGGATAGAATGGACGTGCAGAGAATGACGTTGCGGCAGTCAGATGATGGAAACCGAAGTCAGGACACCAAGCAGTCAAGCATTTTCTGAGACTCAGCTTCTGCCTTCATGAGTCTTGCAGTCTGTAGACAAAGGGAGAGAATCGTCTGGGATGCAAGAGAAATCCGCACTAAGCAGAAGTATAAACAGTGGTTTATGGGGTCCCGATAGAGGGATTCTGCACTAGGAGAGATTGGGGCATGAGAGCCAGTTATGGGTGGGTGAGAGATTTCCACCCAGGAGAGAGGGGAGAAGGGCATGGCCCGCTGAGAAAGGAAAGTGCCCAAAGGCAGAGAGGGACCAAAATGAAGAGTACATGGCATTCGGGACAACACAGGGAGGCCGATTAAGCAGAATTGGGGAATGTACAAGTCCCTCTCCACCTCCCTCCGTCCCTTCCTCCTTTCTTTCCTTCTTCCTCCCTTCTGTCTTCTTTCCTTCTCTTCCTCGTCATATCCCTCTATCCCTTCCTTCCCTCCTGCAACAGTTATATGCATATATAGTAGATACTGGGGGTATCTACTGAGCTGCATACATAGCCTTCTTTCATGGGGCTCCTTTCATTAGGAGTGTAGACTTGGGGGTGCCATGGGGGATCGGGAAATGACTCGTGGCTAGCAGTCCAGCTGGATAGCTGTTTCAGGAGGCCAGAGAAGACAGCCTTGAAGCTGTTTACCAGGAAAACTGTGGTGTCACCGCAAAGATGGGGTGTATGTAGTTAATTGTCATCAGAGCTCAGTAGAACTATTATATAGTACCGTTGACCCTTGGACGACACAGGTTTGAACTGCATGAGGTCACTTATACGTGGATGTTTGTGGATAAATCCAGTTTAATATTGCAAATGTATTTTCTCTTCCTTATGATTTTCTTAGCATTTCCCCCCTCTAGCTTACTTTATGGTAAGAATGGAGCATATAATACATATAACTTACAAAATAGGAGTTAGTCAACTGTTTATGTCATCGCTAAGGTCTCTTTTTTATTTTTAAAGATTTATTTATTTATTTAAGAGAGTATGCAGACACGCATGGTGAAGGGGGGCAGGGGCAGAGGGCAAGACTCGCCAGGCAGAATCCTTGTTGAGCGTGGATCCTGGATCTAACGACCCTGAGATCACGACCTGAGCAAAAATCAAGAGCCACACACTCAACGACTGAGACATCCAGGCACCCCTGTCATTGCTAAGGCTTCTGGTCAAGAGTGGGCTATTAGTAAAGTTTTGGGGGGATTCAGAAGGTATATATGGATTTTTGGCTGTGGCGGGGGGTTGGCACCCCTAGCCCCTGTGTTGTTCAAGGATCAGCCCTATAATGTAAAAGCATGAACCTAGGAGCCAGACTGCCTGGCTTGTTTGTCCTCTCTCTGCCTCAGGTTACTTATCTTTAAAACAGAGATTATAATAGTACCTTCCTCACAGAGTTGTTGTGGGATTAAATGAATTAGTATGCATAACCTCTTAGAAAAGTGCCTGGGACATATTGGCCATATATAAATATAGACTGATTATTCAACTGCTTCTATACACCAAATGAGGATGAACTTTCAGAAGAGGAACCACTTGGTCCCACTTTTGCTAGAAACAATACATCCAATAGTTGGCGTAGAAGTGAGCGTCTTTTCAGGAATATAAAAGTCAAATACATTCAAATGTTATGGAAAGAAAGAAATAATAGCAATTATTTAGAGTCAATCTGCTTGTTGGTACAGTGCTTACCTTTCTAAACTTGGAAAGAAATTTAAATAACTACATACGCACACAGATACAGACACACATACATACATACATACAACCATATGTAGTAAGTTTTAGGAGTGAAAAATACATTCCACAGCTGACAAATTCTGTTGAAGATTCAGGAATATCTTACAGACTGAAATCCAGGCCTTGGATACCATTGGGATAGAGAGAGAAGCCCCAAGAGACTCATTTTCTATTTTTATTGTCTAAGCTAATGGTCCATTAACACAGCTTCTTGAGGCTGAGCCCCTTAGATCATGCGTGGCTTCCAGGGCAAAGACGCCAGGTGGGTGTTTCTTAGTGGTGGAAAGCAGCATTATTTTTCCTAGGGGAAGAATGTGAAGAATCCCACTCTTTGCACATGGTGGTAACAGTAAGAAAGAGCATTATGTAATGGGCAAAGAAATTACCAAGATGATATCAGCGTTCAAAGGGAAAATCCTTGTGTTCATAATCAGTTTAATGATTTTGGTCTCAATAATGATTTGCCCTCATTAGCTATGCAGTGAAGTGGTGCTAATTTTAAGGTTCATCAGTGTATGAAGAACATCGATGCATTTTCAGACATGCTGGCATATTTGCATTATTACCAGAGTGATATAAAACCAAAAATTTCAGGGAGCTTATTATAGATTGAGCGGTTTATCCTTCTTGAGAAATAAGCTTCAGAAATCTCAAATTATTTCCTATCTCTACCACAAAAAAAAAAAAAAAACAATTTCTATGGTAATAATAAATAAGCATCTCGGTGAGCTGAAATTGAGAATTGTTCTCTTTTTTTATCCCCTAGCTTTCTGGACATAACTTTAAGACACATTAATTCCAACCTGACAGGTATTTGAATTTTAAGCCGTTTTAAATTTGGTGTCATCAAACAAGTGTGAAACACAATGTTTCTTATTCCCGGTAAGTCTGTTCCTTGGCTCATTCTCCTTCCCAGCCGAGGAACAGCTAAGCCTCATGCATCAGAAGCTTCCAGGCCCAGTGTGGCCTGCCGTCATGCCGACTCAGGTATAAACCACCACAGTTTCCCGTGTCCCCGGAGACACCTCAGCCTCATCCCTCCGTCCCGAGCAGCTCACCAAACTCTAAGCGGTTAGTAGGACCTCACCACATAGGCCTGTGGCTACCAGGTTTTTCTAAATTGTCATGCAGGGAGTCTTGGATCCATTAATTAGTAAGCTTAATTGAAGCTAAATATAATTAATTGTACAATATTGAGCTGTCCAAAGTTAACTCCACTGAAATTACAGTATGAACCTGGAACATAAAGGATTTCTAGAAAAGGAAAGTAGATCTCCGTAAGACCATTCTCTCTCTCTCTCTCTTTTTTTTTTTTTTAAGATTTTTATTTATTTACTTGAGAGAGAGCCAGAAAGAAACAGATTCCCTGCTGAGCAGAGTGAGATGTGGGGCTCAGTCCCAGGACCCCGAGATCATGAGCTGAGCCAAAGGCAGATGTGTAAGCAATTGAGCCAGTCAGGTGCCCAATACCATTCTTGATAAATCCTCCTTACTCACCACTGCTCAGCCAAGACTCCTGTGATTCAGACTTAACGTATTTTGGAACATAAGGCTCAGCGTGTGAAAATCTCTCTCTCACACACACATATACACGACTGTGTACCTTTGCCTCATGGATTTAAAAGTATGCTTTGTTCTCGTGTATCTGATGTGATTAATAAATTGATAAAGAGTATTGTAATGCGTACAGACATGGTAGGATCCCTCTGGAATGACTGCTAGTTGGAAGTAGCTTTCTGCGTTGCTTACCATGTTGTTGAATTTCAATGCAAATTTTAGTGAGCCCTGACACTAAACAAAACCAACAAACGGTGACACTTCATACTTGTTCGATGACACCAAAGTTAAAATGGCTTTAAATTCAAATGCCTGGCAGTTTGAAATCAGTGTGTTTAAAATCATGACAGGAAACTGGTAGAAGAAAAATAACTTCAAATACATGCTAGAAATAAATTGATTCGGTTGAAATGATAAAATAATGTCAACAAATTTAATTATTACTCATCCAGAATTGTAAAAGTAAAACCCATTTTTCAGTAAAGGAATCTGCATATTAAACCCTTGTTGTAGAATGCCACCAAACTCTCATTTGGCTCTGAAATTTTCATTTTATTTTATTTTATTTTATATTTTGTTTTATTTTATTTTATTTTATATTTTGTTTTATTTTATTTATTTTATATTTTATTTTATTTATTTTATTTTATTTATATTTTATTTTATTTATTTTTGTTTTATTTTATTTTATTTATTTTATATTTTATTTTATTTTATTTATTTTATATTTTATATTTTATTTATTTTATATTTTATTTTATTTTATTTTATTTTATTTTATTTTATTTTATTTTATGAAAGAGAGAGGGAACATGAGTGATGGGAAGTCGGGGAGAGGGAGGGAGAGAGAGAGAGAGAAAAGCAGACTCCCCATTGAGCAGGGTGCCCGATGCTTGGCTCGATCCCAGGATCCTGAGATCAGGACCTGAGCTGAAGGCAGATGCCCAACAAACTGAGCCACCCAGTCTGTTCTGGTTCTGAAATTTTTAAAGGAAAAATAAATGACTTCAGAGAATTAAATATTTCAAGTCCATTTTTGTATTTAATCTTTAACAAATGTAGAATTTAGTAACTCCCATGCATATGCCAGGTAAGGCGCACATTTAAATACAATGTGCAAATTATCTATGGTGAGAGAAGCAGTGAGGGAGAGAGGGAGGTTATGGGTCGCGATCGACTTGCCATTTGGGATGCACATGTTCAGACCTCAGGTAAGTAAAGAGTTTAAGGAAAATGTCCGATTCGCCCAACGGATACTGATTGTTCAAGCTCATTTGTGTTTAAGGCTCATTTAAACTGTTTAGGAATTCTTCTGACAAGCCATATGTTGCACCAGCCAGAGCTCTTTCACACAGAATGAAATTGCGCAGGTTGTTTTGAGTTTCATTGTTTACTGACAAACCATAATAGCAATTCTAGTTTTCTTTCTGTCTCAATTATGCAAAAGGGAGAACATGACTAATTAATTCTTTCAAGTTGATAACACCCTTGAAAGACTTTTGATCATCTGTACTGTAAAATCCTCACAAACACTGATACTTAGGACACCAAATTATTCTCCCCACTGAATAGTGTGCTACTTATGCATTTGTGAATTTGAAAGATAGTCCGTTTGTTTTCAAGTTCTAAATCTCGACAAAATGGCTTTACAGATTACCCTTTAGATAATTAAAATTCAGCAATATCTGAGTATATGAAATGTACCAATGACGGATAATGAACGATCTTCTAGTTCCCTTATGATTCTAGTGTGTTGCCTTAACGGTTCTATGTAACTTATATATTTGTTTCTTGCATTTTTTGTTTTGCAAAAATAAGAGACAGTTCCCCTTTTTGCAGTTGCCAAATGTGTTGAAGAGCAAAATAAGTTTCCGAATAAAGGAGTCTTCCACACGTATCTTCAGAGTGTATTTAATTTTGTGCATGCGTGAAAGATAATAATGTGATCCCGGGCACTAAATATTCTTCAGCCGTTCACTCTCAGCCCTGTTATCTGGAATAAAACTAGATTAAATTTGCAGAACGGTGAATTACTGAAAACAACGAAGCTAAGGCAATTCATTAATCTTTATCTGCTTGTCTATTTTTTATAGCCTGGATGAAATGGAAAAAAAAAATTCATTTGGGGGCTGATCAGATTGAAAAGGGTCTAATGTTATGAAGAGAAACATGGGGCTGAAAATGTTTTCTTTTTTTTTTTTCTTTTTAAATTAAACACAGCACCTTTTTCTCACATGCCTCTGTTTTTCTTTTAGTGGCAAAGCATTTCTATAACACTGGTTGAGAAAGTTCAGATGATTGCTGTAATCCTAGGATCCCTGTTCTTAATAGCGAGTGTGACCTGGCTCCTCTGGTCAGCGTTCAGCCCCTATGCAGTGTGGCAGAGGAAGGACATCCTTTTTCAAATCTGCTATGGAATGTATGGTTTTATGGATCTAGTGTGCATAGGTAAGACCATGACGTTAAACATTAACTGTCAGTAACGCATTTCTTGCAGCTGCCGTGTCGCCACCGGGGGGATCTGACATAGCATGTCGTGGTTCACGTGACCTTGGTTCTCCAGTTACCTGACTGTTGGGGTGTCACAGTCTGCCCGCCTCCCTCCAAAAGCGTAATATCTCTCTTCCCAAGGAGTCTGAAAAATTAACGGGATGACGCCCATTTAAAGTGATTTAAAGGAAGGAGGAGTGGAAGGAAGGACAGGGTGGGGGGGCGAGATAAGGAGAGTCATTTGTTTCTACGGCGTGAGAGCCAACCAGCCCCCTCCCGCAAGCCCGGGAAGGAAGCATCGAGGGACGCTGGGTGCTCCGGGCATCTGGGGAGAGGACGGAGGGGCACCTGCAGGCCTCACCTCTTGGCCGGGCGCCTCGGTTCCTTGGGGGCATGAAGTGCTCTCTGAGCGGTGGGGACCAGGGGTCAGCTTTCGTCTCTGTCTTGGGCTCCTTTTTTTTGCTTAATAACTTCAGTGGCTTAGAAGAGGAAAAGGATCAAATATTTTAAACAGATCCTACCAAAAAGGTTGCTTACACGCTCCTCTTGGCCGACCTGCGGGTCCCCGTCCCAGGAGGTAACGGAAGCCGATCCACGCAGCGCCACGTGGCGTGTGAGGTGCTGCCCCGGCGCCGGGTGGTGGCTGCTTGGCGGCAGGGCCGGGGACACAGAGGGGCGCTCGCTGTCCTCTCGGGGTGCAGGTGTCTTTGCGGGGCGTGGAGGTTGCAGGGAGGCAGCCCTGCTTTACAGCAGCGGTTCCCAAAGTGCGGTCCCGCTGCTGCTGTTCAAGCAATGCTCATTCTCGGGCCCCACCCATCCGCCCAGGTAGGAGATTCAGGTTAGGGCCCCCCGGCGTCTGCGCCTCCCAAGCCCACTGCCATGCTGCCGCCCGAACCACTGCTTTCGGGGAGTGGCGCGACCGGGGACCCCGCGCCCGGCTCCCAGTCCTGGCCTCCCCGGGGCAGGGCCGCGGTTTCTCTGTGTCCTGTTTTCTCACCCATGAAGGCGGAAGTAATCATCTCTAGCACAGAGGCCTAAATAAAGGAAATCAGGATCATAAACAATTATGTTATTAATTGGAAGTTATAAATTTGAATAAGTCACAAATGTTAAAATAGTTTGAATCATTTAAATTAATGCCTCTACTCACCAGAGCCTTAATTTAACCAGAAGTTTTAAATATTCTCAGTGACTTCTTTTCCTAAAAGAACTCTATAAATTTTAAAATAGGATTAGCCTGAATTTCCTCTCCTTTCCTTCCTCCCTTGCCACTCGTACAAGACTAATAGGAAGGAAAATGATCACATTTCAGGCCAGGAAGGAAAAAAGAAAGGGGGGGAGGTGGGAAATGTCATGAATAATATGTAAACTGAGCAGATGTTGCTGAATAATTGAGCTAATCATGTATACGAACAGTTTGCATTAAATGTGGTAATGCACTTGTAAGCATTTGAAAATGCTAAGTCTCTAGGCAAATATACTCTCCGGGGTATTGCTCCAAATAAAGGAGAGTCGCAAAATTGTCCTACAAATTAATTCCTCAATCAGTTCAGAGATAGATCATATGTGTATTTGGTCTTCCAACATAAATGTCATATGAAATGTGATATATCCCGTTGCTACGAAAAGGAGAGATGAAAACACAAGGGAAAAATAAAATAAATTAAAATAAATTAAAAAAAAAAAAAGAAAAGAAAAAAGAAAACACAAAGGAACCATCAGGCTCCCAGGCCAAGCTGGAGGGAAAGGGCCCCGGTGACTTTTGATATCGTTAAGGCACGAAAGAGGACACACCCGCAGACCCACGTCCTGATTAGGAAATCACTTTCCTGGTTTTCACAGCTTGCCTTTAGTGCTGAGTCACCGTGTCTTAAATTTTGATTGCGAATGCCAGTCTTTTAATCAAAATCATTACATTCTGGTTTTAAAAGCACATGCATATATGAGCTAAAGATTTTTTGGCAGAATATGACCCACTTGGGCTCCCCCTTTTGAAATCTGGGTATCCGCCCATTTTATAAAGTTACGTTTCTTGGGAACAAGAACCAGTTGATATTTTCCTGGCTTGCACTTTGGAGGGTGAATTTTTATTGAAGTTTTAAATATTGACAATACCTTTCATTACATTTTGACTCATTAAATCCACATCTCATCACCTAAGGGTTTATTTGTATTTTTGAAAAATGTCAAAGAATTCAGAGTGAACAGCATTGTTCCTTTCACTTGGTAATCACATTAACTAGCCTGTTTGGGTCCAGAGAAAATCTCTCTCTCTCTCTTTTTTTTTTTTTCTCAAGAAGTTGGGAAACTACTTTAGTCAAGTCAGCGAATACACGTGGACCATCCATAGCCAACTGGATCCGAGCCAGTAATCGCTCCTGCTGACATTTCAGATTAATTCCAATGTCTGTTAAATTAAATGTAGACGGTAACAAAGTAGACTGCATTGCTTATACCTCAGATACCCCTCCCTGCAGGACTTAGGGTCTGAGTTAGGGTGGAAAGCACGTCCATAGCTTTAGGTCCAGTTTGCTCAGCTCAGTTCTCAGTTCTCAATAAATACTTATTGAGAAGTTTCTTTGTGTTGGACACGGGGCGAGGTGCCGGGGACACAAATCAGGGTCGGTCACTGGCTTGCCCCCAAGCAGCTCCCGGGCACGCAGCGGGGCAGGCACGTCAGTAGGTGATGGGAAGACGGTGGGATGTGCACAGTTCTGGAAGGATGTGCAGGGGGTGGTAGCTGGACAAGCAGGGAGACGTGAGTGCCGGGGTGTTGATGCGAGGTGGGGGTGGTTCCAGGCAGAGTCCAAGGGGAAGGGACGGCCAAGCAGGCTGACAGGTGAATAGATGCTTAGCCAGTGGGGAGGCGGCTCCCTTGTCACCGTTGGAGGATGTAAGATTGGCTCCCCCCGCTCAGAGGGCCTCCGAGTGCATGGAGACGTTCCCACATCCCCGTTTGCTCAAGCTTTTCAAGCTTGTTTATACCTAAATGAGAAGGAGCAGACTGATGGCTTCATAAGCATTCTGTTTAAAAAAAAAAAATAGTTCTGAAAATCTAGAGAAGATTGTTCCTGGGTGAAGAAATGGTATAATCCAGCCAGGGGTTGTAAACGCCTAGGAAGACATTATTATTATTGGACTGTTGAATGGAAAATGCAAAGATTTGTCAAAAACGTATTTACTTGGGGGAAATTTGTTTACTTATTTCCACACACAGTGAAATTGTCTTTTTGCTTTTATTCCGTATTGTTAATTCATGCCTTTTTCTCCTTTCCCAAGATTCAGTTTTTTTTTCTCATTTTCAAGTGTCGAATTGCCGCAGGGGTCTGGGTTCTATGAGAGTTGAGATGCCCGGGCTCTGGTTGCTCAGTAGAACTTACCGCGATGATAAAAATGTATATCCGGTGTCCAGCACTGCAGACGCCAGCGCCGAGCTCCATTTGGCTCTGGAGCACTTGAATGTGGTTAGTGGAAAGGAGGAACTGAACTTCCGATCTAATTTTCTTTAAATTAACTTAAATTTCAATAAAGTAGCCACACGTGGCTAGTGGCTATCACCCTGGACAGCGCAGAGCCTAGACGATGATCGCAATGAAACGTGTAAGGGTTTCGAGTCACACCGGTCCCCTCACCTGGATAAACAGGTGGTATTTCCTAAATGACCAAGAAGCTCTGTGCCGAGACAGGTGAAGAAAGTAAGACTAGGACTGAAGAGGGTTGAGGGAGAGCTGGTAAAGCTGAGCAGGCGGTGGCGGGGGGCGGTCGGAGGGGCGGGGGGGGGGGCGTGTGTGCCTTAAGGAGGTCGGAGTGTGGAGCGATCACGCGTCATACACCTGAGCCCTCTCAACACTTAGACAGCAGCACGCAGCTGTGCTTGTCCCCAGGAAACCCGCAATCCAGGATTTACATCCCTGAGCCCGGGGCAGTAATTTACGGAGAGTGACCGAAGCAGGCCGGGTTGGCTCCCTCCTGAGATGTGCACGGCGGACCAAGGAAGGTTCCAAACGCTGAGTCGGCGGCAGGTGCCCGGCGGAAGGCGTGGCGCTTGGGGGCTCGGGGCTGGCCCCTGGCCCCGGCCTTTGCACGCGGAGAGAAGGGCAGGCGGCCCCTGCGCTGGCGCCGGATTCGGAGGAAGCTCGTTCCACGAGGACAGTACCCGTCGTGGTGAACGGAAGGCGGGGGACGGAGCCAGCCACGGGCACCGGGGGCCGCTGCCTACCAGGCTTCTGACACGGGACGGCGGCGTCGTGGGTGGCGTCCGCGTCCAGGAGGACCCGGTGACCACGGCCCAGTGGTGAAGCCAGACCGCAAGCCCGTTGCGTGAGCGGCCTCCCGAGCAGGGACAGCGGAGCCCGGGCCTCGCGGCGCTGACGCGGCACATCGGGGCCAACCGCGTGCCTGCAGGATGGCTCGGTCTTCCCTGAGATGCCCGAAAAGAGACCGGTTGCGCCTCTAAAACTTAAAAACTTAGATCACGCTTGTTCTTTTAAAAACATTGTCCTTAATTGTCCGCGTGGCATCAACATGACCATGTTTGAACAACCCGTCCTGTGAGCACAGGAGGCCTCCAGGGAGACCAGCCCTGCAGCCTCCAGGGTGGGGGGGGGGGGGGCGTTCACTCTCACCGGGTGTGCACGGGCCCGGATATGTGGGTGTCTCGGTGCAAGCAGATCGTGCTGCTCAGCTCGTTGGAAACACGGTCACCTTGTGCAGCCGCATGACATAGAGGTCTTCCCGGTCGGGGCCCACGGGTGACTGCTTACTGTCCTCGTCCTGGTGGGTGTTCAGGCTCAGCGCCTGCGCAGGTAGAAACCCACGGCCTGGGAGTGTTTCCTTGGGCGGGCAGATGCGGGCAGATGCGGGCAGGCACAGGGAGGTGCAGGCAGGCGAGGGCAGGCACGGGCAGGCACGGGCAGGTGGGGCAGGTGCGGGCAGGCAAGGGCAGGCGGGGGCAGGCAAGGGCAGGCAGGGGCAGGCAAGGGCAGGCGGGGGCAGGTGCAGGCAGGTGTGGTCAGGCACGGGCAGGCGAGGGCAGGCACGGGCAGGTGCGGGGAGGCACGGGCAGGCGGGGTCAGGCGTGGCAGGTGAGGGCAGGTGCAGGCAGGCGGGTGTAGGCAGGCGGGGGCAGTTGGGGCAGGTGCGGGCAGGTGCGGGCAGGCGAGGGTAGGTGGGGGCAGGTGCAGGGGGCAGGTGTGGGCAGGCACAGGCAGGCAAGGGGGCGAGTGGCTCAGCAGTAAGTGCGCGCCTCACTGCTCTCCGAGGGCCCTAGGCTCGCACTGCCCTGGCCAGCCAAGAACCCCACTTCCCCACGCTTGGACACAGGGGCCCCCGCTTTCCTGCCATTCTCCTTGGTAGTCTCCCTGTAGCCTGCTCTCCCGAAAGTCTGTCTCATGACTGTTTGGGCTCACAGGGTGTGGCCTGTCCTGCCTGGCATCTTTGGGGGTGCGGTCGGAGGGGCGCACACCAGCTGTGCCCTGTAAACACTTCCCCCTCTTCTTCCTGTAGGTGAAGCCCGAAGATGGGATCGAGGTCAAGGCTCCTGCCTCTCCCCTCCCCCCTCCCCTCCCCGCACAGGTCAGGAGCGCAGGACCAGCGTCTTGTATCTGTGATACCATCAAACACTCTAGGGGTTTCACTTCTCAGTCTGTCTCTTTTTCCACGTGGAAGTGCTCCCAGAAATTGCTTTTAGGAAAATTGCCTCCTCTGGCACTTGGGTCTGTGGCTGAAGTACTGAGTCTGCTCCTGCCCGTCTCCGGGTCACGCCGCGCCTCAGCTTAGAGGACAGGCACGCGGACCCACCGGGAGCCAAACGTCTCTCCGGGGCCGTTGTGGAATAATGAAATTAAGTATAACCTGATTGCTTATGTTGTCCTGCTTTTGAAGACTGTGGAGATTGGGGAATTTTTTTTTTTTTATTAAAGAACCTGATAGAGGCTTGGATGAGGATTAGATCAAAGTAACTTCTCCTTAATGTACCAATTATAGTCAATACTGTAAAAAAAAAAAAATGCTCCTTTTGCAGAAATTCCATCCTCTCCAACGTCAGGTTTTATTTTCCTCTATTCTAAATCTAATTAATTTTAAAAATCATGTGGATTCTTACAGCTATTTAGTTTTGAAAAATCTGTTTTCCGTAGTTGATGATCTAGGAGCTCAAGGTTCCTGGGCACACACAGATAAACAATGTAGAGAACCCAGTTGGTAATATATTCCCATTTCATTATAGAAGTTCAAATAAATAAATACCACATATCCCTGTGGTCTTTGGTAATATCAGACATATGCTTACATGTTGGAAAGCCAAGGTAATATTTCTCTCTCGCGTTCCATACTGTTTCCCTGTGCTGGGTTTTTCTTCCCCCAGGCAGAGCAGCTAAAAGTTACACATGTGATCGAACCTTTTACTGACATGAAACTTAAAAATGAACCTTTTCTAATTCTGTGATATTATATGAGGGAACGTGAAGAATTTTGGCCAAGAATTTCAGGATAATCCAACTCTTGGTTATCACAGATGAGTTCTTCTCGTTGAGGATGGCCAGTGGTCTATTTCATGTGCCAGGGTTGTTTCTTCCTAAAATGATGCTTTTAGGTTGTCTTCCTCCCTGTGGCTTGCTTTCAACAAATACAAGCCAATTAGCATAAGCAAAGCATGATTAAGAAAGTAAATCAACTAAGGAGAAGGAATCCTAAATGCATTCCAAGCAAAATATAAATGACTTTTGGACTATCTCTTGTTTAAAATTTTCCATGCTCTCTGGCGCTTCTCAGCGTGATTCAGAAATTGACAATATTTCCTGAAGTATTTTCGGTGAAAAACAACATATTTACTCAGGGAGTTTGAAAGAGATTAGCATTGGAGGTTGGAATATGCCGTGATTTAGAGCAGAAAGAAAAGAAGTTTTCTGGAGACTACAGGAGAGCCTTGGGTTCTTACACTGTCCCGGGGGGAGGTGGTCAACCATGCGAATGAAAGTGTCTAAAAGAGAAATTTAGGCAAAGTTGATAAAGTGTGCAGCCCTTGGGTCATTGTAGAGAGACACAATATTTATGGGTAAATGCAAAAATCTGTCCGGGTGAAAAATGTGCAAGAGAACAGTCCTGCTCAGCACATTCTCCCGGGCCTGGGTAGGCACCGTCTTGCTCAAAGGGACTGAGGACGTCTGGTGGAGCCGGAGAGCCACGACCCTAGAACCCAGGGAGATCTGGGTGGGCCTCCTCTCTGGAAAGCGGGGAGGATGGATGTCAGCCTGCGACGCCCCCACACCTCTTCTCAGGTCCGCATGAGCAGGGCAGCCCACCCCACTCAGGTCAGCAAGTTTGATCAGAAGACTCCAAATATATGTAAAAATTTTTATTTTTTTTTAAAGATTTTTTATTTATGAGAGAGAGAGAGAGGCAGAGACCCAGGCAGAGGGAGAAGCAGGCTCCATGCAGGGAGCCCGGCGTGGGACTCGATCCCGGGTCTCCAGGGTCGCGCCCTGGGCTGAAGGTGGTACTAAAATGCTGGACCACCTGGGCTGCCCTATTTTTTTTTTTAATCACAAAATGCTGGGAACCCATTTCCGGCCTTCCCTGGGCCCGTAGGCTCTCCCACCCCGGTCACCAGCACCACGCCTGGGAGCTGAGCTACTGAAGCCACTTCAGAGAACAGAGCTTGAAGGTCCGTCGTCGGCCTTCAGCGCAGACGTAGGGAAGCAGAGGCCGCTGGGAGCCACGGGCAGGGCTCTGGGGTGCCCCTGGAGGCGTCCGCGCAGGCCCGGGAGGCTGTAACGGGGGTGCGTCAGGCCGGTGACAAAGCCCCTCGCTGTTTGGCAGAGTGACGGGGACTGGCTGGGAGCCGGGGCCCAGGCGCTAGGGCAGGGAGGTGGCAAGGCCGCGTCTCCCGGGCCCGAGCCCTCCTGGGCTTCCGTCCACACTTGTCCCCGGCCGGGGGCTGGCTCGTGCGGGCCGCGTCAGGGTCTAAGCAGGCGTCAGGCCCCGGACATGGCTCGGCCTCACTTAGCAAGAGTCTGAAGCAGGAGGCCGCACGATCACTGCATTTCTGGCTCCAGAGCACAGCCCTGTGGGCTCCCAGAGGGCGGCCCGAGGGGCCTGTAGGTCGGAAGCGTCGGAGCAGGAGCACGTCCTCACCTCGCACGTGCTCCGGGAAGGGCTCCGTCCTTGGCTCTCTGTCTGAAGGCAGGATTAGGTGCTTTTCTCACGCCTTAACCATACGGGCGTTGGCCGATTTCTCTAGAGATTATCCTCGAGGTGAGTCACCGGAGGGGTTGCTGCCCTCAAAGCCCAGGGCCTAGACGGGAGGGACTGGGTCTCGCCACCGGGCCTTCCCTCAGAGCCGTCCCTGAGATGGGCTCTCCCTGCAGACCGACCCTCTGGGCCTCCGCACGCCGGAGAAGACGACCCACTGCCCTCCTCGCCTTTGACCTTGTGAAGTTCAAGCTCTTTTGGAGAAACGTGGATACAGTCAGCGGAGCAAAGACCAAACCGCGCACATTGTCGACTTCCATCGTCTGCAGAGAAAACGTGGTCCCCTCCGCCGTGTCTCTCTCAGCTGGCGGCACGTGAGCCAGAGGGAACCAGTCGTCTCCGGAACCGAGGTTGTCCGAGTGTTGACCATGTAGCTATAAGCCTAGAGAGCAGGACAGACGTGTTAGGAAGCACAGGGCCCGCCGACTCTTCTCGAACAGCCCGTGATCAAAGATGCTTGTTAACATCCCGAAAAATGTCTTTAAAAATATCGAGAGAAGAGCAGTATCTCGGGACATGCGGTCATTAGGCCACGTGCAGAGTTCGGGGCCCATCGGTAAAGCTGCCTTGGAACCCAGACACGAGTAGTTACAGCCTCGTCGCTGAGACACCGGAGTGTTCATAGCCTAAAACATTTGCCGTCTGGCCCTTTCCAGAAAAGGTTTGTGGAGCCCAGAATATAGCATGTTTCCCTGCTCTCCAGCTGCTGGAGGGAGACAGGGAGATGAGCGATTCAAGTGGAAAATGGAAGGTTCCAGGAGACAAACGTATGTGAGAGCAGGCGGGAGCCTGGTTAGCGTCCTTGGGGGCAGCAGCATCTGTGGGGAGGGAGAAATCTTGAGCTAAATTTTGAAGAGCGTGAAAGGGGCCAAAGAGAGAGCGTGAAAGGGGCCGCCCAAGCCCGTCAGCAACGAGATCGTGTATTTCTGAGGACTCACGTAATTCGGCGTGACGAGAGCAAGAGATGCTCGCTGGGGAGCCACAGCGGGGATAGGGGCTGACCGTGTAGAGGGGCCTGTGGGCGGGGCACGGGTGGGGACCCCGGGAGGGCGGCCGCTGCGGGTGGCCGGTCAGCCTGGTACTGAAGAAAGAGCGTTGGCAGCGGGGGCTTGAAGGAGCGGGGGCGCGGGCGCAGAGGGCGTGTGCGAGGCCGAGGGGTGGCCATCCGGGCAGTCCGGGCCCTGCCTTAGGGGGACCAGGCAGCCGCTGGGCCCAGGGCGCTGATCCCGGGTGGGCAGTGGGAGCCACGGAGGCAGAGTGGGATGGGGGGCACCGGACGGGAGCGCGGGAGGCCCACGGGCAGCTGGGGGGGCGGCAGGTCTGTGGGAACATCTTCGCCGAACATCTGTGGGGCCCAGGGGTGCGGCCGGGGGGCTCTGTGCAGGGTCTGCAGCTCCGCACCGGCTCGGAGCTCGAGAGTCTGTCGGGTGGGGCGGGGTGTGCAGGGCGCCGCGACCAGGCGAGGCCAGGGGGACCCGGCAGCCAGCGGAGGAGGGTGACGGAACAGGACCCTGCGGGCCGGGCTGCGGGAAGGCGGGCTGGGGACACCAGGGGGGGCACCAGGGCGCCCAAGGCAGAAGCTGACGCTGGGCATGGAGCCGGGCGGGTGCCTGTTCTAATGGTAGAGCCGCGCTTAGTGGCCCGGGAAGACACCCCGGGAGAAGTGAGGGACCAGGCCCCGGACGGCGGCTGGGTGCCCGTGGGAGCCGAGCTGGGCTGCGGCGAGGGGTGGCCCACGACCTCCGGGCTGCGGGCCCAGGCACCGTGGGGGAGCGAGGGGCCCTGACGTGCAGCGGGCTGTGGGGGGTCAACCGAGCGCTGGCACAGCTGGCACCCAGGCTGGAGCGGGGGGCCCAGGGACCCACCTCTGCCTCCAGCACCCCGAGAGCCACCGCAGGGTGGGGTGTGCGTCCTGGGCTCTGGGGAGTGAAGGGGAGGTGCGGGGGGCTGAGCCTGTGACAGTGGGTGAGGAGCCCGGATGGGGTGCTTGTCCCCAGGGCAAGAGCACCGGGGGCCGGAGGCAGCGGAGGCCGGGGTGCACAGCAGGTTACGGGGGGGGGGCCCGTCCGCACCGGCCTGCAGCCGTGTGTGCCTCGCGGGAGCCGGGGACAGTCACTGGTGATGGCCGAGAGTGGCGGGGCGGGAAGGGGCATCTGTAGGGCTGCACCACGTACCATCTGTGCGACTTCACTCCTCCCTCCGTGCGCCACTACTGCTTCCTGGAAGACGGGCCCCGCACACCGAGCAGCCCAGACAGGTCGGAGCGTGTCCCCGGCCACCTGGACAGCGGCTTCGTCCCGAGGCCACCGCGCTCGCAATGGGAAGTTTCCTGAGGGCAGAGATCGCAGTAGGTTGCGTGGCAGTGGGAACCCTGGCGCGAAGACGCAGCCCCTTAACCTAGAATCCGGGGGATTATTCTTCCAAACCGGCTCCTGCCTCTTTGGGGCAATCTCCTGGCTTTGAACTATTTTGCAGCCAAGAACTTTATTTACTGAAGAGAATGTGAGCACGACCCCTCTGCTAGATGATGCTTCACTGCACAACACAGAGGCCTGGGGGTGTGGGGGGACCGGCAGGGAGCAGGACACGAACTCAGGGCACGAGGAAGCACAGATATGAGCACAGAACTGAAGCCTGTACGTGTTTTCAGCTGCTTCCAAATACATAGAAATAAGGTTTTAAAGACCATACCTGCAGTGCTATCTCAGGTTATGTTTTCTAATCCAGGTATTATTCAAAGCAATTTTCTTCAAATTCCCCATTTAATCCTCCCCACACTCGACGAGGCGTAGGTACTGTTGCTCTTCTAATCTCAGAAACGACAACACCTAAGGCTCCAGTAAGTAGTCCCCCCCCCCCCCCAAGGTCACACAGATTGGAAGAGGGACCTGAGACTGGAATTCAGACCTTGTGGCTCCAGAGTCTGTGTCCGAATATTTACGTGATTCAGTTAATCTATTTATTATTTAGCAAATGCCCCTCCTTATACGCTGAGCTCGAATGATTCATTTACAGGATGATGTTTGTTCATGAGGCAAAACCATGCTAGTTGCAGTCTCAAACATCTAGGGCGTAACGATGGAAATGAAGGTTTTTGAGGTATGGGGGAGCTGATTTTAGATCAGAAATAGAGGGAAAAGTGTCCCCCCCCCAATCCAAAGCAATGTAGCCATTTTGTGAAGTCTTTGCTCACTTCTCTAAGCCAACAGAGCCTGTAGAACATGCTGAAACATTAGTAGAGGACGGGCAACGTCTAACACAGCGTCCCAAGACCAATCTCTTTCCAATGATGTGAGTGAAACAATTTTCTAATAAGAATTTGTATGTAAAGAATCGCATCTAAACCTTGAATTTTTTTGCTGGATCACAGTATAGAATATTAAGGAAACTGAAGGTCTGAGCATTTTAATATTCAGGTTAAAAAATTCCATTAGTATTTTCAATTAAAAAAAATCTTACTGATGTCGTGTGAGTGAAATCAAAGAGTTAGAATTCTTTTTTTAAAATTTTTTTTTAAATTTATGATAGTCATACAGAGAGAAAGAGAGAGAGAGAGGCAGAGGGAGAAGCAGGCTCCATGCAGGGAGCCCGACGTGGGATTTGATCCCGGGTCTCCAGGATCGCGCCCTGAACCAAAGGCAGGCGCTAAACCGCTGCACCACCCAGGGATCCCAAAGAGTTAGAAATCTTATTTACGTTTAGGTGGTTGCTTTTGTGTGGAATTTCCACCCACCGCCTATACAATTTAAGAGAAATGAGAAACAAAGCCAACAAAGATGCAGTAGCCTATTACAGATGCAAAGATGAACGGGTTTTAATTAGATATTTCAGTTTAGATCTTTTTAAGTATCATTCTCACCCTGAAAAAAATAGAACAACCAATACACGTTTGCTTTACTCTAGAGATTAATAAAATGGTGTTCTGTGAGTTTGCCGTAGACTGTTCGTCCATTGGAAAAGGAGGAAAATTAGTTGTGCTTGTTTCTGCCCGCCGCTAGGAAGAGCCCACTGACACTTTCCTTCTAAGAACCGTGTCTGGTCTGGAGATTTGTTGAGCTTCTACTCTGAAGCGTCAAAGTAGGCATAGGGCTCCTGTCCTCAGGGAGCACACAGCTGATTGAGGTCACGGGCATACACACAAATTATTCCACAACGGGTAACGAGTAGAACAATGCAGGTAATTCCTATGTGGTGGTAGAAGGCGGGAGGGAAGGACTAATTTTGAATGGGTCAGAGAAGAAATCACGAGAGAATGTGGGTCTTGAAGCACGTTTTATAATAGTTCATTGTGAAAATGTAGGAGCGATCATTCCAGAGAAGTCTGTCTTACGGCTGCTGAGAAGATAGAATTAGCAGAATTTTGTGCGAGAGGATAGAGGAGTCTAGGTGATTCCAAGGTTTTAGCTTAATTGACTTGGAACATGGTCATTAACTGCAACGGGGATGGTAGGTCAAGAAGCAAATTCAACCTATGTCGGGACCTTTCAGAAAAGAGTATGCTTCCCTCCCTGCCAATTAGTAAGCTATCACGCTCCTTATTAAAATTTGGCTCTGCCGTCTTGTTCCATCGCCAGGCAGTGATGTCATCAACATTGAAGATCCAGCACCGATGTGCTCTTGGCATCCAGGCTGATGGCTGCAGACTTCCCTGAGCAGGCAGGAGGACAGAGAGAGTGGCAGGGTCACAGGACAGACACCGTGAATTTTTGCCTGTGTGCTCTCAGAGAAAGGATCACTTAGGGTCTTCACTATGATGATGATCTTTTGGCCGAGGGTACTGTTATGTCCTCTACCGTGGGGCTGGGAGGATCAGGTCATCAGTACTGGGAAATCACCCAGCCTCTAGCTGCAAGGGTTTTCATGCTGTGGGAAGTTTGTGAATAATTCTTCTTATTACATTTCTTGAACAGAAGATTTTATTACCAGTAGTTTGAGTGTTTGAGCCTCTGAACTTTTTGCCATCATGATCAACCTGCCATTCTCGAGTTGAATCTGTGAATTAATACATACATACATATATATGTATATATATGTATATAATTTATATTCAACAATGAAAAAATCAACTCATCTTTTATAGATGAAAGTGCATTTTTATGTGGGATATTTCTTTACATTATTTGTTCTGATATGAACAGCACTGGAAATACATTTTCACAAAAATCCCCATATAATCAGGACATTGTAGTTCCCAAAGACCTGGCTTTTAAGATACCAATTTATGATGGCTTTGTTTTGTGAATCTAGTAACTTCAGCATATATATATATGGGGCGAAGAGCTAAAATTCTTTACAAGGGCTTATTTTCAGTCCCAGTTAACTGCAGCTGATTCCTCCGTGGTCTTGTTGGCCTGGTCATCAAATATGTGCCTATCTCTCTCCCTGTCTCTCTCTCTCTCTCTTTCTCTATCTTTCAGTTTTCATCTCTGTAAGTTTTATATTTTTGAATTTTTGTTTTTTTCTTTAAGCTCCATACATGTTCAGTTCAACAAAAAGTATTCAGTAGACAAAGAAGGATTCACCCATGTTTATTTCTTCCGGATTCATATTAACACGATTGAACAATGAGGGAGTGACTTTTAAACTATTTACCTCTACCGTCACATCCAAGTTTCCATAACTGTTGGGCATTTAAATTGGGTGTCAATCGGGAAAATACTCCAGGAAGATTAATATATTTTAAGACACTCTAGCAAAGATCATGCAACAAGGGGTCTCTTGGACCCCAGTCTTAATTATAAATGTTTCTTGAGAAGCCATGCTCTGGTCTTCAGCTAATAGAAATTAAGGAGCCAAAGTTGGGTCCACTTTATGAGATTGACTCTAAATTGTTCTTAAGAGGGATTAAATGGGACCCAAAGTCTCCAAAGTATGATGATTCCTCAGAATGAGATTGGTTATGTTTTATAGAATATGTGTAGATTTCACTGAGCAAGGTGGGGAGAGAGGGAGAGAGACAGAAATCTTAGCAATGGACGGTGGTGAAATTTAATCTAGAAATCTCGGACATCTTCACAGTCAAGAGCCATTTCTGGCCAGATATCTGCTGTGTGTTGCAAGTTCTTTAGCGCTCTCAAAGGTCGTTTTGATTGAACAACACACAGGGCTTTAGCCTTTATTCCTTTGTGGACCTTGCACTTCTTGGGAAAGCTCAGGGTGGGTGCAGCTCCCCAGATGAG
The DNA here is from genome assembly GCF_018345385.1 of Vulpes lagopus. NCBI lineage: Eukaryota > Metazoa > Chordata > Mammalia > Carnivora > Canidae > Vulpes > Vulpes lagopus. The sequence goes on along the minus strand of NC_054826.1, from coordinate 1,052,631 downwards.
GCTATCACCACTTGTAGTGTTGCCTTCAACAACTTTCTTGTTGCAGGGGGTGAGAAGGAGGGGCTGTTTCATTGGCCGTCTTACAGATGTAACAGTGGCCTTTCCTTGGTGTTTCTTCTACTTTATATAAAGACATTAATCCTATCATGAGAGTCTCCCCCTCATGTCTTCAAATAGCCCGAATTATCCTCCCAAAGGTCCCGCCTCCAAATACCATCACATTAGGGATTAGGGCTTCAATGTATGAATTTTGGAGAGACAGTCAGTCCATGGCAAGGACTCTTTTAGTTGCTTTTAATTCTATGACTAAGAGAGACTGCCTTACAGTGAAATCTATCAAGAATAGGGCTGTAATACTCAAGGTTTATATGTAGACACATCTGAGCTCCAATCTCTTCTCTTATTCTCATATCTTCCTGATGTTGGACAGTTATTGAATCCCTGAGTCGCAATTTCCTCAACCATGAAATTGTTCAGTCATGGTATCTATTTGTAGAGTTGCTGTCAAGATTAAATGGAAATCTTGCACATAAAGCACCTAGTGCGGTGTTTGGCACAAAATAGATCCTTGATAAAAATTTAAGTTTTGAAAACAACCAAACCTATTATTTGAACAAGAGCTGATACTGGTAATACAAATAATTAAATGATTTGATCAGTAGTTCGGTTGTTAATATCAAAAATGCTTTAGTATTTGATTATATATTTTTCAAGCCTCTGTTAATTATAACACATCATTGGTTTGTGTTGAAATAAACACAAGTGGTGGTGGTGGTGGTGGTGTGTGGGGGGGGCACGCACTTGTGTGTGCATATGAGCATATGTACCTTGATAGCCTCCCCCATCATTTCTTTGGGTAATTAATTCATTTTCTACTACAATATGAGAATTTCAACCAATACAACACTCACAGATTTGGGATATATTTTGTCTATACATAAACACTGTGCTTTTATTCCAGTGAAACCAGAAACATTTAAACTTACGTTTTTTTAAGAAGCTTATTCCCTAACAAAAATGTTCCTTTGACATCAATAAGGGGATGCTCCAATTAGATGCTACTGAAAGGAAAATGATAGAGAAAGAACCAAACACACACACACACACACACACACACACACACACACACACACACACCTCTCAAAACTCCCAAGTTCCTATGAATCACACTTTGTTGACGTTCATGCTATTAATATAACAAGTATCCTAAAATATTTAATATTTACATTTTATAGACATTATCATTGCTTTTCCTTTTAGGTCTAGTGACTCAGATGCAAAAATAAATCTAAGCCTGTTCTTATGAGACCTGAAATGTCAAGGTGACAAATTCATTTTAAGACTTAACTTGAGATATTACTCAGCAAAGTGACTGGAGAAAGGGAGTTTCTCAGTTGTGAAACAAGAGGAAACAAGAGCATCAGTAAGAAAGTATGGCAGTATGATTTTTAATAGTTGGATTTTCAGCATATGAGCTAAAGTTGAATGAATCCTTACTCTTGGATTTCAGCACTTGTCCTATGTTCTCATTACCTCAAGTGAAAACGGCATTTGCTGTAATTCTAGAAGATTTAAAGAAGAAAGAGGAAAATGCACATTACAAAGGACAACCTTGGGAGTGGGGTGGCATTCCTCCTATTTCAGGAAAATTGAAGCTTCTAAAGGGCATGGAGTAATTCTTAGCGCTTATGGGAAATAAAACAAAATCTAAGCATCATTCATAACTTGAAATGCGATTAAGAAGCAGCACATGGAGCTGGAAATTCAAGAGGACTATGTCTTCACGAAAACTTCAAGTAGCTCCCTCTCTAAATTCAGTTCAGAATGTACCATAAAGACCTGTGGGATTTATTTCTGCACACTGGGTAGATTTATGTATTTAAAAAAGGGCTACCAGAAATGTATTCCCAGAAAGTGGCTTTAAGCTCTAGTAAATGATCTGATTTCTGGCCTCTCAAAGGAAATCAATAAAAAAAGAATAGGATCCTGCAAAATGAGTGGTTTCCTGGGGTGAAGCCATCCCGCATCACTGCACTTCTCCAGAATGAACCTGTTACAAGCTATAATGGTTATGTGATTAGTGTGAATGAATGTTTCTCACCACATAGATCCACTATTGACTTTTTAATTAATAATAATGTCTTGTGTTTATAGAGCTACCATCTTGAGGAAATTTGAGTGCTTTATAATTGATGAATTTCAATTTGTCTTCATACTATCCTACTGAAAGTATAGATTAGGTACTCTGATTGTGTTTTAATGAGGAAAAATAGAGCCAGAAAAGTTAAGTCATCTCCCACGGAGATTTCGGAAGGCTAATAATAGAATCATCAATTAATATCTGGTAGTCTTTACTTCTAATTCTGGATGTTTCCCAAAAATATCTATCAGTCGTGTCAGTTATTCCTTAGGAAAATGAATCGATCAAAACAATTATTTGCAATTGCTGCGATTAACAGAAGTTTACATTTCTTCTCATTATTTTGGTGGCATTCCATAATTATTATTTAGCTATTTTTGTTTATTAGACTGCATGCATGTTTTAGTGATCTATGTTCACATCCTTGGAATGTTCTTAAGTTATGTGTATCCGGAAGTTTATCTTTTAGTAAGAGATGATGTAAAACTTAAATTCTGGTATTTGGTAGTTGTGATTTTTTAAAAACTGGGTATCTCCATCACCGACCTCTCATTGTTTTAGCTGACAAAAAAAATTGAAGTAATCCACCCCCGCAACACCATGTTCAAAACACTTATTGTACCTAAGGGAAAGTTACTATCATGCTTTCAATCACCCATTCACCCAGCCTTAAAAATATAAGACTCTGATTCTTACTGCTTCTTGCATTACTGTTCTATCAATTTTTAAAAATCTGACATTGTGTTACTCTCTTCTTCTATAGTCTCCTTACTATTTCTACTTTGCTCCCCACAAGCAATGTGCTAACCTCCCTATTTGTCTCCACAACTTTAGTTGTCTATGCCTCAATACATCTGAGATAAATTTTCCTGATAAATTCTCTATAATTGTTGAAAGTATGAATTATTCAGGCACAAGGAAGTAAGCAGAGTATGTTGAACAGCCACATCTCCACCACCCAGCATAAAAAAATGTGACATTAGAGATACAGTCGAAAGGCCTATTTGAAGCCTCTCCTGGACCTGTTTCTTTGCTCCCCACTATCGTGTCTTTCATGGTTATTATTTTTATGCATGTTTTTATATGATTTACATACATATCTGAATATATAAAAATGTGTAGCATATTTTTACCGGAGTCATTTATTTCTGACACTTGCACTTTTTTCTTCACGTGACTTTGTGATTTCTGCTCTTGTAAGATTTCTCCATGTTAGTGTGAGTGACTTTGTTCTCTTAGGTTGCGTTGCTGTGTCCATTCATCCACACAATGCAGTTTATTCCTTCTTCTCCGAATGCACTTGGGTATTGTTTGGGATTTTCCCCATCAAATACGAACAATTACATAATAAACATCTTTTTAAAAGATTATATCTTTTAGAAAGAAAAAAAGAGAAAAGGAAGGTAGGGGCAGAGGGAGAGGGTGACAGAGAATCTCAAGCGTCCCCCACCCCACCTCTGAGCGTGGAGCCTCATGCAGAGCTCAATCTCACGACCCTGAGATCATGACCTGAGCTGAAACAAGAGTTGGGCACCCAACGGACTGCACCACCCAAGCGCCCCTACATAATAAACATTTTTGTACACGACTCCTTGTTCACATTTGTGAGTTTCTCTAAGCCATTACTCAAGGTCTAAATAGTGGGAGGTAGGATCTGCTCACTTTCCATTTTATCATTAAACAGTGCTTGTGGCCGACTGACATATTGTACTTGCATGCCATTTTCCATCTGAGAAAAGGCTCTTCATTGATCTCTCTATCAATTTTCTTTTTTTTATAAGATTTTATTTATTCATGAGAGACACAGAGAGAGAGGCAGAGACACAGGCAGAGAGAGAAGCAGGCTCCCTGCAGGGAGCCTGATGCAGGGCTAAATCCCAGGACCCTAGGATCATGACCTGAGCCAAAGGCAGACGCTCAACTGCTGAGCCACCCAGGTACCCCTGTCTACCAAATTTCAATGGCATTTCAGCTCCTGAAGGAGAAGAGCTCCTTCTCACATCTCAATCTGGAGGGACCTCCCCAAGGAATTCCTTCTTGTGAGGCGTCACCAATTCAAAAGCTCTTGGGCCACATGCTCAAATATGAATGTATGAAAAACGCATGGTGTGGTGAGATCTGGGTTGGATGGTAGAGATGGAGCCATGTGTCATCGTGCCGCATCCTACTTACAGGCTGCCAGCTAATGGTCCCAGGGGTTCTTGCGTTACCTTGCTTATTTTCCTGAGAGTCTGTCTCAGAAATGTGTAATCATCCAACCTACTGTATCAGCAAAGATCAAGCACTCTGGTGCCAGGCTACCTGGGTTGGAATCCCTCCTCCACTGTCACTAGTTGTCTGCTCCTGAGCTCATTCCTTGTTTCTAAATGGGAGGGACGTGCTCAAACTTATTTCGTAAGGCTGCGGTGAAAACTGAACGAGGTCATATACATGAAACACTCAAGTAGGTGCTAAATACATTTTTGTTGAACTGTTGAAGAGATAAAAATAAGAAAAAGTTGTAGCATACCTCCTGCGTGTCAGACACTTTGAAGAACTGGGAAGATGGTAGTGACTTTAATATGTCTCTTTCCCAATTAACTACCAGTTGAGACTAAGCCGCCAACATATTGCTTGGCCCACAGTAGGCCCTCAATTAGATGGTGAATGAATCAATAAACCTAATGATTCTCTTAAGGCAATGTAAGTGCCCGATGTATGTCCTCCACCATGATGGAGCAAGTTAATTTGTCCTTGAGAATCTTGCTCTGTGCATGTCAATGTATTCTCATTCTTTGGATGTTGATTATTCCTGTATAATCTGGAAAGTTAGCCATAATATTTGAGAAGTCAGGATACCATATTTTTTGATGATAATGAGTAACTGAGAATTGACTATTTCTTTAATCACTTACTTGTATACAGAATAATATTCTTCACTTTATTGATTATGATCAGCCCCCCCCCCTTTTTTTTCCCCTTGAATTTTAGGTCTCATTGTCCACGAAGGAGCTGCAGTTTACAGAGTATTTAAGCGCTGGCGAGCTGTTAACTTACACTGGGATGTATTAAATTATGATAAAGCCACAGACATCGAAGAAAGTAGCCGGGGAGAGTCTTCCACAAGCAGGACTTTATGGTTGCCATTGACGGCTCTACGGAACAGGAACTTGGTCCACCCAACCCAGTTGACCTCCCCGAGGTTTCAGTGTGGCTATGTGTTATTGCATCTGTTCAATCGGATGAGGCCCCGTGAAGATTTGTCAGAAGATAATAGCTCAGGGGAGGTTGTGATGAGAGTGACTTCTGTGTGACAAAAGTGTAAGGCGGCTTGGTGTAGACCACCCTGCACATGTTGGAATGTAATTGCAATGAATGGCGAAACCATAGCACTTCTAAAAACATACATCTATGAACTTTTTAAAATTTATGCTTTTTATATGAACATTTGAATTGCAAATACATTTTTCTGAAAAAAAAAGTTCTCTGGTTCTTTGTTTTCTGATTTATCACATCTTTTATAAGTTGGTACTTGAAATCATTTTACGTATAATTTAACTCTCTACTTGGTTAAAAGAATGATGAAAGTTATCCTTAAGGCTGAAACTATTTTTTCTTGCTTGTTTTAAATATATTTTTATCAAACTTTTTGCTCCATGTGTAGTTTTTTAGGCATGCTACGAATGGGAAAGAGTATAGAACTCTGTGGGGAGATGCCAAAGTGCCAATTGGCGACATGATGTTGCGTATTGGTCCTCCATGTGCCTCATGCTTATTGGCAAATGTGAGCAGGACTTTTTTGCTGAGATGAAATAATCTGTCACCAGGAATGCAAGTTCTAGGAATGTTGGCTTGTTTTCTAGCTTCTGAAACAGTACAGAGAGCTTATAAAAACTTAAAGATGAGTGGGAAAAAATAGTTTTACTCCAGTATGACATATTGTATTACATACAAGTAGATGGGGCATTCTGCATACTTCTAACCCTAAAAACCCCCCAAAACATTGCATCATTGCTCGCGTATGATAATAATACTGCCTCACATTTGCATAACCCTCTTACAGACCTATCGCAGTCATTTGGGTTAATTATTAGTGTCTTGATTTCTGTGAGCCCTATCTTAATTAGATTTTCTTTTTGTAAAAGCTTATATACCTACTTAATCATTTAAACACTGATCCTATTACTTGGCTTAATGAAGTCCAGGGAAATATATTCACCAGCAGGGAGAAATGTTTTTCTTTCACTAGATAAGTATTTTTTTTTAAAAGAAAAGAGGAAAAGAAAAATGAGACTATTGATTCCCCAGGAACAGTTTGCTAACTAGTGGCACCTGGAGATTTTCCACCTTTTAATCCTCCTAATGGAGGGAAATGGCACAGTTTAATGAGCAATGACAGAGTAAATGAAGAGGCAGGCAGTCGTGCTTTCCTTAGAAACATGAGTTGAACATGTAAGGCATTTGAAGTAATTGATGATTAGATTTTAAAGCATATGAAATGAAATGCTTTACATTCTATTTTCTAAAAATGACCTCCAAGTGATTAATAATAGAGTAGTTAATGTGACTAGGTAACACTGTGATTCCCACATAGCAAATCCCACCAGTACTTGAAATAATAGTTTCCCCAGTTAAACAGCTGTCACAAATGAGTTAAGGATGTGATCATTTGCGGAAATGGGAAGGAGTCGGGAAGTCACGAAAGGAGGAAAGCAACTAGAGTTTTAGGGGCAGATGAGGAAAGCGAGAGTGTTATTACACATGCTCATTCAGTATGTCATTTGTTTTTTTGGGGGGAGGGGTTTCAATATTTATTTTAGGGAGAGACACAGCTTGCAAATAGCGGAGAGGCAGGGAATCTTCAAGGAGACTCCTCACTGAGCATGGAACCCAACAGAACCCAACACAGGGCTCTAGCCCATGAGGTCATGGCCTGAATCAAAACCTGGAGCCAGATGCTTAACCCACTGAGCCACCCAGGCACCCTTATATGTTGTTTGTTTTAATCTCATATTACATGAGACAATCCTGGGTGAGGCACTGGGAGGTAGCCGTCGGTGCTATAAATCTGCTCTCTCAGAATCCTGCCCCTGGTATCGGAGCAGATCACGTAACAAAGACACCAGGAATGACAACCTGCTGTCAAAGAAATAATCCACTATTTGTATCTCATAAGTGTTGATGTTTGTCCTAGACTGTTCAATAGCCAAGAGAGCCATCAGCAACAGCACCATTAACGGAGAATAATTGTGGGTGCTATTTAGAGCATCTCATTAAAACTACTGGATAAAGGGCTTAGGTACAGACTAGACTATCACTGCTCTGCGTTTAGCAAGTCTGCCCTTTAAATCAGTGTACACCTTTGTTTTCATATCAACTCACTAGAAACAAAAAAGGGTAATGACAGGAAGGTGTGAGGTGTCAGGTGTGGTGCGTGAGGTGGAGACGTCTCCGTGTGAGTGGGCTAGTCAACCTGGAAGGAGTATGTGCTCCCAGGCTCCCCTGCTTCTCAGCCCCTTGCACCTTGGATGTACGTTTTGTCTACATGCACTATTTCCCCTCCTCACCTTCCTAGCCCCCACATCCTAACACACCCCCATACAGTCACATCCCCACATCCGACCCACTGAAGGTTGAAATAAGAATCTGGCAAAAATTTCTACTCAACAAAATGTACTCTCCACGAAATGATTACGTAGAGACTCAAACGGAGCACTCCAGGTGGGGAGGGGCATGTGTTTAAAGAATTGAATTCACTGCTTAAAAATAATTAAAATTTTAATATGCAATGTGGGATGTGATATAAACAATTAACTTTAAAATTTGTTGTAAATGCTGTAATTCAAACTCTGGCTGCCTGGAATATCAAAAACGCACACGGTAAGGAAATTAGTTGGAAATATTTTAATTGTTTTAAAAATATTTTTCCAATATTATAAGCACTTAGACCTGTTATGTCTCTTTTCAACCACTAATTTGGAGGACAGTCATGTACCAAGCACCTGCTGGGTGCCAGATACTGCAGGCCACAGGATGACCCACGTCCACAGGGAGACTATAGGGACGTGCTGCACCACAGCATATGTGTTGAGATACAGGTGAGCAGAAGACAGTGATAGGCCAGAGGAGCAATCAGAAATCCCTGGGTTGGCTAAGGAAGGCATCACTGAGGAGCTGGCATTACTTGGGTGTTGAAGCATGGGTAGAAGCTTGCCAGTCGGACAAAAGGAGAAGAACATTCTGGAACAGCTCCTTGGGGGTGAAAGAGAGGCATATTTCAGTAATGATGACAGATTCTACATTCGGGAGCAGAAGACACATGTGAAGATGTGATCCATCTCTATGGGGTTGACAAGGTAGCTGGGACTGAACTCCACAAGGAACCATCAGAAGATGGTGTTCGAGTTGCAGGGGGTAAGACTTTGCAAGGTCATTTTTGTTGGATGAATGTCCTGCAACCCAAACCTGTGGGCAACACTCTCTGTTCTCAAGATGGGGCTAAAATACGATGGATTATGGTCGTAATCCTCAAGAGAGTTTGGAGAAATCCTGCAAAATGAGATAGTAGGCAGCAATCACACACAGGTGCTACTGCTATAAATTAGACAATTCAGTAAAAATATTGGGGGCATTGAATGGGCTTCCCTCCCTCTCCCAGAAGACAGCAACACCCATAATTTTGAAGAGAAAAGTACGTTACAGACCTTGTGAAGTAGAAGAAAGTGTCTCCATTATTGAAAATAGTCCTAAACACTTCCCAGGATAAAGATCATCGTCTGGTTTTTCTTAAACATAACTAATTTTTTTTCTTCTATATGTCTCATTAACTAAAAAGATGCCAAAATAAAAAAAAAAAGCTCTCTGTGTTGATTCTGTTTCCATATGGGAAACTGCAATTCTTTTCCTTCTTGTTTTTTTCCCCACACTATTAACATAGCCCATTATTTCTGATGACGTGCTAATCAATCTTCCTTTATCTATGAAGTGAAACAGCAAAATTAATGTGTCTTTGTTAATCTAGAATTAAATCAGCTATCATATAACAATTGACATGCCATTTTAAACAGATGTCATAATTTGTCCATATTTTTCTTTGTAATTTACTTTTTTGACTTGCAAATATTAATGACAGTAGATTACAAATATCTGATACTTAAAATTTTTCCTTCCAAGTTCATCCTGTATCAAACTTCCATGACAAAGGTTTTTTTTAAATTTTCAATACACGTTTGTAAAAATGATCTAACATAAAAATAATTTGATATTCGGTATATTAAGGAATAATTGGTTTCAAACCTTAAGAAGATACTTGAGGCAGTTAGTTCAGTCCCATTAATCAGTTCAGAAAAAAATGTTCCCATCGTGTGTGTGTGTGTGTATGATACAGAACTGCAGCAGGTGCCAAAATTTATAGCAAAGCTCAAAATTCTAGGCCCTGGTAGAACCTAGAGATTAATTCATTATCTCATAAAGATGCCATTTTATACACAGTGGATTTATCTAGTAAATTAGCCAAAGACTTCAAAGTTATTTTAAGGGATTTTTCCCCCTAGGAAGTATAGATGTAGGACCCAGTGTTTTTTAAAAAGCACTTCATAAACTTTACCCCAAAACCTGTGTTATTTGTTATTTTCCACAACAAGTTAGTGGTCACTTAATTTTCTTGTTTTCATATTTCTGAGAAGTTTTTCTATATGTGACATGGCCTTTCAGGGGGAAAATTATCTTTTCTAATGCAGCAAGCAGAAAAAAAAGGTCTGCTCCAAGATGCATAGGGAATGGAGCCTAATGTTTGTAGGTGGATAATGGTGACCTAGGCGCTGTGGAGCTATCAGGCAGGATGCTCAACCAGCTGCTGGACCACAGAAGGGGCATCGGCTATGAGTGAGCGGGACCATGGGGGGAGACGGCTTATGGGGTGGCACCTCTAGCTCCTCATCGCAGATCCACTGGGGTGTTGGGAGCACAGGAGATCTGCCCAGAAGCTGCTATGATAACAAGGACGATGTGGATGGGGGCTGCAAATGCTCTACGGGACACACTTCCAATCATACTCTTGGGAACGTCAAGAGTTAATCAGAAGGAAGAGCCAAAGCATCGATCTAGAGACCAGGAGAAGGGAAAGTAACGCCATTTAACTACGCCCTGCACCATGCATTGTTTTGGGGGCCGCAGTTCTCGGGATGCTTCCTTCTCTACCCCCCCCCCCCACTCCTTACCCATTATTCCTGGCTTGGACGAGGCACAGTCATGATCACCGTGGGCCATTGTTAAAAGCACTGTGATCCCGGCACGTGGCGGGGCCCCCCGCTGCCCCAGCTGGGTATGTCACCAAGGCCTGGCTCCGCAGTGGGCTGGAGAGGCTGCCCCCGGGTTAGCCTTGGCTTCCTCGCAACAGCATCGCAAGAGCGTGGGGCGAGGCGGCAAGGCCTCGGAGGCCTTGACTTACAAGTGGTCTAACATCGACTCGGCTTGGTTTGCTTCACTGGTTAAAGCAGGTCACCAGGCAAGCTCAGACTTAAAAAGTGGGAAAATCAGATGCTGCCTCTTGACGAGAGGAGGGACAATGAATTTGGGGCCATGTTTAATGTACTGCATTTCATGAAGTTTCCATGGACTCTTGAAAAAATATGTGTTCTTAGTTGTGATATTCTAGAAATTTCTGTTATGACAAATGGGTCAATATTGTTCAAATTTATATCCTTATGTATTTTTAAAATCTACATGTTTTTTTTTAAATAGTAAATTTATTTTTTATTGGTGTTCAATTTGCCAACATCTAGAATAACACCCAGTGCTCATCCCGTCAAGTGCCCCCCTCAGTGCCCGTCACCCATTCACCCCCGCCCTGCACCCTCCTCCCCTTCCACCACCCCTAGTTCGTCTCCCAGAGTTAGGAGTCTTTACTTTCTGTCTCCCTTTCTGATATTTCCTACCCATTTCTTCTCCCTTCCTTTCTATTCCCTTTCACTATTATTTATATTCCCCAAATGAATGAGACCATATAATGTTTGTCCTTCTCCGATTGACTTATTTCACTCAGCATCATACCCTCCAGGTCCCTCCACGTCGAAGCAAATGGTGGGTATTTGACATTTCTTACATGTTTTTATCAATCACTTCCTTATGATTAGGGATTTGTCTATGTTTAGCTTAGAAATTTTTGTTTTATGTGTTTTAAAGTTCTGCTTTTAGGTATGCATATATATGCCTATATATACGCATAGACAGAGATACAGACGATACACATAGGGTTATTGTGTCTTGACCTTTTTTCATTATGAAATGTTCTTTATCGCTGGTATAGAAGTTCACTTAGTCGATATTAATTTTGCCATGACAGTGTCCTTATAGCTTTTTATTTACATTGGTTCACATTTTCTTCTCCTTTTACTTTATTTATTTGAGAAAGAGAGAGAGAGAGAGAGACAGTGCACACGGATAGGTAGGGAGGGGCAGAGGGAGAGAGGAAGGAGCAGACTCCTCGCTGAGGGGCAGCCTGACGTGGGCTCCTCTCAGGACCCTGAGTTCATGACCTCGAAATCAAGAGTCAGATGCTTAATCGACTGAGCCACCTAGGGGTCCCTCCTCCTTTTCCTTTTAAATTATTTGTGTTTTTATACTTAAATTTCATCTCTTGAAAACAAGATAGAGCAAAATCCTGCTTTTTTATTCACTCTGAAAATGTTTGCCTTTTATCTCTTTTGCCTTGTAAGGCAACATAGTCCCCTGTTTCAAGGATTAGAATTTGGATATATTTGGGGGGCCCTTCTATCCTTCCCTGCATCTCTACCTCTCATCCATTTCAGGCCCCAGTATAATTCTCCTTAGGAAGAGTCACAATAATAAATAATGGAACAAAAATCAAAACAAAACCAGGAACTATTCACAACAGGATGCAAACATAACCTTGGGAATGAAGGAATGAGGATTATTCTCTTTCATTTTAGTTTTTTATGGATGGGGGGGAAACGATTAATTGTTTATAATTAATAAATAACCTCTCTACAGTTTACTTTTACCCCCCAAATTCATGAATCTCTCTCAAAATCTCTAAATATAAAAGTACAGTTTAAAATATCAATTTATGGGGCACTTGGGTGGCTTGGTCAGTTGAGCAAACAACTCTTGGTTTCGGGTCAGGTCATGATCTCAGGGTCATGAGATTGATCACCACATGGGTTCTGTGCTCAGCGAGGAGTCTGCCTTTCCCCCTCTCTCTTCCTCCCCCTCTGGTCCTCCTCCTCCTCCTCTCCCTCCTCCTCCTCCTCCTCCTCCTCCTCCTCCTCCTTCTTCTTCTTCTTCTTCTTCTTCTTCTTCTTCTTCTTCTTCTTCTTCTTCTTCTTCTTCTCTCTCAAATAAGTAAATAAATCTTTGAAAATAAAGTAAGTAAAACATCAATTTATGTAATTCCTTGTCAATGTCTATGCCCAGAGCACCAATCATGAATTTAGGCAGAGATGGATTTCCTGAAGTGAATGGACATTTTAAATGTCAGAAGAATGTTCAAGAAGAGAGTGCGACATTTATTTCTTGCAGATTTAATCTTTGCTGTTTGCCTCAGATCTGATAGCCTTACAGGAAACAGAATTCAGAGTGCACGTTCAAATTACACCCTTTGGGAATTATGCCTGAATCAGCTCTGTTCCACTGGAAATCTTTACCTAGACATGTTTATGGAGAATTTGCATTAACACCCTTCCAAATAAAAGCCAAATAAATTTATTGACAGATTTGAACTTAAAATGTTCTTTTACTTCCCCCCTCTCACTTTTATCTAAAATACCCTCAGGTATAACTTACTTTAGTCTTTTTTTCTGAGGCTTGTAGAATGTAGTTTAATCAAAATGGCAGGTGAACTTTTTGTTTTTATAAGACTTTATGACCAAAGTTGTTTCCATCTGGACTAAAATAGTATTAAAACACCTACTTCCAATTAACTAAAGCAACTACTTCCATGGGTGATGATTTTTCTGGACACAACAGAGAACGCACTTTGAAATGGCACCAAACAAAGTAGGAGGGTTTGTGTCTATGACAAATACAAGTTTAGAAGTTCTGGTAGGGAAGTAGTCGTGTGCTACTATCATTACCGATGTGGGGTTTGGAAGGCTCGGTAGCTCTACGGAGGCTGCTCTGAAGACATCGTCAGGACGAGTAGTCCTTTTTAGGTAAATCTCCTAAATATGCAAGTGCAGTGTTTGACAGCCCTTAATTCCAACCATCTCCACGTTGCTTCGTTGTCATTACCAGAAGAGGACGTGTACGTGGGTAGGGCGGAGGGCGTGGGTGTGGGGGAGATTAGAGCAGTTCATCCGCATCTGTGGAAGATTCATCATCAGGACAAAAGGTTGGGACAGTCAGTGCTCGGGATTTCATTCTGAAGCGTCTGGTGCTTGTTCGTGCCACCATTCATGGAGCCGAATCTAATTCTCATCCACCGTGCTTGCTCTTCGGAGTCACTTAGGATCACCTTTAGCTGTGCTCAGAGATGTGTGGGAAGTCTGGCTCCTGTCCCAGCTCTATGACCTCACTCAGGGCTGACAGTCTTAAACCCCAGCAGCACCCAAGATTGAAAATGCAAAATTTGCCTTTGGGAACTAGGCTACCTTATCTGGTAAATATTTATTAATCTCCAATCTTGTGCCAGACTTCGTGAGAGAAGGTGGGGAAGAGGGTTTGGAGGTGGAGTTGGTCCTGTCCTTAGACCTGAGAAGAGGCGCCCTTGCCATGTGTCCCTCTAGCTTCACTCCTGCACGTGGCACATAGCAGGCCAAGGTTACCTGCCCACCCAGAGTTCATCCAGAGCCCATCTCTCAACTTTGAATGTGCTCTAAGCACTGACATCCCAGAAGTTTCTACCTGAATTGCTCATGTCTACTTCCTGAGCTTGCATGGACCTCTTTCCTGGGTTCATTGTTCTAGGGCTGACTATCCTCCGGCAGGACTAAACCTAGGGCTTTGGGGCTGGTCAAGAGGCAGCTGGTGGGGTGAGAGGATGCATGAATGAAGCCTGGATGTATGAGCTGGAGGTCACACACATGCGGTCAAAGCCCTTGTAATGAGGAAAGAATCGAGGGGTGGAAAGAAAAGGGGGAGAGCCGTGGAATACAAGAACTCGCCCTGAAATGTAGATTTCAAGTTAAGAGGACAAAGCTTATTTGAGAGCTTTTAGCTTCATTTTTAAGTTTTAAATATTAGACATCTGGTATTTGCACGCCTGCCTTGAACCCTGTAAATAATTAAGAGCTTGTCTACAAGCCTGGAGTTAAGAAATCAAACTAAATTATTATCATCAACTGCTATGTATGGTTTAATAAGGGCTTCTAATTTTTTTTTAGAAATATAGTAATATAATTCGGAATTCAGACTTCTGGGTTCAAAGCTAGGCTTTAGCTCTTAATCGTGGAAGATTTACAGAGGACATTTATTTAGCAAACTCACTAGTTGATCTACGTCCTCCATTCCCTCTGCGAAACACGAATGATACCCAAAACACTCATTGGCGTGATCTACTGCTGCACAATGAACTACTTAAACGGGGTTGGCTTCAAATAACAATCTTTTATTTCCTTCCCTAATCTGTAATTGGGAAGCGCTCAGCAGAGAGGGCTCTGCCCTATGCACAAGGTATAAGGTATCAGAGGGGCTCGGCTGGCACTGCAGGGTCTGCTTTCCTGGGAGCTGGTTCACGGGCCGGGGAGCCGAGCTGGTATCAGCCGGGAGTGTGCTGGGGCCCTGGCTCTTCCCCATGTCGCATCTCTGCAGGGTGCTGGGGCTTTTTTGCAGCATGTGGCTGGATTCCAAGAGGCAGGGATGCAAAGGAACAAGGTAAAAGTGCGTGGCGTTTTTATGACTTAATGTTGGAAGGCACAAGGCACCACCTTTGCCATGCTCCGCCACGGTAGTTACAGACGCTCCTCCAGGTTCCTGGGGAGGGGACGGAGATTCTACAGGAGCGTGTGAGGTGGTGCATCTAGTTACAAGCATATTGGAAATAGAATCCTCTGTGAGAGACGTATACATTTCTGCTTTTACCAGATGCTAAGGATTATTACTATTTTTAGTCCAAAACTCTTAATACCAATGTCAACACATAATTTAATCAAATATAACTGATGATGAAATTGAGTATTAAAAAAAGAAAGTGAGTATTTTAAAAAGTTGCTTTTTGTCCGCCCTGTGAACATTAGGCCTAATGTTTTGGAAGGACTAGACAAGAGTGAGCCATGCTAGTTGGATGTTGGAAAAGTATCTATGGAAGATCATAGAAAACAAAAAGAAATCTAGAAAGATTCTGTGTCGGATTGTTTCACATGTGTCTCCAGGTTTATTTTGCATCAGAGAAACTGAAACCAGAAAATGTTAAGCATATATTATACGTGTGGTTTCTGCCAGAAAAACAGCCCTGAATTCCATTAGCAACTTCTACCAAAAGAAAAGCCCTTGTCGAATTGACGTATATTATGCATTTAAAAGAAGTAGAATGTTTGAGGTATGCCCGAATCAGTTCCTAAGTATCCCTTGGTTCTTTCAATTCCTCCAGAAAGAGGCTCGCACTGCGTTCCCTGATCTTCACCCAAAAAGAAGCACATTTATCTGGCACTTGACCGCCTTGTGAGCCACTGGACTACCATATGTGTCATGTGGTTTTTAGTCAAGGATCCAACCGCTGGCTCCATCCATTATGGCCAAGATATCTGCGTCTGAGGGCACAAAGCAAGATAGCACATGCCATTCCACTCTGGTCATAGGTTTAGGAAGGATGCATCAGCCGGCATTCGTTGTACTTGAGGAGCGCTGGTGCTGCTGGGCCATTTGTCTTCACCCCCACCTTTGCACGGTGATTATTTGATTACAACCATTGGGAAAAAAAGGGGGGAGGGGGTATTGTGCAGAAGAACATGAGCCGGAATCGGACACTGGTTTTGAATCTTGGCTTCTCCACTACAATCTCTCTCTCTGCCCCCAACCCGTGTGGGTCGCTCTCTGACTCTATCTCTCTTGATCTTTCTCTCTCCCTCTCCCTCTGACACACACACACACACACACACACACACACTATCCTTCTCATTAAAATTACTCCTAAGACTAACTTAAAATAAAAATCATTTGTTGGGATCCCTGGGTGGCGCAGCAGTTTAGCGCCTGCCTTTGGCCCAGGGCACGATCCTGGAGATCTGGGATGGAATCCCACGTCGGGGTCCCGGTGCATGGAGCCTGCTTCTCCTTCTGCCTGCGTCTCTGCCTCTCTCTCTCACTGTGTGCCTATCATAAATAAATTTTAAAAAAATTTTAAAAATGCTAAAAAAAATCATTTGTTACCATTGCTCTCTATTTTCAAAGTATTTACTTAGGCAGAGATGTAGATAACTCATCCTGAAAATGTATCCTGTAATCCCTACCCTGTGAGGATTAGTGTCTCTGACGTGTAGTAGGAGCATCAAGAAAGACGTGTCACAGAAGCACAGAGAAAAACAAAACAAAACAAAAATGGGAATTGAAACCATTTACCCAAAGTGACACCTGAACCCAGCAACCTGTCCTTCCTAGTTGCTTACTATTTCAGCATCCTCCACTCTTTGGTGAATCCGTACATTCTATCTTTAGAACTCATTTAGAGAAAACAATTCCAAAAATGATACAAAGAGAATCCATCTGGAATCAATTGTTCAAATGCTCAGCAAAACTCTCCCTCTCTTTGGAACACTCCAGTCCTCTAAATAGAGTTAAGATTAAAATAACTCTCCCATATCACTGCTGGCCAGAAAGTGGGGGAAAGAGATGTGCCAACATAATGGAATGAGAATTCCCACAAAAGATTCCCTTATGGTGTTAACCCGCAGTCCGTCTAGCTGGTTCTCCTGGCCTCACACCTCCCGACAGTCACTCGGCGCTTATGGTGGAGCCTGGCAGTTCATTTCCTTTCTAAATAGAGCAAAGGGGTAGAGAAATCACCCTAAGAAAGAGAAGTTACCACCAGGAGGTACAAATAAAATGATCAGTGATCCAGTGGGCCGCCGGGCCATCAGTCCAGCCCCCGCCGACCGTATCCAGACTGTTACTCCGTGGCGTGCATTTTATCCCTTGGGGCAGAAGGAAAAATGCCTTTCTATACAGGCCAGGAACAGGAGATCCGTTCTTTAATAGAGACCCAAACCCACTCACCCTTCCCAGCGTGGACCCCTAAGACCCCTTGCGACCGGGCTTCCTGGGGTGTAGTTTTATCAGAGTATGTTTGCTTCTTCCTACGTGCAAATTTCAGGACATAAATAATGGACCCGACTCTGTGCAAAGTGATTTTCCAAAACACCAGGAAAAATGGGTTTCCTCCCATCCACTGGCTTTCACTACCCACAATCCCAAGCTTCACATCTCCTAGTGTCTCTTTTTATTCGTCCTAATTAGCAGTAAGTGAATCCAGTCGTGTTCTGTGGTCAGCCAACTTACAATTGGATTTTATGTGCACTTTATACTTAGCAACCTGCTGCTATCTGGCTCCAGACGCCGCCTCATCTCTGGTCATGGGAAGTGTCTGCTTTTGATTTATTTCTACTCGAAATCAAATGGTTGATTCTGTGTGCGTAGCCGACGCACTGCGCCCATGCTGGTTTTCTCGGTTTCTCGTTTTTGAGAAGTTTAAAGTTTTAATAGGCAGCGACCGATTTGTGCTGCTCTGTTGAATGCCTGGCGTGGGCACCAGGATTCGTTTCGTAAGGAAAAGCTATCCAAAGGTCACGCGCGGGGGCGTAAAGGCGAGTGGAATGTCAGATCACGCAGGAGGACGGAGCATCGTCAGCTCAGAATGGGCTTTCGGAGCGAGGATTCGAGCTCGGCCCTCTCTGACATAAGCCCCCTTAAAGGGACTCTGCTTGGGCACATTCTCTGTATCCCTTTCCCTCTGTGGATCCGCACTCTGTAGTTAGGACACTAATTCTGATACTGTGATGAGTGGTAAATGGGGTCTGCACATACAATCCAATTCCAGACCCCCCCCCCAAAAAAAAATCTCAGTATCAGTGATTTGCTATCCAATTTTCATGGATCATTTTTAATGATATAACCCAGACCCCGCTCCCTTATTTATCCCATCCTGGGCTCAGGCTGGGCCCTCTGGGGTTGCTTAGCTGTTTCTAAGAGTGAGAGGGAGTTACTTCAAAGCCCCAAACGTCCCCCAGCAGGCAGACCCAAGAGCTGTGAACACAGAGCTGCTCTGGTCTCTCCAGCCCACCCCCAAGCTCCTGTGACCCCACAATGTCCAGTGTCACACCCGTAAAGCCAAACTTGAAATCTCCCAGTGTTACTCATTGTAATTTGCAGTGAGTGCAGCCCGCCTAACGTCATGCCCTTGGAAGAAGCCTGGGAGGGAAAGATTCCCGTGGGTTGGCCACAACTTGACCTGAAGCTGCAAACCTCTGTTACACAGCCAGTCAGGGTCAGAGGCCTCAGTGGCTCGATCCCACCTCAAGTTATCCTGCTGGCGGCCAACGTGGTGTGGTTCTCATGGCTTGAGGAAGGTGCGTCCTACCCTGTCCTCGGTTCCACATGAAACTCAGGGCCTCAGCACCGTCAGACCAGAACTGGCCAAAGAGCTTGCCATCTTCACGGAAGGTGTCTGCTGACGCTGACCCCTCATAGACCATAATGTCCATTACCATCCCCAAAGAACTGCTTTAGTAGAGACCCAGGAAAAGGGCTCCAGGAACCCACCCTGTGCCATGCTTTTTATACTGGTCCCTGGAGGGGACGCTTCTCACACTCTTTCAGGTTTCCTTTCATTTTTCTCTTTAAGTAAACACTTTTTAAATTTTTTTTTTAGATTTTATTTATTTATCTTTTTGACAGAGAATGAGTGGAAGGAGAAGCAGAGGAAGAGGGAGAAGTAGCTTCTAAGCTCAGTGCAGAGCTGGATGTGGAGCCTGGTCTCACGGCCCTGAGATCTGACCTAAGCAGACATCCAGAGTTGGACATCCAGCCCGCTGAGCAACCCGAGGTCTCCTCTTTTAAAAGACCTGGTATAATCATTGATTACACCTTCTAAGCTAGTTGTTTCCAAGTCATCTGTACTGGCAAACGCCCTCAGTGGAGGAAGGAGGAGCTATATGCAGAACTTTGCATTCATTTACTACAAAAACATTAATTGAGCATCTATTATGTGCACGAAGTGATGAGTGCATAAAAACATTTACAATCCCTGACCGGAAGGACACAACTAAGTCCAATATACAGCGAGGGTCCAAGAGAGTATGATAAGGCCTTGGAATAGGAAGCCCTGGGGCCATGTGGGCACAGGGGTGGTCTGACCTTGCATCGTCAGGGTAAGCCCTGCCATCAGAGGAAGTCTACACAGCCACGTACTGTTTCGAGTGTTTTTTATGGATCAAACACATAATACCTCCACTGTATTATTTTTCCATAATACCTCCAGCGTATTGGTTGTATATGGAATCCTTCTGTCCTTATGTGACTCCTGTCCTTGTGGTTTGCAGTGCAAGTTGACCTACAATCCGGAGAAAGGATAGCATAGCCATTAAGACTAGGGACTGTGGAATTGGGTCATAACTCAGTTCCCCTCTAGCTGTGCTGTGACTTTGGGCAAGCTCTTTAGCTTCCCCTTACCTTGGCTTTCTCCTCTGTGAAATGCCGCGATACTATTTTCCTCACAAAGATGGAATGAACATTAACAGAATCAATACACAGAAAGCACATAAGCAGGGCTTGGCTCATGATAAAATGTTGGCCATGGTTGTAATCATGGCGAGGGGGCATGAAATATTTTGTGGTTGAAAATGGGTTTCTGACAAAACTGGAAAAGTTTGGGAATGAAACTTTTCTTCCAGGGGCCTGGCCGGGGAGAATGAAGCCAGTTGCCATCAACAGGCATAAATCCTGTCGTCACCAGTCCTAAGTCAGCAACACATGTTGGGCCACTCGGTTCAAACTTGTCATGTCCATTTCTTACATGTCCATTGGTAATGGCCAGTGAGGACATCATCGCCTGAGATGCTTTCCTGCTCCAGGTGCGTGAGATACACCCGATTATTTCAGGGCATCCAATCTCGATGGACTGCACTATATGAGGCTCTTTCTTCCAAGATCCTATGACAGCCAGACTCTATCCTGATCCACCCAGTATGAACCTTAACACTCCTGGAATCCACAAAAACACTAATTTTACTTACCTCCCAGTGATACATAAAACCTGAGGTCATGGGCACAAATGACAGGGGGGAGGACATAAGGGCAGGGAGGGGAAGAGACATTTATTGAAGTCATGATGGAGATAGAGGGTTGAAAATGTACAGTTAGATTAGGGAAAAATATACTCCAGTTTTCATTTGGGCCCATTTTTCTGAGTAGGTTTAAAACTTTTTCTTCCTCCCTTACAACTTCTATTTTCCTGTGATATCTCATTACTCAGTAACAAGCAAGAAATATAAATAACCAGGACCTGCAGAAATCTCCCAAGTCTCAATGCCATTTACAACTACTCAGGTTTTGGATTCAGAGGGATGAAATGATAATGTCTCATGGAGGTGAGGGTGAGTCAAGAATAATCTTTCAATTCCCTATCCATAAGTCTCCATTTCCTTCCTACCTGTCTCTCTCTTTCTCCCCCTCTCTCATTTTAATTTCTCCGTGGAGGTGAAGGGGGCTGCATCTGGGTGGCTCAGTTGAGTGTCTGACTCTTGATTTTCACTCAGGTCATGATCCCAGTGTCGTGAGATCAAAGAGTTCTGTGTCGGGCTCAGCGCTCAGCATGGAGTCTGCTGGAGATTCTCTCCCTCTCCCTCTCCTTCTCCCTCTGCTCTCTCTCTCTCTCTCTCAAATAAATAAATAAATCTTAAAAAAGAATCTCCACCAAGTCTTTCTCCAACTCTCTCTACCCCTCTGCCCATTTGTTACCTATCATCTACCTATCTAAGGTCTAGACTGAAGAAATGACTATTAGTGTTTCCAGGATATCTGCACTTTGGGAACCAAGACGGTTGTTGTAAATGTGTGTTTAGTATGAAGGATGGAAGCACATGAAATCCCACCCAGAAGGTAAACAACTAAGCCACCTCTCTGTGCCAAGTATTGTCCCTTGAGGCTTCAGATCATCTCATTTTATTCCCTACAACAGTGCTGTGGCAGGTTTCAGTCTTTCTATTTCTCCAAAGTGGAAATATGAGGCTTAGGGAAATTAAAACTTTTTCTTGTGTCCATAGCTGAGAAGTGGTAAATTTGTCTCCATTTAACACACAGGGAAATGGATTCAGGAAAAAAATAATTTTAAAACAGTTGCAAAACTAAATTAAATGAAAATAAGGCATGTTTTGGGGATCCAAATGGTCCCCCCAATGACGTGGCAGTTGGGTGCTTCCTGGGAGACAGCAATTCCCCACCGCTCAGCCGGTCTCTGACATACATTTCCTCTCTGTCTTTCTCTCAGCTCCTTCACCTACCACTCCCCCCTGGACCAACTTCCCTCTCTCTCTCAAAACAGAGCACCTGGCCCATCAGCCCTTTACCTGTGCCCCCGCCATGCTGGCTGTGGGATTGTTCTCGGACCATATTCAACAATGGACCCTTCCTTCCCTGGGACAGAAGACCTCCAGAAGCTCCCATGACACTTGCTTCTTATGCAACCTCCATCCCCTCAAGTCCTCACCAATGAATGAAGGGGGAGTTTCCATTTCTGATGAGATGTCAGTGAGGTGGGATTTTTCAAAACATTAACTATTTCAGGTATTTTTTTGGGTTAAAAATCTACTATGGTTTAAGAGGCTCCTGTCAAGTTTATCCACAACTATTGCGCTGGCTGAAACTGAGTCATGAGTCATGCCTATGCCCTGAGAGTGGAAACAGGTCAGCCAGCAGTTGAAGAAGTGGGTGGCACAGTGAAAAGAACGTGGGACATGCATCTGCCAATTGTTGGATAACTAGCTATGTGACCTTGGTTACATCACCTCTACTTCCTCTAAGACTCACGCGGTACATCCTGCTGTTCCCAGAAGGTGCTGTGTCAGTCAAATGAGATAATGGCTGTGGGAGAGTTTTAAAAACATTATATACGTATAAGAATACAAATACGAATATAGGATACAAAGATACACATTTTATTTACATATAAATTATATATATATGCATGTATGCAAGCATTTTTGACGTAGACGTAGATGGAGAGTAGTCTATACGGCATAAACACCATTTCCATTAAGCCAGAAGCTGAGTGACTCAGACTGGCAATGAGCAAATGATGAAGAAGGAAAGGTCATGGGACATCTAGAGGCAACACGGAGCTGAGTCATTCTCCCGAGGCCCTCATTACATTGTGGCAAGTCAGTACGGGTGACACGGGGAGGGCATATCAGGTGAGCGAAGGAGAGGGAGGGAGGTTGTACTTTTGTCCGTGAAATGGCTCAGGTGGTAGAAGGTGAGTGACAAGGCAGAAACAGACTGGCGGCTGAGGACACTCCATCGGGAGCTGTTACCCACCCATTAACTCATTCAATTAGGTAGTCATTCTTCTCACAAGTGTTGAGCACCTACTATGTGCAACGTACTGTGGGGGGCGAGGCTGCATGACAGAGTTCTCGCCCTCCCTCATGTAGGTAACAAAGGCCTAGGGAAGTCAAGACAAAGTGAATGCACAAATGGGATATGGTGATCCCTCCCCATCCATGTCTTATTCTCCGTGGCGAGCTCAAAACACCACCCCAAGAAAGTGTAGGACTGGCCCTTCCTCTGCATGGGAGAGTTAGGTGTGCCCCGTGTAGGGCCTGGGCCTATGGTGGTAAAACAAACGGCAATGCTGGAGTAGAGGTTTGGTTGTTTTGTTTTGAGACAGAGAGGGAGGGAGGGAGGGGATGGATAGGGGCATGGGAGAGACAGAGAGAGAGAGGATCTTACGCTGGCTTCATGGCCATCCCAGAGCCTGTTGCAGGGCTCAATCCTGAGATCATGATTTGAGCCAAAATCAAGAGTCAGATGTTTTACTGACGGAGCCACCAGGCATCCCTGAGGATTGGTTGTTTTGAAAGAAGACCTTCAAAGGAGTCAGGATGCTGAGGGCGAGTGCTTGGTCACCAAGTAGGGTGTTGGGCTAGTGCACAGGAGTCAAGGGATAGTTCTAGTCCTGCTTCCGGAGCGCTGAACCCCCTCACCCCGCTTATGCCCTCAGTATCTGTCTCCGCGTGCAGATTATATCTCCCCTTTAGGAGCCTTGGGATGATGAATCTGGTAATAAATGTCAGTCTCCACAGTGCTGGGTAGGTAAGTGCTTGGGGGAACTCGGCTCCTCGTGCCAGCTTCTCCCCCAGAGTAAATACTGCCTCGGTTATTGGCGTCTGGAGGTTAATGTGGTTGGAAGGGAGTGGATCTTAATAAAACTTGTCCACTGACTACACAACTTCATTAAAATATCATATTGATTTCAAACTCCTCCCCCTCGTCCTCTCCCCACCCCGCCCCAGCTTTCTGGATGGTCTCACTATAAAGAAAGAACTCCTTCCTACAAGATCGAATGTTGTTCTAAATTGGCAATAAATAAATAAATAAATAAATAAATAAATAGGCAGGGCCTTGTGTGGCCTTTGCATTTGTCCAAACAAGGGGCACGTTCTTTGGAAGCGTAATTTTCAAGGATATTATGTGACGCTTCTTCAAGTCTGGAAATGGAAATAATTTCACCTGCAATATTTAGAGCTGGGACTAATGAATCTTCATATCTTTTCAAACTCATCTATTCTTATTTAAAAGTGATGAATAGTGGCAGTTTGGAAAGATGTACTTGTTCATTGGCGCAATAAAAAATAGATGGCATTGCAGCGCAAAAGTTCTTAATGTCCTTTCCCAAGGGGAAAAAATAATTGCTACAAAGAATTAGAATTTAACTCCTCGCTCATTCCTGCAGAAGGTTCACCAGCATTTATTTTTATCCTTTGTACAACCT
This sequence comes from Vulpes lagopus, assembly GCF_018345385.1. Classification (NCBI taxonomy): domain Eukaryota; kingdom Metazoa; phylum Chordata; class Mammalia; order Carnivora; family Canidae; genus Vulpes; species Vulpes lagopus. The sequence goes on along the minus strand of NC_054826.1, from coordinate 1,028,575 downwards.
CCCCCCCGCCCCCCCCGTAATTCACTCAGTTCCTGCACAGAACATTTTGTGTTTACGTAGAGAGATTCATGTTTTCTCACCTGTTTGGCATATTGATAACAAAGGAAATATTCATTTTTAAATTCTTTTTCTAAAGAACTCAAGGCGCTTTAATAGCTTAAATGCAACATGCAGAATTCAGACTTTGCGTATCGCTCTCCCCCATTCCCAGATGAGTAAATACTACCTGAACACAAACTTTATCTCCTGTTTCCAACATGGAAAGGGTCTCAGGAGAAAAATGTCTCTAAGTAAATGCAGAGTAAATACGTCCTTGAGGGAAGAAGGGATATATGGGTGTTTGGGAGGGAGGAACTTTTAGTTCTTCTTTCTGGATTATGGTTTCATTAGAGAATGAAGACCAGTAGTATCACCTGAAGGGCAGAGTTAAGTTATATTCATGCAACTAGGATTTTTTTCAGTGATGTGGTAGGAAGGGAGTCAAGATGTATTGATTCTGACTTTGGCTTTTTTTTTTTTTTTGGTAACTGATTATGCGATTTGAGAATATCAAATAATATCTTTGGAATTCAGTTTCCTCATATACAAGAAGAAAGGTTTTGACTAAGGGATGGAAAATACTTAGTATGTCTTTCTACCACCCCCCAACCTCACGCCCATCATGGACCCCAGTAACAACCTCGGCATTACTTCTTGCTGAGCCCACAGTTGGCTTTGGCACAGTTTCAACATCATGCTCTGGGTAGACACAATCAATTGATAAGACTTAACAATTGAAATAAAATCTATTTGCCACCCCTGGACTGGAAGGTTCCAAGGGTCCCATCTAAAACCCTAGGCTTCCCTTCCTTACCCAGCCTGTCTACATTTAATAAGAAGGATTTAAAACAACTGAACATTTGGGAAGCATCCATAACACCCTTTGTTAGAGGGATGCCCCAGGGAACACGGCCCCAGACTAATGAAGTACTTAAAACGTCACATGCTTAACCCACAGCGGTCATGTGCTAACTGATGGGCTGTTGGGGTCCGACCTCAGGATACGGAGATATCATCTGGGCTCTCCCAGACATAAGCTGCACTACATGATTTTAAAGCTACGCTGCAAGCAAAGGAGAAAGAGAACACTTAGCCATAAAAGGATCCAGATATTGGCAGCAATACACTATTAGATCTCTGTGGGATTTGTGTTGTTGTCGAGATGACGCAGCAAAGACTTAGAGCTCTGAGCCTGATTTCTCGTAGCCTCCTGGACCCAACTGCAGAGTGACATATGTTAGCAGGCTGGGTCTGTACTCAGGAATTACATATGTGCATACATTACCCAACTGACCTGCCAAGAGCATGTTGTGTAATGATTGCATTGATGAGGTCCCTACGAATAGACGCTGATTCGCATTGTCCTGGCTTATCTTATTTTACTCTGGACTCTACGATTCTCTGGCCTAGAGAAATTAAGACATTCATAAAGGAAACAAAGCATTTTGAAAATGCACTATCGATTTATACTTGCAAATGGTCAATAGACTTGGGGAGAATAAGAGCTCCTTTTGTTTTGTGTGTTACTTTGGTATGATTTGAAGCCCAGTGTCCTTCCAAATGAATCTATAAAGTGATATTAATGAGGATGCTCTGCTTTTTCTCTGTCTGCAAGCAGCGGTGATTCTTCCCAGAACTCCCTCACTGACTGGAGAAGACAATTCAATGATGCTCTGGTGCCAGAAACCTAGAGCTCCTTGAGGTCATCTAGGAAGGTCAACTCAGGGGGTATGGGGTAGGTAACCACATCCATTCTTCTGCAGTGGCCTGTGTGCACGTTCACTTCCCCCTCTCTGCCTTTCTCATCTCTGGGGAACAAATACATATTGAACACTCGTGTTAGTCTGCTCAGGCTGCCTTCACAAAACCCTACAGACTGGGGGGCTTATACATCAGAAATTAATTCCTTCAAAGCTCTAGAGGCTTGGAGTTTAAGATCAAGGTGGCACCGGGGTTGTTTCCTCTAAAGGTCATGAGGGAAGGATCTGTGCCACATCCCCTCTTTGGCAGACAGAGGCCATCCCTCTGCACACACGCACCCCTGGTGTTTCTGTGTGTCCTTATCTCTTCTTATAAGGACGCCAGTCATATTAAGTCAAAGTCTCATTGTAACTTAATTACCTCTTCAAAAGTCCCTATTCCCAAATATAGTCACATTCTGGGGTACTGGGGCTCCAGCACAACTGAGCTCACGGTAGCACTCATGGTTTAGACTCATAAATTCTTGATGCGCGCAATCTTCATCCAGTCATCACAGCAAACCTATGAATTAGATACTATTATTGCCCCATTTTACAGGTAAGGAAATGGAGGTCCTTGGAAAGAACTTATCCAAGATCCCAAATACACACACATGCAGTTATTTCATTTGATAGATTCATTTCTTCTTTCTTTGAAGGGTGCTGTAAATGAGCTTCATTATATTTGCTAGCACGAAAACAGTATCTTATACTTGTGTGTAAACTTAAATAATTATCCTTTTTTGACACGCATCTGTATCAGGATTCCTTACTGTATTCCAGTGCCTTGTATTTATGATGTGCTCAATAGTTCATAATCTGATTTAAAGGTATTTGAAGGCAGAAATAGAATATAGAAACGGTTAGAAAAGTCCAGAGTGACCGAATTCACTAGATAGCAGATTCATCTGTGATGAGAGACGCAGCATGAGTTATCAGGACATGGATACTGATCGATGTACACTTTTGAAAATTTGGCCAATATAAGGAGATGTTTCTTTTTCCTTCTTATTATAGAACATATTGATTGGCGGTGCCAATGAGTCCCAAAGAGCTTGAAGAAATTAAATGTGATTTTATAACTTTTTCTAGTAATTATTTTTATGTAATTGGCAGAGAAATGAGTATAGGAAAGAAAGTTATTATTTCCCCAAGGTCACAAAGGAGGAGTGAGGCGGAGGTAGGGCTGACACCCAGCACAGCAAAGTACGTGGATACATATTAAATATTATCACCATGGGGGCTTTAAGCTGTGATATCTCAATTTGTTATGCAGTCACTTTCCTCCAATTAAAAGATCTGTCAGAGAAGACAATGTTTCCTGCCACTTGCGCATACATCACATATGTGGAAAGGCACATGATGAATTTAGCTGGAGAATATTTATATAATCAGTGTTTAATCATTATTCTGTTAGTTCAAGTCTGAAGCCTCCATCAGCTACAGTATTCGCGCACACAATCCACAACAAAATGTTTTCCGGTCTTCAGGAGAGGAGACGCCTACGTCCATATCATGGGCAGAGGTTGCTGAGATAGAGCTGAGGCTTCCCTTGGTTCCACATCCACAGCCCCAGGACGGGGGTCCCACCATGCTAGTCCCTGGGTTTTCTTTCTTCAGATCTTGTCCCCCTCTCCGCTCCCCCCGAGGGAGGCGCGGTGCTGAACACCACCACCACCTTGTTTCATCCCGATTCTTCACCCTCCAAGGTCTTACTCATGACAAGGGCAATTCCTTCAAAAACGAAGACTTGGAAAGTACAGTGGCCCGCTCCTGGGCTCAGCGCTCGCTGCAGTGGATGAGGGAATGAAACCACAGTGGAGTCCGGCACCACACTCCACTTTCCAGCCCCGCTGCTTGGAGGGATTCGAAGTGACTGGCAACCAAACAGCCCGGTATAAAGGACCAGATGAGTGGAGGAGCCTTGGCATTACGCAGGGTGTTCTGTGGCTGGGAGGCTTGGCGTAACCCTGAAATTACCCAAACTTTGATGGATGTAAGCCAGGCTCTTAACTCTATTTTAATGTGGTTTTTGAGCCTGAGACCCGTACTTACATATTGTATACAGCTGTGGCTGCCTGCAGAAGCAAACCTCTGTAATAATGGTTTTATTTTGTTTTAGAAAGAAATACTATACGAGTATTCCTCAATAAACCCCTAAACTTTTTCTCTCTACAAAACCAGCAGTTTTATCTAGGCTTTGGGTTCTGATTTACGTCTCTAATTTGGCTCTGATGTGAGGTAGATGTCTTCTTCAGACGTTATTTCCCTTGAAGCTATCATTTGTCTGATTCCACTGTGAAGAGATAGCTCTATCTGTGCCCACCTTATGCTCTAAAATCTATCTGTGGGTCAAAGACCTGGGTCTATCTGTCTTAAGAACACAGGGAATTATGGGATAACTGTCCCCAAAACACCCCTTTATGGCTGTGAATGCCCAAAGTTGAGTGAGAATGCTCCTCAGGGTAGTGGGTAGAAAAACGTGGCTTGTCTATACATCTATGCTGCTTTAAGAAACCTCACTGAGAGGTGGTTACAGCTTTCCCCCAAATGTAGACTGACCAGTCTTAGGTTACAGCTGTGTCTCTGCTGTATTTCAAAAATCCAAAAGAAGCCAACAAACAAATAGACCTACTATTTGGAAAACTGTAGGTTAGAAAGATAATGCTTTGCGATATCACAGTATTTCCCCTTTGGATAATGCAGCCTTTCCTCCGTCCAGTCAAGGCCAGGAGACTGAAGCTTATTGCTCAGGAGAGGAGGGTGCCTATCATTTAAAATAATAATGATGATAATAATGGTGTTAAATGCTTATAAAGTGTATATTATGTGCCTGGAATTGCTCTATACAGTTTGCATTAGTTCTTTGAATCTAGTCTTATCCCTTAACGCTGGGCAGGCAAACATATCGCTCTCGGCTCACACATGAACCATCTTAGGCTACTGAAACAGGAAACAAGATGGGAACCGAGGGGTCAAAGCCTTATTTAGCAATAAAATAATGCACTTCCCTGACATTTTTTTTATGCATATAAAGAAATTCTGGG